>NW_003852457.1:6793996-6829903 GCF_000181295.1 Otolemur garnettii
GGGGTGCGTGTGCACATGAAATGCCCTTCACCTTAAAACCGGACAAAGAAACCGGGGTGCGTGTGCACATGAAATGCTCTTCACCTTAAAACTGGAGGAAATTCAGTCATTTGAGACAACATGGATAAACCTAAAGAATATTTTAAGTGAAATCGCCAGGCACGAAAAGACAAGTGCCACATGATCTCACTTGTATATGGAGGAGCTCATGGAGAGGGAATGGGGAGAGGTTAGTTGAAGATATAAAATTTCAGTTGAACATGAAGACTAGGTTTGAGAGATTTATTGTATAACGTGCTGACTGTGGTTAATAATAATGTATTTTATGCTTGAAAATTACTGTGCGAATTTAGTTTTTCCCACCACACACACACAGACATGTGAGGTGATAGGTGTTTTAATTATCTTATTGCACACTATAAATATGCACAATTTGTATTTGCCAAATATAAAAATTTTTATAAAGATAAAAACATGACAAATGAGGTAGATATCAGGAAAAAAGATCAGAACCGTCTTCTTTTCAAAGCGTTTTATTCATTCAACACATATTTACTGAGCGTGTACTTGGTGCCAGGGGCTATTTTAGGCAGTGAACAAAACAGACAATACGTGTGCCGTCTTGTAACTTACGTTTTGGTGGAATTCATCTGTCTTTAGCACGTTTGTTACAGGGCAGTGACGTGGTGGCAGATATACGGGGGTTGCGGCAGACCTCTGGTTAATCCTCCTACCTTTGCTGAGACTTGATATCGTTAGCTATAAAATGAGAAAACATAAAGGGCACTTCAAGGGGTAATTACAAAGCAACGTGTGTGCATTTAGTAGACATGCGAGAATCTATTTATCTTAGTAGACATTATTTCTGAGCTCATCCCAAGGGGAAGAAAATACAGACAGACGCCCTTAGAGGACCAGGAGACGGTCCCAGCCATCCTCCATCCTCCCACATTCCACACGCGCAGACCAGCTGTGTGACCTTCCCTGAGAGCTCCCTGGGACTTAGCACCTGCTGTCAGCATTTCTTAACGTTCTCTTTCTACTCTGCCGGGCTTGGCCAGCCTTCTGACCCCAGATTCAGGGTCATTTCCTCTAGAATGCCTTCCCTGATTTACCCCTGGAAGCATGAAGGACTTCTGAAGGATCTCCAGCTTCCTCACCACGCTGTAGGCATCATCTCTCTGCTCACTGGTCTCTAAACTTCAGCCTGGGGCTCCTGAGACAAGGATCCGTTTCATATCTGGTATGACTCCCCACAGCCTGGCATGTGCTTGGCCCAGAAGAGAAGCCCAAGCAACCAGAACTTTGAATACCCAGTGAGCACGTGCTCTTATGCACCACCTCGAATCGCCATGGCAACTAAAGGCATTGTCTGCTGTATCCTACGCTGAGGCTGTGAAGAGGCAAGGCTGGAGGGGCTGGGGGTCAGCCTTGCAAATAGAGAAGAAAGTGTGCTGGGAACTCTACACTGTAGTCCTGATGGGGCAGCCTGGCTATTGTCAGACACTGGCAAGGCATCCCTGTCTCAGGAAAGAGCTCCCTCCATTATCCTGCAATGGCTTAAACCACCAGGACTGACCTCCAGTCCACTTTGTCTCACCCACGTCTCACTTCCTCTCTGGAGCCCACATGTGACCAGATTTATCGATCCAGGGTAGTGGGTGACGTGGAGGTTGGCCAGCATTGATTCCTCCAATGGAGGAGGCAGAGGGGAAGACAGAGCATGTGTTTCCTGACCCAAATTCTGGTCCGTGTGAATGGACTGAATAGATAAGAGCTCATTGTCAAGGACGGTGGACGACCCGTGGGAGGGCTACGAGCTGAGAAGGGAACTTGCGTCCTACAACCAGCACCTCCCTCCCCGCACATGAACACCTCAGCCTTGGTGCAGCTTCCTGAGGCTCAGGACAGTTTCTGGTCCTTACCTGCATGCTCACAGAGCCCGGGACTGTGATTTTCATTGCACCCACGGTTATTGATTTCAGAGCACTGTGACAGCTGAGGGAGGAAGCTCTGTGACTTCCCTGACATCACCCTTGCATTCCCCCAGTGAAGATGGTCAAACAGCCATCAGTACAACAGGTGCCCAGAGAAGCTCAGAGATCATGGAGCACAGAGCCCGAGCCCATCCAAGAAGGTCAAGGACTTCCAGGAGGAAGAGGCCACTGAGCTGAGATGGGCAGGATGAGGATGGTTGGTCCAGCAAGGAGGGGGCAGGTGTGCCCAGCACAGTGCAGGGCACTGCAGAGCCCAGAAGTGAGAGAGCAGGGTGCACACCTGAGAAGGATGATGTGGGGGCCAAAAGCTGGCTCTCCTAGGACCTTTAGGAGAGCGGACTTTATACGAAGAAAAATGGGGCCACTGAAGGGTGCAGAGCAGAGTGAGGAGGGGAATCTTGAGTGCCATCGTTAGGAGGAAATCTGGATGGTGGTTGAATGAGGACTTAAATAGCATGCACATTGAAACATTTCTTCATATCCTTGTTCTCAGCTAAGCAATGCCCAGCAAGCTAGCAGCTGAGAAAGGCAGGCCTTGACAAGTGAAATATCTGACTCGGAATGAGGGATCCCAGGCCCAGTGTCCAGCCTCTCTGTCCCCCACTCTCCAGACAGTCTGACAGCTGTTGGGATCAGAAGAGGAGTGTATGTATATCTCCCCAACTGGCCAGGGTGTCCCTTCTGACTGGGGCCACCCTTGCATGCCCAGAGGGCAGTGGAGAGCCTGGTTCAGGTGCATAATGCATGTGAAGAATTAAACTGGTTTGAACTGAATTGATTTTTTACTGGAAAGATCCAAGTTCAAGTTCTGGCTCTGGGACTTTTTATCACAAAGACTTTGTCAAATGCTTTTTGTACTCTCAGGTTCAGTGTCCTCTAGGTGGGCAGTAGGTATCAAATTGCCTTACAGATGGACAGTTCTGCCATTCAGTAGAGGGGCAATTTGGAATGCTTCATTATTAATGACCCAAGCATTCCAAAAGATTCTAAATTTTCTAGAAGTTCTTACTGGAATCTCTTACATAAAAGAGCATTTCTCTCTGTGGAAAAAAAAAGGGGGAGATGATGAAATGAAGGAGAGGGGATAAAAGGGAGGAGAAGAGAAAGGAGAGGGGGAAAAAAGAAAATAGAACAGAGAAGAAAAGGAAATAAAGACACTAAGAGGAAGGAGGGAGAGGCGAGGATCCAGCAGGTGGCTCCTCTCTCCCTTCCTCTTCTACGCAGGTGTTTCACAGAGGTGAATCCATAGAGGGGATCTATTTTTTGCTTTTCATTTTATTGGCTTGTTACTTTATTTCTCTCCACATTGGAACGTTATTTCCTAATCCTCATTTTAATTGCAGTATGAACATTTATCAAGGAAATGTGCTATACTGAGTGGGGACTATGTGCCAGGTGTAAGGTCATGAACTGGGAAAGCCCTTGGCCCTGGTGGTCAGGGAGTGCGAGGCTTGGGAAAGGGTCATTCATGGAGGGACCTTCACAATTAAATAGGAAAGCATAATAAGGAGGGTACAGGATGTCTCGAGGACACAGAGGATGGCTCCCTCTGCTAGAGGAAGCCCAGGCCAAATGAAGGGGATAGAGGCAGAGGGGCTCAGGAAGTGTGAGGTCAGCAGGAGTCAGCCAAGTGGGGGGGTCCAAGAAGGTGGTCCAGGCAGGCAGAGAAACCTTTGTCCTCTTCTGTTTCATTCGTAAAGTAAGAATGACACTACCCCCAGAGTAAGCCAGAAAATGGATGTAAGGCTTTTAGTGCAATTGCTAGAGTATAACTAGTGTCCTAAATCGATCATCCATCAGTAATAAATGAACAGTAAACGAAGCAGTGCAAAAATGAGAAAACTACTAATACAACGTTTGCTTTTGAATTATTTCTAACTAGTATTAAAAATAAGTCCTCTTAAAAGATAAACTACAGAATTAGAGAAAATAGTTGCAAATCATTTACCTGGTATGTGTAAGGGCCTAGTCTCACAACTCAACAACAAAAAGACAAACAACCCAATTTGAAAGTAGGAAAAGAGCTTGAACAGGTATTTCTCCAAAGGAGATAGTATGACTGGACAAGAAGCTCGTTCAGTATCGTTAGTAATTAGGAAAATGAAAACAAAACCACACTGAGGTAACAAAAATTCACACTCAGGAGGGTGATGATAACCAAAAAAATGGGAAGTCAGAAGTGTCGGAGAGGAGGTGGAGGAACAGGAACTTCTGTGCATTGCCGGTGGGAATGTAAAATTGTGCACCTTCTTTGGAAAATAGCTTGATGGTTCTTCAAAGGTTAAATATAGACCAGATGCAGATTACACCTATAATCCTAGCACTCTGGGAGGCCAAAGTGGGCAGATTGCTTGAGCTCTGGAGTTGGAGACCAGCCTGAGCAAGAGCAAGATTGCATCTCTACTAAAAATATACAAACTAGCGGGGTATCATCATGTGTGCCTGCAGCTACTCCAGAGCCTGACGCAGGAAGGTCGCTTGAGCATAGGTTTCAGTGAGCTAGGCTGATGACACTGCTTTCTACTCAGGAGGACAGACCAAGACTCTGTTTCCAAAAAAAGTTTAAACATAGAGTCACCCAGATGACCCAGCAATTCTACTCCCAAGTATAGACCCCAAATAATAGAAAACAGGTCCCCAAGCACATGCCCATGGATTTTCATAGCAGCAGTATTCACAACAGCCAAAATGCTTATCAACACAAGAGTGGCTACGTAATTTATGGTATATACCATCATTCCTCAGTGTCTGTAGGGGATTGGTTCAGGATACCACAATGTGAGGAAACCAAAATTTGCAGGTGCTCAAGCCCTTAAAGTCAAATGAAGTGTTACAGTATCTGCACATCCTGCAAACTGTGCTCATGCTCCCATATACACGAACCATCTCTAGATTGCCTGGACTAGCACCTACAATGTGAATGGATATAGACAGTTGTTAGACTGTATCATTTAGCAAATAATGACAAGGAGAAAAGTCTGAATGTGTTTAGTACAGACACAGATTTTTAAAAATATTTTCGACCTGTGGTTGGTTGAACCCATGGATATGGGGACAACTGTGTACACGATGGGACATTATTACAGGTGCACACTATGGTGTGGACGAACCTCCAGTGTAGATACCGAAGGTCACTTGTTGCCCGGTTCCATTGATATGAAAAGCCCACAAGGTAAGTTAGTGGTTTCCAGGGGCTGGGGGAGGGCAGAAGGGTCACAGAGAATGAGGACAACTGCTGAGTGAGTGTGTGGTTATATTCTGGGTTGACGAAACATTCAGGAATGAGATAAAGGTGGTGCTTCCACGCTGGGAATGCCAGATGCTGCTGACTGATGCTTCATGTGGTCAACTGTATGTTATATGCACTTTGCCCCAACTTACCTAAAAATAAACTCAAAATAGTAAATTATATTTCTCATCTATTTTCTCATTTGATAAAAGGAACCCTGTGAGGTGGATGGAGATGCGTTAACAGTCCCTTTTCATGGATGTGGAAACCAGGTGGATTACTAGACTCACTCAGTCTCACAGGGTCTCAGCGACAGTTTGACCCAGGCTTTCCTGTCCTGCTCTGGAGGAGCAGCTGGGGGGCGAGTGTCTCCATCGCTGCAGGCTGGGTCTCGGGCAGCTGTCCAGGACTGTGTTCCATGTGGGTGGGGGCACGTAGGTTACACATTCCCAGCAGCCACCTTTTCAGTAGAAGGGGAGGGGAGGAGGGAGGGAGGGAGGGAGGGTGAGAAGCAGGAGCGGGGTGAGCCGAGGCCCTGAGACCTCCCCTTGTCTATTGGTGGAGGTGTCATTCCAGTTTCTAAGGAAATCAGCCCCACAGGATTGTTCCACAAATAGAGCATCACACATCCTGGAAATCAGACTTCCTGTTCCATAAACACGGCTTCCCTTTACCAGCTGAACTTTCCAAAGAAAGGGGCAAAAGCAGAGGGAACAGCCAGTCTGGGTCTAGGATTGGATAGACCACGGGAGTCTCCTTGTACTGATGCACACAGACACAGCTGAGGGTGGGGGTGTTATCACACGAAAGCAGGCTGATCTTGTTAAGCCTCTGGTCAGATTCTTCCCAGAGCTCCCAAACCCCTGCAGAACTAATTTCAAGGTTGCGGTGGCTGCTGCGGACCATTGCTTACCTGCTTCTACACTGCCTCATCTGGGAGAGGGGCAGCCTTCTGTGCACTGCAAAACCATCCTCTGCTCTCTCCAGGCCTCTTCCTAACCCTCCCCAGGCTTCCAGAGTCACCAGCACAGCCATGGCCCTCATCTTTTCAAAATTGTTCCTTTGCTTTCTGTCAACAGACTCTGATGGAGATCTCGTAATCAGAGATGCCTGAGTTCTCTTGTGATCTCAGAGTCGGGCACAATGCCCGGTATGCAGTAGGTGCTCAATAAGGGTTGGTTGCATAAAAAAGAGCAACACTTTTTAAAAAGTTGGATGGGTGGACAGATGGGTAAATGGGGCCCAGCATGAAGGGCGGGGGACTAGGAGTCAAGCTCAGGGACCCTTCTTGCATCATCCCAGCTTCCTGGGAACCTAGAAAGGCCAATCTGTCCCTCCTTGGACTCCAGGTCTCTCATCTATAAGCCAAGCAGTTGGGTGGTATGATCCTGGAAGGACTCATGTGTTCTGAGCCCCAGAGTCCATGTCCTTAAGTGGGACGGGGGGACACTCCCAAGGCTACAGGTTCTGGTCAGTAGAGTTTTGGACAGTGCCCCCCATGGAAGGAGGACCAAACCAGCAGCAGGGATCCTTTGTGCCAGATTCCCGTACCTCCAGCATTACTGTGCAGGAGCCCAAGGCTGCGCCTTTCCCTTATACATCTATGTCCGTATCATATTTGCCTCCTTACACCCGTGCCCACGCCAGCTCCACAATAAGGGAGGTGCAGGGACTTACTCACGGGCTCAGTCCTGCATCCAACTCTGAGGGTCTCTGTTCAACTGCAGACCTGACCTAGGAGAAGGAGCTCAGAAGTCAAGATCCCTAGGTCCCTCCACGTCAGTTACCCGGCATGTCCTCCTGAGCCCTGGGCAGGGCATTGAGGGTTAAGGGGGTCAAGGGGCTCAGATATGTTTAGAAGGAGACAAGCCAGGCTGGGAAGGCCCTCGAATGCAGCGTGGGCACATCTGGGTGCTGTTTGAGGGCGGGGAGGTGAAGGAGCAGCAACGTGAAGGCTGAGGGTAGTGAGGAGCATGAGGAGGGGAGGAGGCCAGCAGGGTACCCCCAGGGTGCAGGGGGGCATCAGGAGAACCACTACTTCCGGTCACTCCCTTCTGCCCCCACCCCGGGCTCTGGGAGGAGCCTGGGGGTATCAGCGCTGCAGAAGAGACTCCCCTGCCGTTCAGATCTGTTCCTAGTGAGACCCACAACCTGCACATCTTGCTAACCTGTCTTGGCTCTGTAGCCAACATCATCCCCTTTCTTTTATCTCATCCTTACTGTCCCCCCACCTCTCACTCTTATCCCCACCTGTCTGCCTGCCCTCCTCTGTCCCAGAGGCCCTCCTCTGCCTCTAACACTCCTCCCCATGCTCCCTACAAGACCAACCACTCCTCAGTCCTAATGGGAATGCCAGGTCACCACCCTGCCTGCTGCCAGGGCTGGTCCTTCTGTCCTCTGTCTGACTTGAGACTAATGACAATGGCTGAGTTAGTACTCAGTATGACACACCCACCTGGTGTGGTCCCTGCCACCTCTTACCTCCTCATGACAGAGCACATGGAGACTGCCCTGTACTTAGCTGAGTCTGTAACATGCGTAATTCACAGGTCACTATGAAAGTTGTGAGACATCCTGTGTTATGGTCCATCATTTCACCTCCAAGGAATATGGTTGACAGCGTCCTTTATGATTCACCCGTGCAGGTTTCAGCTTCCTCAGCTGATTGGTGTTTCCATCTATAGGGATTTTACATTTCTTGATTTTTGTGTTTCTCAAAATGCTGATGGAGAGAGGTGGAGGCAGGAGAAAGGGAGGGCAGCAGGCAGCATTCTGCAGTGGCTGCAGCTCCCCCCGGTCCCAGCTCGTCCCTGGTCCCAGCCTCTGCCAAGCAGCCCCTGCTAGGGCCCCAGCTCTGCTGGGCAATCCTAAGCCCTGGATACTGCTAGCAGCCCATGCTCTAGCCCCAGGAAAGGAAGCTTCTGGCTGTTCTAACTTTCAGGTTGTCTCACAGTTCTACCTGTGAGCAGGGCCACCAAAATTAGCAAATAAAAATTCAGGAAGTCCAGTTAAATTTGCATTTCAGATAAAGAACCAATAACTTTTTTTAGTATAAGTATCACCATATGTTGCATGGGACATACACTTGCATAAAAAATAAAATTCAATGTTTACCTGAACTGCAAAGTGAACTGGCTATTCTGTATTTTGTGTGGCAACCCTGCATGTAAGGCTTCTCAACTCTTCCGAAACCACTGTGACTAATTCTCCGTATTAAGTTTCCTGGTAAGAGCATTTCTATTGCTGGATGCCGGATACACGTACTGGGGCCAACGTGAGCCAATGCGTATTTCTTGAATTTTGACGTCACCCCTACCCCAGCCTGCTATTCACCTTCCCACTCCCCAGGAGTTCAAAGAAAAATTCAGCATCAAAAACCAACATTAACAGAACATCTTATGTGCCAAATACTCAAAAACTTGGCAGAAATAAAGCAGTTTGCTATCTTAATCGCTGGCATCAGAGCACCTTTGTTTTCTGTTTAGGAAAATACCTTCACGAGCCACTTGGGGCAGAATGTGACACCCTGAAGGCAAGGGCCCAGACAACAAAAGGAGTGACTCCGCAGCTCTGCTGAAGAAATCAGAGAGGCAGGGAAGGGCTGACCCTGTTGCTGTACTGCCGGACAGCAAAGCACCCCAAACCTAGCCACCTAGATTCTGGAAGTCAGAACTGGGACAGAGCCCAGCAGGGGTGGCTCCCCTCTGCTGCACAAAGTCTGGGCCTCAAATGGGAACACTTAGCTAATTGAGGCGACTCCCTAGTAGGTGACTGGAGCCATCAAAACCATCTGCAGTTTGTACAGATGGGGCCTCGACCAGGGATAGTGACAGAGTCCCTGTCATAGGCTCCCTGTGTGGTCAGGGAGTCCTCACCGTATCGTGGCTCAGGGCAGTCGTATTTCTGACCTGTCAGCTCAACCTTCCAAACACAGTGTCCCAGAGGAGGGGGCAGAAGCTGGCTTGAACGGCACTTCTTCCTCCACACTTTGTGTGGGTGGAGGTACCTCAGGCCTGCCCAGGGTCCAGGAAAGGGGAGAAAGACCCCATTGCTGGGAGGGTGGCAAGAGCTCCATATAGTAGATGAGCATGTGAGATGGGACACATAGTTGTAACCATCTTTGGGACCAAAGTACTATCTGACACAGGGGAAAGCGGGCAGGTGGAAGGGGAAGAGGAGAACCAGAGAGCTGGCATGTGTTTAGAACAAGATGTGGGTTGATTGGCAGTAGAGGAGGCCTGGGTGGGGGGAAGGTGGCCCTATGCATTTAAAAATAGATTAAAAATAGTGTTGACTTCATTCGCAAGTTGTAGGCACTGCTACGGGGTGAAGGCGTCCCTCTGCCTCCCACGGACTTTTATTAGAGTATTCTACATACACGAAGCTCTGGGCATGTGTACATGTGTCATAGGATGGGGTAGAGTTCTATGTCCAAATTATTGCAATGTGAATAAAGATCCACATTATGACCCAGAACATTAGTGAATTCAGCAGAAAGAAAAGAAAAATCCATTTCAGAGTCCTTGAGCCTAAGTCCCTGGAAATTGGCAGAAACTGAGGGTGGGCTTTGGATTTTTGTAGAGCATAGAAAGGGGAGTCAGGCCAGTTTTACTTGTTCATTGATTCCACAGGCTTTGGTTGGGCATCGGTCATGTACAGAGACTGTTCTGATCACTGAGGGAGAAATTGGGAGCAAGAGAGCCAGGAACTGCCCTCATGGCATTTAGATTCTAGTTTAAAAAAGGCAATAAACAAGTAGGCAAATGTAAATAAAAAGGACGGGGTGGCCAACATCTGCAAAATCTCAGTGGCTTAACACGACAGAAATGTCTTTTTGCTCCCCTGGTGCACAGGTGCAGGCTCTGCTGTGTCATGACCCCGCTCTCAGCTGCGAACTCCTAGTCCTCACTGAATCCCTGTATCTGGCCTTACAGACAGGGGCAGGGAGGACATCTAGGGAGATTTTTATAACCCAGAACTAGATGTGGACCACATTACTCCCACCCACATGTTGGCCAGGGCACTGGCATAGGGACACCCCTCACTGCAATCAAGGCTGAGGATACAGTGAAATGGTTTCCCAGGAGGAGAAGGAACATGACTAATGTTATAAAGGAAATAAAGAAGATGGGGAGTAATTGGGAAAACTGATTTATACTGAGTGGGCAAGTTCAGCCTATGCGAGGAGATGGGCCTTGCGCCAAGATATGAACCCTTATAAGTAGTCAGCTGTTCAAATTTTGGGGGAAGAGCTCTAGGAAGAAAGAGTAACACGGACACATCACAGAAGTGGGACCTTGTGTGGTTTGGATGTGTCCCCCTGAAGCTCATGTGTTGGAGACTTGATCGCCATCATGGCAGTGTTCAAAGGTGGGGTCTTTGAGAAGCTCCACCCTCATGAATAAATTAATGCCCTCATTTTGGGTGTGGCTTACTTATCTCAGGGTTCAGTCCCGTTTTTCTCTTTGTCCCACCCTCCCTTACCTTCTCTGGCCCTTCTGCCTTCCACCACAGGGGGACACTAGCTAGATGTCAATGTCATGCCCTGATATAGCCCAGCCTCCACAACTGTGAGAGATAGACTTCTTTCAGTTAAAAATGAGCCAGTCTGTGGTATTCTATTGTGGCAACGGAAACCAGGATAATTCATACCTGATTTGGCGTGTTCAAGGATCAGGAAGGAGGTCAGTGCGGCTGGCACCTGCTGGACCACGACAGGATGACTTGGGGTCAAGTCAGAGAGGTGGGCAGGGGTCAGAGCCCACAGGTGCCATGCAGGGGGGATTCTTCAGGCATTTTGTTTTTCCTCTGAGATAGTGACTCCCATGTTGCCTTGGCTGAACTCTGGGCTCAAGCAATCCTTCCTCCTCAGTAGAGTGTGGGCCCTTGCCACCACACCCAGCTTTAGGTCTTAATTATAAAAACTAGTACAAGCCACTGGAGGATTGAAGGCAGAGGACAGCTAGAATCTGTGCTGTGCTTTTCAAACACCCTGATTCCAAAGGGCTAGGAAACTTTGACAGGTACCTGAGCCAGGCCCCCCCATTTTAAACCTGTCCTCACTGCAGCCTTGGGAAGGAGATGGCCTTAGGGTCTTTATGTCCATGAGGAAATGAAGGATCTGAGGTGGTATTAATTTGTTCAGAGTCACTCAGGACCTTGGCATGGTCAAATCTGGCTTTAAACCCAAGCGTGAGAGAGAAGATGATTGCAAATAAAAGCCAAAGCTCCATCAGAATCTAAGGGTGGGTAAAAGCCCCTCCGGAGAGGTTCTACTGAGGGGCCAAAGCTGGGCAGCAGGGGTCCTTCCTCCCAGAGGCTCACAGTGCACCTTGTCTCCCAAGGGAGGTGTGCCCAGTGTCTGCCCCACAGAACCCTGGGGACAAACGGGGGGCAGGTCCCTGAGGAAGAAGTCTGGGATGCCTGTGCCTCCTCTGGGTCACTGGGGGCTTGATGACATTTGAGACAAGGGGTCAGTTAGTGATCACTGTAGAAAGAGCTCAAACCCACTGTGGGCTGCTGAATAATGACCCCTGAAGATATCCATGTCCTAATCTCCAGAACCTGGAAGTATGTTACCGGGTGGGATTTTGCAGATATAATTAAATTAATAATATTGAGGTGGGGCAGTTATCTTCGATTATCTGGGCAGGCCCAGTGTAATCACAGGATCCTTGTAAGAGGGAGGCAGGAGAGGCAGACTCACAGAAGGAGATGTGATGGTGGGGTGACATGGGGCCCTGCTGAGGATCAGCAGCCATCTCCAGAAGGTGGAGAGAGCCAGGAAACGGACCCTCCCCTGGAGCTCCTACAGCCAGCACGGCCCTGCCTTGATTCTAGGCCACAGAGGTGGAGATGCACTTCAGACTACTGACCTCTAGACCTTCAGATAACAAATCTGTGTCGGTTTAAGCCCCTGAGTTTGTGGTCACTGTGACAGCAGCCACAGGGGACTCACACATCCACCCCCTAGGATAGTGGTAGAGGGGCTTTAGAAGTTCTAGAACTTATTTTAGTAGTTGTTTGCTTCTCTTGGTGGCCATTTTTCTCCTCCCTTCCTTTTATTTTCTTCTCCACAAAAATTATTCATGAATACTTTGAAGCTGAGACACTTCGGGGGCTTGTCTTGTGATCGGCAGAGAATGCCACCAGGGTCCCCAACTCTGATCTGGCCTGAGTAGCTGAGGCCTTGAGTCCAGGGAGAAGGAAGACAGCTAAGCTCCCCCAAAAGTCCCTGAGCAGGGTAGGAGGAAGGAAAGCCACTTTCCTGAGCAGGGCAGGAGGAAGGAAAGCCACTTCCCCACAGTGAGCTTCATTGGGTCAGCGGAAACAGGACCCAAGGGACAGCTTTCTGAAAAAGCACTGTCAGCCATGCTTGTGGAAGATCCAGGAGGCATCAAATCGAAGGCCCCTTCCCACTGTGGGTTCCCATGACTCCTGATGAGCCAGGCCCAGAAAACAAGCTGTGCCTTTGACCTTTGGCCACCCTGGCAGAGGCAGTGGCTGTGGCCTTCTCCAAGGCTATTGAGCAGCTGGCAAGCCGGGAGGGCAGGGGTTTGGTTAATCAGTAAGGCTCTTGTTTGTCTGGTTTGGCCTTTAGGTGACTTACCACCCCTTGGCCTAGTTATGAGGGTTTGCAATATCAGCATTTAATAAAGGGTAATGAGTAACCAGGGTCCTGAGGCCTCCACACCTGTCTTTTACAAACACAGCTGATTAGCTCCATTCTCCCTGGGGACTTTGAGCTGGGGGCAAACTGGACGTGGTTGAGAGTGTATGGCTTCCTGTAGAGCCCTGACCCAGATAATCTTGGATTCAGGTCCCAGTTTTCTTTATCAACCATGAGAACAGAATGTCACCCAGCCTCTTAGAACCTCCATTTCTGCTCCTGCAAGGGCTGCATCTTTGTCCCCTTAATCACAAACTCTATAGCTTATGTTAAGGATATGTGGTGTATATGGCATATACATATATGTGGATATATGGTATATACAGCCTATGTTAAGGATATGTGGTATATATGGCATATACATATATGTGGATATATGGTATATACAGCCTATGTTAAGGATATGTGGTGTATATGGCATATAAATATATGTAGATATATGGTATATACAGCCTATGTTAAGGATATATGGTAGAAAAGCACATGAAAGAATTTTCATTTCTTAGATCCTAATAAGGACCCAATAAATGAAAATCCTCCTCCCCTGAGTCTGTGGACATCAATGAAGGTGGTGTGAGTTTTCACTCAAGGGCTCCCAGAGTTCCAAGGCCTCTGAAAGGGAAGTGTGGGGTGGAAGGGGACATGTGTCAGGTGAACATGGTACAGGGCTTGCTACCCCAGTGAGGTCAAGTGGGGCTCTGTATCCCGAGTGGCAAGTGGCACGATGTATGGTGTCCAGGAGTGGCCATCACAGATCTGTACCCTCAAGCAAGTGACCTGATGTCTCTGGGCAAGGATCATCTTCTCTGTAATATGAGGATAATTAGTCATGCCTCCCTAGATCTTTAGGAGGATTCGATGTCTTATTGAATCTGATTTGCAGAAAACTGTAGAGCTGTGTGGCTGGCTCCTCATAAATGCTCAGTGGAGGTTGGTTCCCTCTTCTCCTCTTCTCCAGTGGCACTGCCTCTCTGAGCCCCCAACAAAGCAAAGCCCTATTCTGTATAGGGGAGCTCCCCGTGGATGGAAGAGGCTGTACCTCAACATGTGGGGTACTAAGAAAGGACTGGTGAATATGGCTGCATTCAGGGGCCTGAGATCCCACCAGGACACAGAGAGCTGGCAGGACACCTCAGGGAGGCTGACCACTGGGGAGACAGAGAGCCATGGAGGCCAGAGGGAGTGGCCCCCATTTTACAAACCTGCCAGGACACAGGGAGCTAGCTGGGGGCTTTGGAGTGGCTTGAAAGAACAGCTTAGTCTTGAGGTCCAGAGGGTTTGGAAACATCAAGGACATTTCATAGAATGTCCACTGAAATCAGAACACAGTAGAGCTGGATGTCTCAGACACTATTGGAACCAAACCCTCACCTTATAAATTAGGAAACTGAGCCTTAAAGGGTGAGGACATGCCCAGTGTGACAGCAGGAAATCTGAGCAGGTCCTCATAACCAGAACTGACCTGTGGCCTCGGCCACCCCAGTTCTGACCTCATAAGCTTCCTTTAGCATCCTAGGCTCCCCCAGACCCTCTGCTGGAGAGAATGCCATGCCCCATGCCAGGCACCCGTACTCAGGTTTGCTCCAGACCACAGGTGCGGAGATGTGACTGTCTTGGCTCAGCCCCCAGGGCTGTGGCACAGGAAAGACTGGCGTGGTGTCTTCACACAGGGGACCCTGGTGGTGGTCGGCAAGATGAGGAGACTGCGCCAGGAAGTGGCATTCCACTTGAGCTGGGGTATGAGTGAGATTTGGCCCCAAAAAGTAAAGGACAGGAAATATCAAGTACCATGTACTGAGTTATTGAGTTCTTCCCATATACTGGACACTGAGCTGTATCCTTTAACTCTACAGTTCTATTAATCCTTCCATATGTCTCCCTTGGAAAGGCCACCTGTTTAAAAGAGTTACTCCTGGGGTCACTCTCAACCTTTGACCATTTGTGCCTTTCTTTAAAGGGATTCATTCAATACATACCATCAGGAACATCGTGTCAGGACAGGGTGAGAAAAAGGTTTTCAATCTTTTTTAAAAAAATCACATTGTTATAGTAGTACATACATTGGGTGTGGATAAGTCAGGGTTATAGGTGTGTCCCTGTCCCAGAAAGTGTGCACTATACCCATTAGCACAGAGCTTCTAATCTAGAGGTAGGAGAGATACATGTTACATTTTCACACAAATAACTCTTGGTTTCCTCCCATTAAACCATGAGCTTTGTGAGGACAAGGGCCAAGCTTATCCTCTTGGGATAAATGATGTGCTAAAGCTGATATGGATTCCAAAGCTCATCATTAAATATGCGGGGCTCTTGCCAACCAGTTTAACTTTTGGCAGCTTGACATTGGATAAAGTGAGAGTATTTACACCATGGAAATTGGCAAAGGCTACAAATCAATGTTGTTTTTTTTTTCTTCCTTTGCGGAATGTGGTTTGCCAGTGCAGCCTCTTCCTCTCTGCACTGGGGCCCATGCACAGCAAGAACTTAGTAAACACTCAGTTGATGAACACTCACGAAGTCCACTCAGGTGAGGGAGCCACTGTGTTACTTCCATTTCTCAAAGTTACTAAACCACAGTGTGTGAGTTTTGAAGCTGAAATTCAAGCTTAGGTCACTGGCCCCCAAACTGTGCTTTGAACTGTGCAAGACCTAAGCTTCCGGAGAAGGAGCTGTCTACCCAGCAGGAAGGAGGAGGAAAGAGCCTGGGTGGTGGGAAGCCAAGGGCTGCCAGGTGAGGCCAGGCTGGGCATGGGGTGGAGGGCTGGGAAGGGGGTTGTGAAATCGGAGCTTCCAAATGTCAGGACCAGGCCCCTGAAAAGTAGAGCCAGAAAATGCTTTTGTCTGTTGATAGATAGTTTTGTTCCCAAACCCATAAACGTCTACCTAGAGGCTGGAGCCCTTCCCAGGAAGGCATATCTGAAATTGACTTTGAGAGGAGGTCAGTTGACATGCAGTGGGGCTGACAGCTTAACCACAGCTGCTGGCAGAGCTCAGCAGACAGACCTGTTTAAGGGCTCTGTGTCCCTGGGCCAGCCACCACTTTCACCTCCTCCATAAATCTGAGAGCTCCCTGACGGAGCCCACACTAAGTTTTAATGGTCTCTGAAACTCCCGAATGTATGAATGCGAAACGCACAGGAGGCTCTTGGGAGGTGTCGCGTAAGAAATGAGTAAACGAGTAAGACTGTCCATCTCAGGTGTGGGTACAACAAGCCACACCTCTGTTGATGCTGACTTAAAAGTAATGTAAACTTAATGTGTAGTTACAAGGTCAGATAACGAAGTATGTGACTCCTTCTAGAAAAAGTGCTATGTACCTCATTGCTGAATGTCACTATAGTCACCTTCAAAGCACTCCCCTCAGGAAGCTATGCACCGACACCAGTGCTCAGTCTACCCTTCCAAGCGCTTTTTCTAGCATAAATGTGCAGACTTCATTGTCAATCCTCCTATGATGACAGCTCTGATGGCCATTCCAGAAAAAGAGTTCCAAAATTGCTTTGAAGGGTGGACCTGGCCCTGGCATCAGTGCAGAGCTACCCGAGGGGAGGACTTTGAAGGTGACCATGGTGACAGTCCGCAGTGAGGTATGTAGCACTTTTTCTAGGATGAGGTCACAAACTTCGTTGTCCGACCTTGTATTTGGGGAAAACAGATAGTTGTAAGAAAGCCAATTAAAGCTGTACCCCAGCCACAAAGCTTCATGCTCTACATTATTATGTATTCTTTTAAAATACGTGTGTGTGTACACACAGACATGTTTGTGTGTGTGTGTACTCACTAAATCACACAGTAGACACACACTTGGATTTTGCTATTTTTACTTTTACTTTATAAGAAATACATTGTCATGCAATTAATGTCTTATAAAACCTTTACTTTATAGTCTATTTCATGTACTATCATACGGAATTACCAAAATTTATTTATCTAATCCTCTAATGTTTGATACTTATTTTTTACTTTCAATTCTTTTAAATAGCACTGCAATGATAATTTTTCAACATAAATCATTGTCCAGATGTCTGTTTTGGATTTTTTAAACCTGTTTATTATAATTCCTTAGAAGTAGAATTAGTGATCAGAGAGTAAGAAGTTTTTAAAGTAATACATAAGGCTAAGCTGAACGGTGGAAATTTGTTCCAGGACCTTCCAGACCAATGAGTATCAGCATTTTTTAGCTTTGCAGATTTTCTGGGTAACCAGTGTGTGTCTCTCTGATTGCTGGTGGGGAATGGCTTTTCCCATTTATTCATGCACCATTCACATTTCCTCCCACTGTCCTTTGTGCCTCTGGGAGCCAAAGGTACAAACCTCAAGCAGTGACTCTGCAGAGAGCTTGGACGGTCACGCCTGGATGAGCTACCTCAGAGCTGCTGGTTCAGCCCCCTCAGTCGCTGTACACTGCCTGCTCTCTGGGAGGCAGATCGCAGCAGCAGAACCAGAGTTGCCTGGCACAGGGGTCAGGTCGATTCCAGAATAATCCAGCACAGGGAAAAGATTTTTGGGAAAAGCCACAGCCCAGCTGGCCAAGACCTGCAGCTGAGTTGGCACCCCAACTGACTCGGCACCCCAACACCTCCTCCCCTTGGCAGGAGGCTGAGATGCCTTGGGAGAACCCCCAGGAGAGCTGCCCTCCAGCCCGCCTGGCTCCCATTACAGCTGTTTCCCTCAGTGCTGATAGTTTCTTCAGGAGAAAGGAAGGAAAAGAAAAGAGTAAAAAGGAGAAGGCCCCGTGCGGTGGCTCATACCTGTAGTCCCAGCGCTCTGGGAGGCCAAGGCAGGTGGGTCCCTTGAGCTCAGGACTTAGAGAACAGTCTCAGCAAGAGCAAGACCCCATCTTTACTAAAAATAGAAAGGTGAGATAAGCATTGTGGTGGGCACCTATAGTCCAACTACTTGGGAGGCTGAGGCAAGGGATGGCTTGAGCCTAGGATTTTGAAGTTGCTGTGAGCTATGACGCCACAGCACTCTAGCCTGGGGCAACAGGGTGAGACTCTGTCATATAAAATAAAATAGGTATGGAAGACCCAAAAGAGATTCCTGGTAGATCCTTACGTATAAGTTGTTGCTCTCAAGAAAAAACTTAGAGAGGAAGGTAAAAACAGATCACAGAGCACTTTATATGTTCCAGTAATGAGCTTGGACTTTATTCACTAGGCAATGGAGATGAAGGGGCGAGAGCACGGTGAGCCATGGGCAGATTTCTACTTGACAATAAGGTTGGGTTTGTCTTACAGCGGGTGACACTGCATGAGACCAACTAACCCACACCACCGACCGCTCCACCCGTTCATCCATGCATCTATTAATCCAGCGATCTACCCCCCCATTCTTAAATTCATCATTCATCGCCCAACTCTTCATCCATCTATTCTTTAATTTATCCAAAATGCATAAGACATGCCTTTTTTTACTGCATTGTTTTACTACACTTTACAGATATTTCACTTTTTACAAATTGAAAGTTTGTGACAACTCATGTGGAACAAGTCTGTTAATGTGATTTTTCCAACATCACGTGTTCACATTGAGCCTCTGTCGCATTTTGGTGATTTTCACAATATTTCACACTTTTTGTTACAGTGTATGCATGCATTCACTGAGTCTATTCTTTAATTCAACATCCACCCCCCAAGTATCCGTTCATCCATCTATCCATCGACTACTTACCTATCCAATCTGTTAGGGTCACTTTTATCCTCTGAAGAACTGTCTCTCGTCTTCTGTTGTCAGCTCCTTCACTCCACTGGGGAACGTCTCATTGCCTATGTAGCTCCTGACGGGGCTCCCAATCAGACTATTCCCCAACCCATAACAGTGGCTGTGTGATGTTAAGCCATTCTAAATGGTTGGGAGCAATGACCACATGTCCCCAGATGTTGACACAAGGATGATAGAAACTTGTGAAGAGTCTCTCATCCCCTTGTGGTAACAATATCAGGCTGAAGTTTCAGAGATCTTATCACCTAAATCAGGGCCGGGGAAGGTGAAAATGTATCACTTTTCTGTCCTGGCCTTGGAAGGAAGTCATGAGACCTCACCTTTGCCACATGCCACATCCTGTTGTGACTGAGGCAGTCACAAAGCCTGGCCCAGATTCAGGCAAGGAGGAAAATAGACTCAGTGTCTCAAAGGACATTTTAGGAAGTTCATGTGACACAAAAAACTATGTTGTGGCCTTTCATTTTTATTTTTTTAAGAAATCACATCTTGTATTAATAACAAGTTTTTACATCTTATTTAGTTCTATTATGAATCCTATGAAATAGGATGGCAAGATTATCAACATTTCTCTGAAAGTAAAACTGTGACTCCCTTAGGTCAGTTAGTTTTTCCAAGACCACATGACTAATAGGTGACTGAATGGGAAATAGAATCCCAGTATCCAAAGTCATAAACCAGAGGGTCCCCTCCCTGAAAAGAGACACAAGAAATAGGATTTACACTTTCAGGCATCCATCTCCAGAATCTCTTTAAATAAAAATATGCCCTCAACCGGCTAAGGCGCCAGCCACGTACACCTAAGGTGGCGGGTTCGAATCCAGCCTGGGCCTGCCAAACAACAATGACGGCAGCAACCAAAAAATAGCCGGGCATTGTGGCGGGCGCCTGTGGTCCCAGCTACTTGGGAGGCGGAGGCAGGAGACTCGCTTGAGCCCAGGAGTTGGAGGTTGCTGTGAGCTGTAATGCTACGGCACTCTACCCAGGGGGACAGCTTGAGGCTCTGTCTCAAAAAAAAAAAAAAAAAATATGCCAAGGATGGGTAATACATTAGGCAGCTCATAACTTACACCAAGGGTAAATTTAGAGATTGCTTCCAGCCCTTTCTGGAAACAGGGACAGCAATGTATGGGTAAGGATAAGACCAAAAAGAGACCAGCACCTCTGGCTGAACCTTGGGGCCCTCCACAACCCCATCACCCAAGGGACCGTGGGCCACCCCAGCATGGGTCCTCTTTTGCTGGAATCTTGGGCATCTCTGGACAGACTAGTCCATATACCTTCTTATGGGAATGCCACAGTCATTCTGACCTCTTTACACAAGCAGGATACTGCAGGGAAGCAGATAATTCAGCTGGCAGTGTGCATTTAAGGCACTGGGCACTGAAGACACTGGTGTGGGGGGTACCTGCCAGGGACAGTGGCAGGGGATGCTTCCCAGAAAGGGTCATGGATGCTGGAGTGCAGTCTCAGGATGCAGGGAGGCTTTTGGGGGCGGGAGAGCCCTGGGGGTCCTGGTGCTTGGCCAGTATAGCTCTACTCCAGTGACTCAGGGAAATAGGAGGGGAGTTGCTGGGATATGGAGCTGAGGAGGAAGTCAACGCCCAGACACCAAGAACTCCAACGCCGGGCGGAAGTGTTTGAAAGTCTCCTAGAGGCCAAGAATCATCAAACAAACAAGGAAATAAATCAAAAGTCACTTTTGTGTTTTTGCAAAATGAATGTGTTTTTTTAAGTTCAAGCAATACTGAAAACAACGTAACAACAACAACAACAACCAAAAATGGCAAAGATTTATCCAGGATCTATTAAGCACATAGATCAATCCTGTTGTTGTTGATATTTGGCAAACATCATTCCAAATTGTTTACAAATGGATGCCAAGCCCCCTCCACCCTGGGGCTTCCATAGCAATAGAGCTGGTGGGGAATAAACTTCTGTTTGCTTTGGTCACTGCTGTGTCCCCAGCATCTAGGACAGTGCCTGGCACAGTGTGGGTGCTCAGTACATACTCATTGAATGAATAAAAGAAATAATTTAACAGAAACGATATATACTAGATCTCCAGTTCACAACCACCAGTTAGGAAAGGAGCCACACCGCAGGAAGGGAGGGGCAGGTGAGCAAAGCTTCGTTTGTATTTACAGCTGCTCCCCATCACTGCCTTGCATCACTGCCTGAGCTCCACCTCCTGCCAGATCAGAGGCAGTGTTAGATTCTCACAGGAGCATGGAGCCTTCTATAGACAGTGCATGCGAGGGGTCTAGGTTGTCAGCTCCTTAGGAGAATCTATGGCCATATGATCTGATGTGGAGACGTAATACACTTGAATCATCCCGGAACCATCCCCCGTAGTCTGTGGGAAAATCGTCTTTCATGAAATCGGTCTTGTTTTCAAAAAGGTTGGAGACCACTGCTCTAGATCACTAGAGTATTACTTAGAATTTTCATTTAAAATGAAGACAAGGAAATGAAAATGAAACTCAGGAACTTGATAAATTTGTTTACAGCAGAAAATACTATTTTCTAAAGGTTTCCTCTACTAAAGTTAAAATGTATGTTTAAAGGAAAAACACTCAGAGGCTGGGATTTTTGTTTGAAGGGGAGGGGGCCTGTTCCAAGTAGTATTGTTAACTGCCCATGATGTAAGATGAGAAACTCCTCCATTGCTGTTTCCTGATTCTTGTACTTTGTACTACAGATTTATTCAATATTAAGTTTGACGCAACTTGCACTCTGTTTCAGAGCCATGACTCCCACACTGGTTTTGAATTACTTTGACATTTCAATGGACTCAGTGTTCATCATCAGCCTCCTTCTGGCAGCTTCTGTGCCTCGATGTTCTACATGCCGACAGTAGCCCTTGATATGTCGCAGAGAGGAACACAGACTGTTTCCAGGGATGGAGCACGGCCTGGGAGGTGTCCAGTCTCAGTTTGAGTTTCCTAAGAATCAGACTCTCACACAGAGATTTACAAACATACTTTCCATGGGAAATGATCTCAGGAGGTACCAGGGCATGAGAAAGTGTGGCAGGGAAGGGGAGAACGCCAGTGTCACAGGTGGCAATGAGTGAGTTGCCACTGTGGGCACCTGGGGCTCAGTCCTACTTGGCTTTTCCAAAAGGCTGCGGAGAGCCTGACTCAGCACTAGTGGGCAAAGGCGCTGGACTTGCAGCCACCGGCTCCCACCTGTCACTAGCCACGGGCTGCTCCTGGACTCCCAGGCTACCCTGGCCTGCTGTCTGCACAGGCTGAGAAGCAGGAGCTCCAAGAGGAGAGCATGTGGTCAGTGAGGGGACAGGATCAGGGACAGGGCATTGACAGCTTAGCTGTGGGTGAGTGCACCTTTCCCTAGGTTGCTATTGCCACTGGGTGGCCACCACGTGTCCCTGATGGACTGCATGTTACCCTGCCCAGCCCCAGGTCAGCTCTCCCACTTCCGATCACCATGGGGCCAATGGGGAGGGACACTGAGTCGACTTGGCTCAGAGAGGCCTCTGCCTCACTGGTTGATGGTTTGTTGGGAGGGATGCTCATTTTCAGCTTGACTAAGTTTAGGGGCCGTAAAGCCAGCTGCTTCCTCGGCCACATCCCACCCATGCAATTCAAGCCAGGTGAAACTTTCGTGACAGTGGACACAGATACATCTATTTCTCCTCCCTTTTTATAATGCTAGAAATGATCCTTGCCCGTTATGTCAACCTGGGAAAATACAAAAATATGGAAAAGAGGAGGTAAATTGCACCTAAAATCCCATCGGCCAAAGAGAAGTCATTAACATTTCTGCAGTTTATCTTTCAGAGTATTTGTGTTGCACATATGCTTACATGACTGAAGTCTTTTTATATATAGTTTTCTATTCTAATTTTTTTTTTTTTTTGCAGTTTTTGGCTGAGTCTGGGTTTGAACCTGCCACCTCCAGTATAAGGGGCCAGCACCCCACTCCTTTGAGCCACAGGCGATGCCCTATCCTAATTTTTGTTTTTAATCTACCACATCATGAACAACTGTTGTTGTTATACAAAATCTGAATTGCTTCAAAATCTGAAACATTTTGAGTCCCAACGTGATGCCACAGGTGGAAAATTGCACACCAGACCTCATGCGACAGGTCACGGTCAACACACAGGTGCATGACACAGGGGTATTTAACATCCTTAAGGGAAAAAAGACCCTCCCAGCTCCCTTCAGCTGTGATCTGTCTTTGCTGAGCATGCCCAGATTTTCCTGCATAAGCACACCCACGAAGAATAATAAGATGGCATCTGAACAGGGCAGATGCACCCACGGCAGGTTCCTTAAGATCATTCACATGGGCCAAGACATACAGGGCTTATTCACTGTGTTTTTATGCTTACTCTCTTCTCTGTGATGTAATGATATGGTTGAACATGTCAAAAAGGCCTGCAGATACCTGTACGGATAACTGTGGTACGAAAAAGAGGAAGCATTTATGGTCGTCTCTAGACAGAAAGTCACCCCGTTAGAGAAACTGCACAGCAGTGTAAGTGGGAAAGGTCTTTCGGAAGAGGACGCGTAGCAGGGACCACCATATGTGACCTGAAGGAAGAGCCTTATGATAAAAATGAAGATCTCTGCTGTGTATTAAAAGAATCAGCTGGTCAGCATCACAGTGAGCACATGCCACTTAACAGCGTGCTGATCAGAAAACAAGTGAAGATCCAGCACAGTGAACCAAATATTGAAGGGACCTGTGAACACTCAATAAGCTGGCTGCAGAAATTTACGAAAAGACATAGCATTAAAGCTTTGTAGTGCTAAAAGTATTTCACTTTGTATACCAAATCAGTACACTGGACCCCATAAATGTATCAATGTACACAGTTACGATTTAATTGAAAAAATAGATTTTTTAAAAAAGGTTCCACTGGTCATGAAAGAGTGCAGAAATTCACTGATGAGTTTGCTGAGGTTGTTGCTGATGAAAATCTGCCCCAGAACAAGTCTGTCATGCTGATGAAACATCACCGTTGCAGCATCACTGCCCCCCAAAGGCACGGACTACGGCTGAGGAGACAGCCGCTGTGAAGAGCCCAGGTGCCCAGGGCAGAGGAACCGTGCTGGAATGCTCTGATGTAACAGGTATACACACTTAAATTTGCTGTCATAGGCAAAATCTTGCATCTGCAGTGTTTTCAAGGAGTGAATTATTTACCAGTCTGTTATTTTGCCAGTGAAAATGGCATAGATCTCCAGGCCGTCTTTTCTGATTTCACAAATATTTCGCACAGCAGTTCATGCTTACAGAGGGAAAGCTGGACCGGACGACAACTGCAAGATTTTTTTTTTTTCTGGACAACAGTTTTGTTCACACTCCAGCTGCTTGTCATAAAAAATAATGTTTATGCCATGTCCTTTCCCCCAAATGGGACTTCGTTAATTCAGCCATGTGACCAAGTTATCCTTAGATCAATGAAGAATAGACACAAAATCACTTTCTTGAACACCATGGTAGTGGCAGCAGACAGAGGCAGGGGTGTGGAAGCGTTTCAAAAGGAGCTCAGCTTGAAGGCTGCGTGACATGCTGTTGCCAACGGTTGGGACACCAACGGTTGGTGACAGAAAACACAGTTGTGCATGTCTGGTACAGTCTCTATTCAATGGTGATGATGAGTAAGGTGGTGACTTTGAAGAAATGTGTATGTTAAGTGAGAAAGAAATGATGCCTGGCCTCCTTCCAGATGCAAAAGATACACTTTCAGAGTCTGTTGGTAAGCTGGATGAAGTGGATACCAAAGTTGGGGGCTTTATTTTGGTTATTTGTTTGAGATAGGGTCTCACTCTGCTGCTCAGGCTGCAATCCAGTGGCACGAGGACAGCTCTCTAACGCCTCAAACTCCTGGCCTCAATTAACCCTCCACTTCATTCTCCTGAATAGCTGGGACTACAGGTTGTGCTCCTATGCCTGGCTAATTGTTTTTAATACTCTGTAGCAATAGAGGTCTCACTATGTTGCCTAAGCTGGTTTGAAATCCCTGACTTCAGGTGATCCTCCTGCCTCCGATTCCCAAAGTGCTGAGATTACAGGCATGCCCTTCAACCTTGAAGAAATTTTTAACATCAATAATGTGGTTCTCTTCATTGATTTGTAGCAAAATAAACAAAAAAGTTTTGAATCAAGGTGATGGTCACAATGATGAAGATGAAAAAGATATTGGTAACCCTGCAGTGTGGGGTACACCCCCACAAAAATTGAAAGAAACGTGCTCTTTTAATTCCAGAACTGAGCGAAAAGACTTGTGAGTATGATGTGCTTTTGTCGAGGCCCTAAGCGACGTGGGAAAACATGGTGGGGGCCTGCAAGCCAGGCGTAAAAACCTCTTACAGGTAACCCCGACTGTGCAGTCAAGTCAGCCTGTCAGATAAGGGTTGAAACGGCCCATCTGTGCAGAGGACATGACTCAAAGGTTGATGTGAGTAAAAAGAAAAACTCCATCGTAATGATGTCCAGTAAAATACTCCATCGTAACTGCAGGGTCTCCAAAGCCATAAGAAAACAGTCATGAAGCCAGTTTCTTGGAAATTTAATTGAGTACATAGAAGAGAAAGGTTTTACTCCTCTGTTTATCCTAACCTTTAACTTTAACAATGCAAGTCAGATAATGTATTGTTCTTTTAGATCTTCCAAGAGGAACAGCCTGAGGCTAGCTTAAGATGGTTGTCTTACTTTCCCAGACTTTCTTTCTTTAGGCTAATCCTATGAGGGCTATCTCACATTCCTGGACTTTCTTTCTTTTCTATAGTTTAAGATAAGAAATGAGGATGCTAGGATTACTTTCTTTCTTTTCTATAGTTTAAGATAAGAAATGAGGATGTTAGGATTATTGATCAATGTGGTGTACGTGACTAGCTCCCAATAAAAGGAAGTAGAAAATAAAGACATTTTGCTACATGCCACCTAAGAGTGTGTAGTCGTTTCTTGCTTTCAAACAATTCTAGGAGCGAGCTTGTACCCGCGGCCAAGCCGTCCTTCTCTCCCCGCGAGAAAGAACATCACCCAACACTGCAGGATGATCGCCCATTAACCTGTGGTCCCCAACCCTGGTACTGATGTGTGGCCTGTTAGGAACCAGGCTGCACAGCAGGGGTGAGTGGCAGGCAGGGGCGTGAGTGAAGCGTCATCTGTCTTTGCGGCTGCTCCTTGTCCCTTGTGTCACTGCCTGAGCTACATCTCCTGTCACAGCAGTGGCAGCAGTGGATTCTCATAGAAGCATGAAGCCTACTGTAAACCGGGCTTGGGAGCCATCCAGGTTGTGCCCTCCATGTGAGACTCCTGAGAGAGCACGTTGAGGCGAACTGCCATGTCTTGAGCAAAAGGATCTTATCCCCTACACTCTAATGCCTGATGATCTGAGGTGGCGCTGTAATGTACTTGAATCATCAGGAAACATCAGCACCCTTCACTCTGAGTGGTGGAAAAACTGACTTCCATGGAAGCAGTCCCTGGTGCCACGGTTGGGGACCACTGCTCTAGACAGCGTGGTGAGAATGCGTGGTGGGCTTATTGAAGGGAGAGAACAGAACTTTGAAGACAAAAATCATTGTCAGTACAGCAGATGACTCTGGGGGAAGAATTTGGCAAAGCCATTCAGCCTCCTCTTCCCCAGGGGACCCACTTTGTTTCTCAGCTGCTTTCAATATTTCTTCTCACCTAAAAAAAGGAAACTGCAGTGTAGAGTGACCTTTTAATTTAAAGCTTGGCATCACAGGTAGAGGCTAAAAGCAGCCGTTGTGTATACTTCATTGCTGGGTAACAACTGATGCAGGTACTATGGTGCTGCCATGGTGCTGCCGTGTCACCCTGAATACATTATTTTTTACTGCATCAATAGTATATATATATACTTTTTTTTCTTTTACTGTTAAGCACATGTGTGTGAATAAGCATAAAAAAAATGACTGCTTATTGGTAGGAGACAACTTTAGAGTCAGGAATGACGGTGACACCAGATAACCACAGATCATCCACATGGGTGGCTGAGAGGGTGACACCTTTGTCATCTGATGGTTCACTGTGCACAAACTTCTTTTCATGCACAAAATGATTAAAATATTGTATAATATTATCTTCAGATTATATGTGTAAGGGATGTATGAAACGTAAAGGAATTTCATGTCTGTAATTGGATCCTGTCCCTAAGATAGTTCGTTATGTATATGCAAATATTCCAAAATCTGAAAAATCCAGAATTCAAAACACTTCTGGTCTCAAGCATTTTGGAAAAAGGATACTGAACCTACATAAGCCTTGCAAGCACACTTTTATGACTGACTGTCATTCTCACATATGATTTAGCATTATCTTGTCTACTAAGTACTCAGAAGCTGAACGTCAAGGTTAGATCAAATGTTTGCCATTATAGCAAACTCTCTGATGACTACCTTTGTGCCTGAAGCTTCTATTGCATCTAAGAATTTTTCCTTAGAATTTTACCCCTCTCAAGAAATAATAATATTACAATAAAGCAGACAAAGAACTTGAAAAAAGGTTAAATGGCAGAGAAATCAGCAATGCATAGCAAAATCTGCCCAGAAACTTCTTAAGAACAGGAGATCCCTTTAGTATTTTTTTTTAATCAAGATTCTTAGAGACAGGGGTAACCTGAGGGAATGGACAAATTGTGTGTTTATCAACAATTTCATTCATTCTGTCACAAATAATAGCTAACTAGTTTAGAGGTGACTTCTAATTACGAATATTGTTTCTTTTAGGTAATGGAATCCCAAGTTTTAAATGGACACATTAACAAATAACTAGAAAACTACATTTCCAGCATCCTACATTGCATCTGTTGTGATCATGTGACTAGGTTTTAGCTAGTGTTTTTCAACCTTTTTTATCTCACAGCACACTTGAACCTATAATTAAACTTCTGCAACACACTGAAATTATGCTGGCTAAAAAAAAGTAAAAAAAGAATATATTTACTGTGCTTTGAACTTTGTTCAAAAGAATTTAATTAATGATCTTTTAAAAATTTCATGGCACGCCTGAGATCCTCTCATGGCATGCCAGTGTGCCACGACACACCAGTTGAAAATCACTGGTTTTAGTAGCAGAGTATAGGTGCCTTATGGGATGTGGTGGACAGACTGTTACCTGGGGCCCCATGGTCCTCTTTTCTGGGAGTTCACAGTGTTGTAAATAAGATGGGGATGCAATGATAGTGTCAAGGAGGCTCTATCTCTCTTCCTGGCTTGCTTGATGAAGTAAGTGACCATGTGGAGAAAGCCCACATGGCAAGACACTTCAGGAAGCCCCTAGGAGCTGAGAGCAGCCTCCAGTCAACATCCAGCAAGAAACTGAGGCCCTCAGTCCTGCAGCCACAGGGATGGAATTCTCTCAAGGGCCCTGTAAGCCTGCAAGTGGCTCCTTCCCCAACTGAGTCTCAGATGAGGCCACAGCCCCATGCCACCTGAATTGCAGCTTCATGAGACCCTGCACTAGAGACCCCAGCCAGGCTATGCCCAGACTCCTGGTGCACAGAAACTGATATAATAGATACATGTTATTTTAAGCTGCTTCATTCACTATAATTTGTTATACAGCAATTTAAAGCATGGGACTTCTGGAAAGCTACTTTACAGGGAGAACATGTCCCCTCAGGTGACCCAGAATGCGGGGATTGTTTTGGCTGGAGCTTCAGCCACCATCTTCTGCTATGAGACCTTGATAAAAGCTTCATGCTGAGGATAGAGCACAAAAAACAGGACCCTGGCTCCTGGCGAGGTTGCTGCACTGTCAGGCCATCCTGGCTGCCTCTCTTTGAGCTTCTCTTATATGAGAGAGGAATAACTTCCCTCCTTCTTGGGCCACCGTCAGTGGGAGTTTCTGTCACATGCAACAAGGCAGGGTGCTAAATGATATGGTAGTGGGTGGGTAAAATCCAAGCTTGGAACTGGCTGGTCTGGGCTTTAATCCTGGGTAAGTCTTATTTCCCATCTGGGTAAAACTGAACATTTTCTTGACTCCTTTAAACCTGAGTTCCTTAATCTGTAAAATGGAGCTAATCATAGCACCTGTGCTTTGTGGTGAGCGTTAATGGAACTCATCTAAGTAAAGAAATTCACACTGCATCTAACCCAAATGTTTGCTAAATGTTAGCCTTATTCATATTGTTCATTTAATAAAACTCATATAATGCCTGCTAAGCGCCAGGCACTATACCAAGTGGCAGGGATACAGCACTGTTGTTAGAGAGCCATAGACTTAAATGAAATAATTTAAGCAAATACAGTGGGCTAGTGGCCCACGGGTCATGCTGAGAGAAGTTCAGGTTCTGATGGCACCAAGGAGATCCCAACCCTCCATGGTGAGGGAAAGGGCCAGAGATGACTCCATAATGGGTAGACTCCTCAACCAAAAGATACAGAGTGGCCAAAGTGATTTTAAAAAGAAAAAAAAAAACAGGAACTAATAATATGCTGCCTGTAAGAGACTCCCTTTAGATTTAAGGACACGCAGAGAATGAAAGTAAAGGATGGAAGAAGTCTTTTAATGAAATTGATAACCTAAAGAGAGTAAGAGTGCTTATATTACCATCAGACAACATGGACTTTAGCCAAGTCAAAAACTCACAAGAGACAAGGAAGGACATTAAATAATTATAAAGGGGTCAATTCATTAGTACAATGTAACAGTTATAAATATTTATGCTCTAACCATCAGAGCTCCTAAACTTAGGTAATAAGGATTCACGGAACCAAAGGTAAAAATATGCATAATAATTATTGTTACTATTCCTATCACCAGTACTATTACAGCAACATGGTAAGAGTAGAATTCAATGAAAGCTTCCTAGAAAAACTAACGTTTGAATGGACTCTTAAAAGACCAGAAGGATTTTCTTAGCTAAAGGGATGAGATATTAATTAGAAAATCATACAACATATATGCCAGGCTCTGTTTTAAGCCCTCTCTATAAAAATTCATTAGAAATTTCCACTGCCCTTGGGAAGGAAATATATTATTTTGCCCATTACAGCAATGAGAAAGTAGGTCCCAGAGAGGTCAAGGCATGAGCCCAAGGCCACGCTGCTAGGAGGTGGGAGAACTTGGATTTGACCCACCAGAGCTCAGCCAGGTACACACGGCTCTCCATCATCTGCATGGGCCTGGCAGGGTGGACAGAGGAAAGGTTGAGGGGACAGGGACTGCAAGGTGAGTGGGGATCTGGAGATGTTCCATGTCCCTGGAGTTATGGTGCCAGAGGACCCATGGTGGAGAAGGTCAGGGGCAGAGCAGGAGGGCCTGGTCAGCCCTGCTTAAAACCTGGGCTTCTTACCTTAGGCTGTCAGGAAGCCTCGACATGTGTATATCAGGGGGGAATCAGTGGCCAACGGCCTAACCTCTTGGATCATTCTACTTCAGAAGAGAAAAACACTGGAGGCCGAGGGAGACAGTGCAGGTCAGAAACGAAGATGGTAGGAGGGGGAAAGAGGGGAATAGGACTTCAGGAAGTGTTCTTCTGAGTTAGTCAAACCTGACAGGTCCTTGCCTTCCAGAGATGCTCATGGGGAGACAGGTCCCCTCATCCCTGAAGGTGTCATCACCCCCCCTCCACAGCTGAGGCCCAGCCAGAGTGGGAGCGTCCTCCCAAAGGTCAAGCCATGGGTAGCATTGGAACTCAACCTCAGAACCTCATGTTCTTTCCTGTGGCCCTGTCTAGTAGCTTTTGGTAAATGTGAAGTTCTGTAGATACAGAGGATTGTCATTGTCTAGTTCAGGAGACAGAGGGAATTAAAAGCTTCATTCTGCAATCATCTGGGGGTCATTCCATGTTCTGGGGACTTGGGATCAAGGTGAACCTGGCCCTGTGCCCCAGAAGCTTACAATGTAATAGAAAAGGTCCTGAATTTAAAAAATAATGAGAGTCTCAGCCCTTTAGCATCAGGAAGACATTTATAGAAATAGAAGCAGTAACAAAAGCAAAGCTGAAGGGAAGGTCTTTGCATGAGCCCCTGTATCCCGCGTCCTCTGCTCTCCTCAAACCCTGAATTCCTACCAGGGAGGCCGCTGTGACCCAGGAGCTACCATGACTCACAGCTGTGGCCAACCCTCCCAGGCTGTAGGGAGATTCCAAACCTTGCTCTCCTTCTGTTTTACTCTAACCAATTTTCATAAAGGCACCTCAGGGAATATGATGTGTTTATTATATCCAGCATAACATTCTTCCTTGAGTGTTTGCAGCAAGTCTAAACAATCATTGGCATATGTCTTATCAGCTAGTCTGAGTCAGAACTGCTGACCTAAAGACCTAAATGTAAAATAAACAGTCAGAGGAGCAGTGGTGGAGGAGCAAACAGCACCTCACACAGCAGCGGACACCCTCAGCTGGGGAGAGACAGTGCAGCAGAGCTAGCTCTTCAGCAGAGCGTGGGCAGAGTGAAGCCAGGAAGCTCCTAGAATCACAGAGAATGCCTGAGGGCAGGCCCAGTCAAGCTCCAGTTTCCGTATCAGAAAACTACATCAGATTCCTCTTGCTGCTGTAGCAATCACTGTAACTCAGTGCCTTAAAGAAACACAAATATATTCATTTCCACTTCTGCAGGTCAGAAGCCTAAATTCATGGTGGCAGCAAGTTTGAGTTCCTTCTGGAGCCTCCAGGGCAGAATCCGTTCCTTGCCTTTTCCAGCTTCTAGAGGCCACCCACACTCTTTGGCTCCAGGCCCCACATCACATGACTTTTTCTTCCTCTGCTTCCATCATTCCACCACCTTCTTCTGTCTCTGACTCTGATCCTCCTGCCTCCCTCTCACAAGGACAATCCAGGATGGTCTCCCACCCACTGTGGTCAGAATGATTGTGTTAAAACTCACATGTTAAAACCTAATCCTCAGTGTGGTGGTATCAAGAGGTATAGCCAGCCAGGCACAGCTGCTTGTGCTTGTAATCCCAGCACTTTGGGACCTCAAGGTGATAGAATTTCTTGAGCCCAACTAGACATGACAGCAAGACCCCACCTGTACAAAAAATTAAAAATTAGCTGGGTATGGTGGTGTGTACCTCTAGTCCGAGCTGCCCAGGAGGCTGAGGCAGGGGAATTGCTTGAGCCCAGCTAGTCTGAGGCTGCAGTGAGCTTAAATTGGGCCACTGCATTCCAATGTGGGAGATAGGTGAGACCCTATCTCATAAAAGGGGGGGGGGTAAAGTTTTGGGAGGTGATTATTGTATAAAGGTTCTACCCTCATGTATGGGATTAGTGTCTTTATAAAAGAGGCTTGAGGGAACTTGATTACCCCTTCCACCTTGTGAGGACACAGACACAGGTGCCCTCTGAACCAGAAAGCAGGCCCTTGGCAGACACTGAATCAGCCAGTGCCTTCCATAACTGTGAGTAATACATTTATGCTGTTTGTAAATTACCTGGTCTAAGGTATTTTGTTATAGCGGCGCAAATGTGTAGTCTCAAATCTTACACCTGCAAAGTCACTTTTGTCATGTAAAATAACATATTCACAGGTTATGAGGATTAGAAGCATGGCTATCTTCGGGGTGCCATCATCAGGTGACCACAGGGCCAATCACTGGAACGAGCGCTGTCTGTCCATTCGTCCATCTCACATCACTCTGCTAGAGATTCAAAGTCCAGGCAGTGTGAAGGGCCTAGCTTTATCCCAATACCCACAGTTTGATCGGTGAAGGGTAGCCCCCCTTACCCCTGGCTAAGGCCCTCCCACCAAGCCTGCCACAATGGGAGACGTTAACTCTTTCACCAAACTATGAGGGGTTTCTGTTTGACTGTCGAGGGTGTGGATACTGAACAGCCAAAACACATGTCTGCTAGGTGCAGGTTGGAGGAGAGAAGGCTGACAGGTGAGAAGGTTGTGATACTGTCTGAAAACAGAGCCACATTGGCTCTGCGGATGTCATAGCTGGATAACTCCTTGGAGGTCATCAGGCCCCTGCTTGTTCAGGGAAGAAAGCTGTGTCCCCAAGAGAGCTGCGTGTTGCCTAAGATCACCAGCAAGTAAGCGGCTGAGCAGCCATACGGAGGAGAGAATTTTCTGGATGCACAGAAGCAGAGTGAGAACCAAAGTGCTGAGACAGCTGCAAGCAGATGGGCTGGCTGCGTGTGGGAAAGGGGTGTCCACAGCACCACTGTCTCGGTGTGAGCTAAAATAAAACCTTTAGGTTCCCCTCGAGTGGTTGACTGACTGCAGCCCCTCTTGGGCAAGGGGATCCCCCAAACTGGGTTGCTAGCCATGAGAAAGGAGCTAAGACACGCTTCATCACGCCCCCTCCTCTTCTTAGAGATGCCTCTGGGACTCACTGACAGGCCTATGGCGCTGCAAGACACATCTGCAGGTCCTCAATGTGCACAACGCATCATTTCAGTCAGTCCCGCACTTGGTCTCTGATTCACAGACGCTTTATCTTAAGCATTCCTTTTTCTGACTCCTGGTCTTTTAGACAAAGCCTAACTCTTCCAGCCAATTGTGGGCTAAACAATCTTAAACCCACCTGTAACCTGAGAGACTGCCCCCTTCCAGATATCCCACCTTTTTTTGGCCAAACCATTGTCTGTTTTCCACCTACAGATTTATGACCTCACCTGTAATTCCCATCTCCCTAAAATGCGTCAAACCAAACTGTAACCTCAGCCCCGACAGTCCACTTGCTCAAGGCTTCGTGGATGTGGCTCCAGGTCATGGGCCTCCAAGTTGGCTCAGAATAAACCTCCTTACATTATTTTACAGAGTATGGCTTCTTTTCTGTCAACATCCACTGTGATTGTCAGCTCGCCGCCAGCTGCTGTGTGGCTCTCTGGTCCCTCAGCCCAGGGAGGGAGCATCATTACTGCACCCATCTCACACCCCGGGAATGGGGACACGGAGCCCAGAGGGATTAAAACCTCTTGCCCACAGGCACCCAGTTAGTGGGTAGCCAAGTGCAGAAAGCCAGCCTGGAGAGACTTTAAAATCCACGCAATAACCAAAGCAAGTGTTAGGCGACTTTGTTTTTCTCTTCTCTATTTTGTTTTCCATGAAATTCAAGGCTGGGTGGGTAAAGAAAGGAATTTGATAAACTTGCTCAAGTCTGGAACTTTTCCCAGAGCCCGGGGGCAGAGAACCAAGTTGTGCAGACACACCCTCTCAGGCAGAAAGTTCTTTTAAACAGCCATCCCGCCAGCTCAGTTCCTGTTTGTACCACTGGGAAGGGACTGCCTCCAGTTTAGAGTGGAGTGGGGGAAGCTGGCCGTAGGAAGGTCCGCGCTGCTGCTGGCTCTGGGCAGGGGTGGACTTCACCTCTGTGCCTCCCTGAGTGCTGGAGATTGCAGAGCAGAGAGGTTAAGTGACCGTCTGAGCATACAGCAGGGAGGAGGGACCTCAGGTCACAAAGTTGGTTCTGCCGGACCTCAGAGCCCCCATGTGCGTGTGCATGTGTGTACGGGTGTGTGTGTTTGATGTTTGTGGCATCTGCACATGTGTGGTGTAGTGTGATGTGTGGAACTGGGCAGCCCAACCCCCCCAAAAAATAACTCTCAGAAAGGAAGTGGCTTTGGGTTGAAGAATCATGGACCGAACACTGGTTCCCGGAGGACTGGAGGAAGCCGCCTTCATTCTACTCCAGACCCTGAGGAAAATATCTCTGCTTCTCTGGCTTGTAGTGGCCTGGACCTTCAAACAAGAACTTCATGCACAGAATCAACAATTCAGAGGGACCCAGCAAGTAGTCTGCCCCCGGAGACCTCAGCTTACGGACAAAACCAGAGCCTATGTGGTGTGTTTCTGTTGTGTCGTCCCCACACCAGCAGAGCCATGTTCAGCCGGCAGCCTCTGCTTGCTCGTCTGGGAACTGAGCACTTTGGGACTGGCAGGACCCACATGGAGAGCTCTGTGCTCACGATAGCCTGGGATGGCTACCGGAACCTCAAGACTTGGGTACGGGCTTTGCTTCTAACTTGCTGTGAGACTTCGTTAAACCACATTCCTTCTCTGAATCCTGCAGCCTGGCTGTTGGAGAGAAGGAATAGGAGAGCTTCAGGGATCCCCAAGAGGTGAACTCCTATCATCCCAGGGCCCTTTGCACCTTTGCAGGCAGAGGTTCATTTTGTCTCCTTCAAAAGCAGGTTCTGATCTGGGAAGGTAGTCAGGGTCTGCCGCTCTGAGGGCCTGGTCAACGGCAGAAGCCAGTCCTAGAGCGGGGGCCCCTCCTGTTCCAGCGGATCTTGCAGCATCCCCCTCCTTGTCAGGCCTTCCTTTGCCCACCTGCCGACCTCACTGGGTCCCACGCCGCCCCACAGTGACCTCTTTTCAGTTTCTCAAATCAACCAGCTCCTGTTTCACCTCTGGGTCCTCTCCCGGCTGACACAGAGTTCCCAAACCCCAGCCCCCACGTGATTTAGGCTGACTGCCTGTAGGCCCCAGTTTCCTGGGGAACTTAGGCCAGCTGCAACTGAGACATCCCCATTCTCACACTGAGGACCCCATTACCCAAGGGAAGGAGGCAAAAGAGAGCTCAGCAAACTTGCTGCAGCCTGCAGAGTCGGTCCCTTCTGCTCAGCCACCCAGGCCCCACCAGCCGAGCTCAGCTGCTTACATGGGTGTGGTGCGTGGCAGTGTGTGCGGTGGCTTATACTCCAGGACCCGCTCTGGATGTGTGGTAAAGCTCTTGGGCCTGTGGACTGACCAGTGCTATCCCCTAAAGGTGTATCTACCCGGAACCTTATTGGGAAAAGCACTTATTTGGAAAAAGCATCTTTGTAACTTGACTAAGAATCTCAAGATGAGACCATCCTGGGTTTAGGATGGGTCTTAACACCAGGTAGCCTTGTGAGAGAAAGCAGAGGGAGACCTGTGCCTGGCAGAGGGGCGGGCCATGTGCAGACGGAGGCAAAGACTGAGCAATGCAGCCGCAGGCCACAGAGGCCCAGGTTGCCGCAGCCGGGCCAGCAGCGGGGCAGCACTGTCCGCAGAGCCCCCAGAGGAACCAGCCCTGTCTTTGATTTGGGATCTCTGGCCTCCAGCTCCGTGAGAGAATTCACTTCACTCTGAGCTGCCAGGGCGTGGTAATCTGTGCTGGCAGCCCCAGATTATCAGAACAAGGCTTTATACATCTACAGTAAAGTAGCTCAGATGATAAAGGAAAGCAAATGTAAGAAATCACCCGCCACCCTGCGCCCCACCCTGGCAGCCGCCCCACCCTGGCAGCCGCCCCACCCTGGCAGGCACCCTGTTTACTCCCCTTTACCTACTGCAGCCCTGAGAGACAGGGAGAGAGGGAGAGTGAGCGTGTGGTGTATATGACGTGTGTGTGCTGTG
>NW_003852457.1:6830026-6853404 GCF_000181295.1 Otolemur garnettii
TGTGCTGTGTGAGTGAGCGTGTGGTGCATGTGACGTGTGTGTGCTGTGTGAGTGAGCGTGTGGTGTATATGACGTGTGTGTGCTGTGTGAGTGAGTGTGGTGTATATGACATGTGTGTGCTGTGTGAGTGTGTGTGGGCTGTGCAATATGGAGAGTGTGCATGTGGCTGTGTGGGGGGTATGGTACATGCTTGTGTGTTGTATATTGTATGTGGGGGGACAGGTATAGTGTGCATGGTTTCTGTGTTTATAGGTTTGTGGTGGTGTGATATGTGTAGTATCTGTGCATGTGTGGTGTGTGATGTGTGATGTGTGCGGCACATATGTGTATATATGGGGGAGTGTGTATGTGGTGTGGCATGTGTTTGTGGTCTGTGGTATGGTGCATGAGTGGGGAGTAGGGTCTGTGTGGCATGTCTGTGTCTTGGTGGTATGTGGGTTGTGTGATGTGTAATGTGTGTGTGGCATGTATGGTGTTGCATATGACATGGGGTGTGCGTGATATAGTGCACATATGTGGGGGTATGTGGTCTATGTGTATGGATGTGTGTGTGGTGGTGTGTGGTGAATGTATGCATGTAGTACACATGGTATCTTCATGTGGTATGCGCTTGTGGCATATATGGTAACTGTGTGTGCATGTGTGTGTGGTATATGTGGTATCCATGTGTGCATGTGTGTGTGGTATATGTGATATCTCTCTGTGTGTGTGGTATATGTGGTATCTCTGTGTGCATGTGTGTGGTATATGTGTTATCCATGTGTGCATGTGTGTGTGGTATATGTGATATCTCTGTATGCATGTGTCTGTGCATGTGTGTGTGGTATATGTGATATCCATGTGTGCAAGTGTGTGGTATATGTGATATCTCTGTGTGCATGTGTGTGTGGTGTGTGTGATATCTGTGTGTGCGTGTGTGTGGTGTATGTGATATCCGTGTGTGCATGTGTGTGTGGTATATATGATATCTCTGTGTGCATGTGTGTGGTGTGTGTGATATCTGTGTGTGTGTGTGTGGTGTATGTGATATCCGTGTGTGCATGTGTGTGTGGTATATGTGATATCTCTGTGTGCATGTATGTGCAGGGGTCTGTGTGATGTTTGTGGCATCTGCACATGTGTGGTGTGGTGGGATGTGTGGAACTGGGCAGAGTAGATATAGAAGGTCCTGGTCTGTGGACCCCGCTGTGCTTCCCCTGTGTCTCCCCATCCTCACCCACCCACTGTCCAGAAGAGAAAACTCTTGCCCAAAAGCCTGGACATTGTCACCAGTCAGCGACTGTCACAGGGGTCAGGAATAAGTCTGAGAGAGGGCAGAGAGGAAGTGAATTTCCATAGCTGCTCCCAGGCCCTGAGGCTCATGGACCTGCAGCACCCTTGGGCACTGTCCACTACACTGCTTTGCTCCCAGGCTTGTGGGAGCAAGAACAGAGATTCTAGCTAGGACCCTATTATGGTCCTTTTTGAGGACACCTGTGCCCTGCAGCCAGCCCTCTGCCTGCATCCCTGCCCTGCCCTGCCACCACACTCTTCAGGTTCCAAGGAGGGTCTGGGGCCTCAGCCAGGCAGGAAGAGAGAAGTGTTTGCTAAAATATTGTGTTGTGTTAAAAATACCATGGGGGAAGTCATACTTCCCTTTCTTGGATGAAGCTGATGTGGGCCGTGGAGTCTTCAGAGCTTATGCCCGAGAGGCAGGGGCTTGTGCTGTGCTCCTTCCACCCAGCCCGGAGGGAAGAAAGGGATTGTTCCAAAGGGCTTGGGCCTCATGTCTTCAAGCACTTGGAACCCCCTCCCCAGGTGCTTCAAATAATCCCCAGATCCCTCCTCAGTCTTTGAGGCCCTATGGGTCTGGCCTCTTCCCGACCATCATGCTTAACCCCAGGGATCTCTCCTCTCCCACTTTTGCCCACTAGGTGAGCCTCCTATCGCTCCCCCACCCAGGAGCTGGACGCCTCTCCTCTGGCCTTTCAAGTGCTGTCCCTCCTGAGATATTTGGCTTTCCTTCCCATGCTGCTTCCTCTCACCTCCCCATCTTAGCTTCAGTGTCACCTTTCCAGAGGACGTGTGAGCAATAATAAATGCTTAACTTTTCAAGCCACAGAATTTCGGAGTGGTTTGGTACTCAGCAATAGCAAATGTTAAGACCCCTATTGCCAACATGGTGTTTATTAATTTTTTTTTAATGAATAAAGAGGACAAAACAGCTCTTTTTCCCACCTTTCCCTTCCTACTAACCTGGGAATGAAAATCCTGATTTAAAATGTGACCAAGGACATTCACACACCCTGAGAGTTGGTGGACAGAAAAATTGAACTGGAAGGCCCAGATTTTATTCTTACTCTGTTACGCACAGGAGCAGGCCTTTTGCTAAATCCTTTTCCTTTGTACCTCAGTTTTCCTGGATGAGAAGTACAAGGGAGGCATATTTGATGCTTTCCAAAGGCCCTGATAGCACTGCAGGCTGAAATCTGCTCAGGTGTTCTCTGCAGGCTACAATCTCCTGGAAGAGGGACCACTAAAGAATGGAACTGCCCATTGCTGCCCTGGACAGCTAGATTGAATTGAAATTATGGCTCTATCTCAGGGAGTCCATGCTGCCTTTGAACTCTCCCAGGAAAAGGAAATGTCAGCTTCTTTGGGGGCTTCATCTTCCCCTTAAAGATCTCACAGCCAAAATCACATTCCACAAACACTCAAGCAAACCTCTGCACTGGGGCTGGCCCCTCAGGGTGCAAGATAGTCATTCCAGGCCCCAGGTTTTCAGGAGCCTTTGAGTCACTGCAGGAGACAGAGGAAATTCATACTAAAGTTAGGACTGCATGCCAGTTGGGGTGATGAACCTGTCCACCGGGCTTTCTATTTCAGTTTTTCTATTTTCCAGTTCTAAAATTTCTACTTGGTTCTTTTTTATATCTGTTGTTCCTTGGTGAGATTTTTACCTCTTTGATGAGATTTTCTATGGTTTTATTTATATCAGACATGTTTGTAATTGCTTGTTGAAGCATTTTGTGATTTCTGCCCTAGAACCTTTGTTTGATGATGCTAGCACCTCTGTCATTGTGGTGGTGGCATCTGTTGTTTATTTTCAGTCAGTTTGAGAAGTTCCTGGGTGTTGGTAGGATGAGTGGCTTTGAACTGAAACCTGGACATTTTTGTATTATGTGACTGAGACTATAGATGTTGCTTCAACCTTCTGCTTCAGCCAACTTTTTCTGATACCACTCCAGTGAGGAATGGAGGGGGATCCCTCATCACCACTGCTTGGAGATGGAAGCTTAGGTTGCCATTTCTGGCCTCATAGGAGGAGGTATTGGGAGCTTCCTCTTGAGTGGATCATAGTTGCTTTTCATAGCACACGTTGAGGGAGGGTGGAGAAATACAATTATTATTCCTGTTTTGAACTTGAAACTGAGGATTTGAGAGGGTATACTTCTTGCGAAAGCATAATGTCGCAATGTCACAAGACAAGGGCCAGAACTGCATTAGACCCAAAGCATGATCTTTGACCATTTTTTCCTACAGCCTCTCTTTGAGCCCCATTGCACGACTTAATTCATCTCTGAGTCCTGAGGCCTGCACAGGGCCTGGCTCACCACAGGCGCTCAGGATGTAGGATGGGTTGAACTGCCAAGTACTGGAAATGCAAACTAAGACCGTAAGGCAGCAGGCTCTCAGGTGCCACAATGGAAGTGAAATTGCCCATCATGCAGAGCCAGGCCTAGGTGAGGGGTATGCCCTGTCCTCCTGGCTTTGGACAAGCCCCCTCCTTTCTCTTAGCCTCAGTTTTCCTCATGTTTCAATATGATAATATGTGTCAGAGCATCCAGCACTGTCCCTGGGGTACCTTTGGCCATCAATATGTCTCTTCCTATCCCAGTGTGATGTCCTGGTGTTTTTCAAGGAAAAATGGGTCACTGTGGGCCAAAGGGACAATGACCCAACAGAGATGGGGGGAAGGGGGACAGGAGAGCCCAAGGAGATTTGGGATAGACCAGAAGAAGGCGTGGCAGAGGCTGTGCAGTGAGGCAGGAGCAGGGAAGGCCCCAGAGGTTGCTCCTCTGCCTGGGAAAGGCCTGGGCATCTCCTAGGGTCCCCACCACACATAAGAGACCAGAAGAACTTTGCAGCCTGGGGGGGTGGGGTGGGGTTTGTAGAAGAAGAGAGGATGGGGGGTGTTTGTCAATCTCAGGGTGCTTGTGTACCCCATGGATGTTGTACCTGCAGCCAAGTGAGCACTGGGGTCTTGGTCTCACTGCATCAGGAAGCCCACAGGTAGGACAGACCACAACCACTGAGACAGGTGGCCAAAAATCTATTCTGCTTGAGTAGTCCATTCAGGTGACCAGCACTCAGCATATGACCTTGAACACCAGGCCAAGGAGGAATCCTGACCCACAGCATCCTCCTAGGAATTCCTGAGTTGATTTTCCAGGTCCTGGGGCTCCCACATGAAGTTAGGGCTCCGGTCAGAAGAAATGACTGTTATCAGTTGCTTCTATGGAAGCCAAAGACTCAGTAAGATCACAGGTACTGGTGGCATGTGTTTGTTCAAAAACATTGGAAACAAAGGTGGCTTTCACACCCTCCAGAGTGCAGACTCTCTGACATAGCCCAGTCTCTCCCCAGACACCCTCCAGTGTGTAGCTGTCATCAGGTCATCGCCCCTCCTGCCTGATCAGGCTTCTCACTGTGCCCCCAACTGAAGGGCTTCCTCTGACTCCCTCCAAGCAGATTGGCTCCTTCCCTGAAGCCCTCATGCATCTTTCTCTCATGGCCCAAAATGCCGTCCTATGATTTTCCGAGAGACAAATCCTTCTTCTTTTTAGATAGCAGTGTTATAGCTAGAATCCAAAGGAGGGGAAGAGTTGTTAATATTCATTAAGGGTCTATTCTGCACCTACTATGTGCCACAGAGGAATGATTCATTCACTCCTGTGCTGTCAAGACACCCCTCCTGAGGGCTGACTATGTAGAGGCCTGGCCTGGTGTCTGCCGTGGTGTTTATGTACTTGAATTAGACAAAGTCCTGCAGCTTGCAGCAACAGACACACTAATGAGCACTTACCAGAAGGGCAGTGATAGAGTGCACTGGAGACGCTCAAAGTGCAGAGACGCTGGGGCGGGGGCTTCTGAAGGTGGGGTGGGAATGTTCCTGGGGAGATGATTTCAAGCTGGATGATGCAGGTGATGAACTGAGATTATGTCTTTCTCCTGCCTTGCCAAGTTTTGAAGCAGGGAGTGGGTGTGTCCCCTGCTGCCATTGAGGGGGCCCTGTGGAGAGTCAGGGAGCAGCAGGAGAGGACACAGCTGCCCTGGGACGCCAAGGCACAGGCAGATGGGGCAGGAGGGACGTCCAGCTGGAGAGGGGTGAGGAGGCAGGTAGGGGACAGTGCTGGTCCTGAGCCTGTCACAGAAAAGAACATGGGAGGAGCTAGTGGGCAGGTAGAAAGGTGGCCATCTGGGACATGTGGGTTTGTAGAGCCTGTAGCATGTGTGGGGGAAGGGGGCCAGGACAGAGGTGGGCACTGGCGACCCCACGCCTAAGAGACTCCAGGCAACCACTTCAGAAAAGGATTTTAGGGCTGCCAGTGTTCTCTGGCTTCCTGACTGCATCCAAACCTAGACACTCAACTCTGCATCTGGCCAAGCAGCTGGAAGATATGGTCTCCAGCCTGCCCGGTCTCTGCTGGGCCCTGCCAGCCGCTATCCTGGCTGCTGACCCAGCTCAGCCTCAGCACCTGCAGGAGCCCTGACTTCCACGGATGTCTGGTTTCTGAGTCCTCCTTTGAGAGTTTCTCCACCTCTCTGCTTCTCACTTCTTCCCCTTACTCTTGTCTTTCTCATAACTGGGGCCTCCTGGGCTTTCTCTCCTTAAGCCCCCGAGGAAGGACTTCCTGTGATTACCAGTAGCAATAAAGAACACTAGTTGCCATTTAGTGAGTGCTCCGTGGGGAACAGAGTTATGCCAAGCACTCTGTAGCATTACATCCTTTAATCATCACAGCCCCAGTGTGAGAGGGTGGTGTCACCCACATTCCATAGATGCTGGAAAGTGAGGATTCAGAACTACACTGGTTTATTGGGGCCCTCTGATCTCCGTGTTCAAACAATTCATCTAGAGACAGAGACAATGTCACTGGGTAAAATAATGAAAAAAGATGTCAGAATGGGTGAATGATAGATATCCTGCTAGTTTATCTCCCCCAGTCCATCCCTATTCTCCAGGTAACCAGGTATGAATTAAGGATCAGAGATTGAACCTACTGAAACCATGGTGAAAAGCTTCTGGTTGGTGATCCTGTCCACACCAACAGCAGTGAAGGTGAACGGCATCCCTGCCTGGATACATCATTCACGTGTGAAACCAGCCAGTGGTGGGGTGTGGACGGTCCAACAACACCCAGAGCATCCCCACTGTCTTACCCTGAAAGATCAGACTACAGCCCTGCCCAGTCGCATACCAGGAGCTGACTGGTCTGCGCAGAGCAGCAGCTTGAGGATGAGCAGCAGCGTCGTGGGACCCATTACTGATTCCTTGCTTTGGACTTTTTCACCTTCCTTCTTTAATCTTAGGTGTAAAGCATGATGAAGGCTGTGAAAAATGTAGCCAAAAGGTAACCCCAACTAGACAAACTGTCAAAACTGTGTTATTGGTTTACTCTTATTATGAATGTACAGGAAAGCCTGAAGGTACTTGCATATACAATAACACCCAGCATCAGGTATGTGAGTAAGCTGTTTGCTACAATCCTTCTGAACCCCCGGAGCAAACTGAATTTGCTATGTGGCACACTGATATCCCTAGAAAGGCAATAACCTGAGTTATAACAGAAGGAATACCTAAACCAGCAAAAACATGCCATTCATAACAATTTTGCAATGCGTGCTGACTTGTGTCTTTTTATATTTTCAATAATAACTAGAAGTTTTCCATGGAGAAATACTATATATTTCTGAAGAATTATTTCTATGTATGTCATCTTTTGTGTTGTTATGTTAACTTTAATTTCTAAATGTTAATGGTATATCATAGATATTTATGTATGGAAAAAAAAACAGAGACAAATATGTAAACACACACAATGTCATCACATTTTAAGTGAATCTGAGCCCTGGGATTTTGAAGACATGTGTGTGAAAATATAAAACGTTCTCAATCAGGGTGCAAAGTTTGAAGCAATTCAAAGCCCCTAACCCAGCCGCATCATTTACCCATCACACAGTTTTGAAGTTGGCTTGTGGGGTGGGCTATTAACTGTGTTGATGCTGCCCCATGTGGCCCTGCTGCTTTAGCCGGAAGCAGAGACGCTCACCTCCACACCTTACAGCACGGGTCTTGAATTAATTACCTGTGTTTACAGTTATGAGCGATCTTCACGAACACATCTCTGTAATGAGATCTTGACAGTGGTGCTGCAGAGGTGCCCGGTGTCTGCACAGGTCTCTGTGGGTGGTGGGAAAGCAAGGTCATGTCTACCTGTGAAGAGAGAGGGAAATTAGAGAACAACATTAGTTAACACTCACTGAGTGCCTGTTACGGGTCTGGGTTTTTTCTTCACATTGCCTCTTATGAGCCCCTCCCCAGCCCTATGGGTTGGGTGTTACTGGTATTTTTAGAGATGAGAGACTGCATTTCAGCTAGCAAGAATGACTAACTTGCTGTGGTGGTTTTAAAATATGTCCATAAATTCTTTGATCTTCCTTCCTTCAAAAGATGGGGCCCAGTTCTCCTCCATTCCAGTGTGGGCTGCCCTGGGTGACCCTCATGGACAGAATGTAGCAGAAGCAGTGGTGCTAGAGGACAGGTCGTCAGAGGCCTCAGCTTTTTCTTTGCTCTCTCTGTTGGATCAGACGTTGTGGGAAAAGCCAGAGTGAGAGGACACTTGTGCAGAGGCCTTCCATCAATAGCCACATGAACGAACCATCTCGAAAACCTCAGTTAAGCCTTTTGGTGACTACAACTCCAGGCAATGTTGTGATTACAACTCCATAACAGACCGAAGCCAGAATCACCCAGCTAAGCTACCCCCAAAACTCCAACCCACAGAAATGGTAAAGTAATATTTGTTGTTTTTAGCTGTTAAGTTTGGGATAATTTGTGACACAGCAAAAGATAACTAATATGCTTTCCCAAGCCCACACAGCTCAGAAGTGATGGAGCTGGGGTTTAAGCTCTTGTTTATGGGTCTCTAAGTCCATATCTTAATTATTGTGGCATATGCAAGCTGACCTTCAGTATCTACTCTCCCCTTCTTATAGAATTATAGAATTTTTACCTAAAACATACATTTCCTAGACTCCTTTGCAATTAGAACATAGAGCTAAGTTCTAGTTATAAGATACAAGACTAAGTACTATGTGCAACTTCCTTTCCCCTGCTCAGTAGGTGGAGTGAGGATGTGATGGGTGGAACTGAAGCAGCTGTCTTGGAGCAGAAGTTGTATGTTGACAGTCACTGAAAAATGAGACGTAAGAAGCTTGAGTTCTGATAACTGGGGAGTCACCGCATGAACCCTGGATCACCTACTCAAACTTTTATGGAAAAGATAATTAGCTTTAAAATTCTACATTATTTTTAAATCATTATTATTTTAGGCCTGTTATAGCAGCCAAAATAATACGCTAACTAATGCAATCAGTATATCCGACTGCCATTTGGCTAAGATTGCCAAAGAGTTAGTGAGAGTCCCCTAATCCATATGTGCACCTGACAAGGTGTGGACCCTATGAATGTCCTCTCACCCAAAAAGTGCTATCAGTTCTCAAACATACATAGGTACTACTAACAAAGCACCAATTTATTCTGAAGTGTCCTTGAATTCAAAAGTCTGCTTGAGGAACAAATGAAATAAATAAAGTAAGCAAAGTACTTGGCATTGAATAAGCATAAAGATTACTGTATTTTAGGTGGTGCCTAGGCTCAAAGGAGTAGGGCGCTGGCCCCATATGCCAGAAGTGGCGGGTTCAAACCCAGCCCTGGCCAAGAACTGCAAAAAAAAAAAAAAAAAAAGGAATTACTTATTTTGCTATGAATAATGCACACTTTTTGCCCAAATTTTTGAGGAAAAAATAAGGATGCACATTTTACATGTGTTAGTACTAATTCCATATCAATATAAATATTTTTAATTCTTCTACATATGCGTATGCATTAAAAGTATAACTCTAGAAAGCAATAATAATACCCATATGCAAAATAATACCCTAAAATATGGCCATCTGTTGTATTGAACTTATGACGAACTTACAACAAAAGCAATTTCGGGCAACAGTGACATTTCTCTTCTTATACTTTAGGTGGGACTAGCAGTCTAACTGATATTTTTGCAAAAATTATTGGAAAATCCCTTGGAAAGATTTTTTTTCTTGAAAGTTTGCACCAAAAACATGGGTGCCCATTATACATGGGTGCACCTTGTACATGGCAAAATACAGTACTTGTTATGAGGACATAAATGTTTCACAATCAACAGTTGATTCAACACAATCAACAACTGATTCCAACAGTTGCTACCATGAAATATCTTGATGGTAACAGAGGTGTCTCACTTCAAGGACTCGGGCTCTGTGCCCGTGGGAGGCCTTGCTGTTGCAAATCTCAACCCATTATCTGAGAAGGTCTACAGTTAACTATACTCACCCAGTGAGCAGAGATTTTACAACCTGGAACCCTCCTGCCTCTGCCAAAGCCAAGGGGTAAGGCTGCTAATTACTGATCACTAGCTGGTAATAGGCCAGACCATGGCCTCAGGGTTCTTATCAAAAATAAGGCCAAGATCTTAGAAGACAAACCTATAGCCTGACATGATCTGGCGAGCAAAAAGGCTTCCCAGCCTTCTCCTTTCCACCCTACACAGAGATAAAAAACTCAAGTCTCCAGTTATCCCTTGGCCAGAGTATTCTTGCCACCTGTGGAATTATTTTCTAAGGAACATTGTCACCACTAAATAACTTTATGAAGCATTTCATTGTTGTATTCCATAAGAATTCTTACATGTACTGTCCAGGGAGGCCAGAAGAGTTTTAGTATCTCCATTTCACATAGCAGGGACCTGATGCTCAGAGAGAATAACTGATGTCATCCAGGTCACACAGGTCACCAGATGCAGAACCAGGGCAAGATTTCAGGCCTCTTTTCCTACATCCATTGTGTTTGTTCTATCAAGTGCATTCAGCCAATTGTAGGATAGGAGAACCCAACCTCTGGGCTGAAGCCATTGGCTTTACAACCTGTGGGCATCTATGCTTTGGGTAAAAGTCCAAGAGAAACTATCTCAGTGCATTCAGGTTGATACAACAAAATGCTTTAGACAGAGTAATTTTTAAACAAAAGAAATTATTGTCTACAGTTCTGAAGTCTGGGAAGTCCAAATTCCAGGCATCAGTAGATTTGGCGTGTGGTGAGGGGATGTCCCTCAAAGATGTCAGCTTCTTGCTGTTTCCTCACATGGTGGAAGGGGCAAGAAGTCTCCCTTGAGTGTCTTTCATCCCATTCATGACAGTGGAGGCCTCATGACGTAATCACTTCCCCAAAGCCCTCCCTCTTAGTACTATGAGGTTTGGGAGGGTCACCAACATTTCCACCATGGCAGAAACTTGGGATTTCTGAGAATTGTGCGTAGCCTTCCGCCTTTTCTGATCCACCTTCTCTGTATCAGCAGGTGTAACGCATATGCCCACACTATGACAAGTGAAAATACAAGCATAGGGAAAGCGTATAGGTGCTGACCTTCAGGGGCCAGCACTTCCTGGAGGTTGTTTTATTTCATTTGCTCTCTTGTAGGTATCTTTTCACAAAAAGGAATTGAAAGTCATGTGGCCAGGTTCCCCAGCTCCCAGTGACAGAGTGAGGATCCCAACTCAGGGTCCTCTGGTTTGATACCTTGTATTCTTCTATTCCAAAGTGCTGCTTGCTCATATTTCATTGTTTAACCTTTAATTTCTAGGTACTTCAGCTGTTAGATTTAACTTGTATTTTGCCCCCAAATTGCATAGTGTTTTACAAGAGGAAGGTTTAATTTGCTAGAATTTAAATGTGCTTAGTAATGACCAAGTCAAGCAGGTTTCCTTGGAATGTCAAGAGGGAAAGAACTGCTAAAGTTTGTGCCTGTTTTTCTCAGTAGTGTCTTCACCAGGGAGAAGTGAGGATGTGTGTGAGTGTGTGTGTGTGAGTGTGTGTGTGGGAAAGAGACGGAGAAACTCATGAGAATGTGACTGCTTGGGAGTAAGTAATCTTTCCAGAAAAACAAATCAACGTTTATAGTGGAAGTGATTTCTTCCGTTGGTTGAGAACAAGCTGCCCTCTTCTTCAGCCAACTTAGTTTCCACTCAATTCTTCCAAATGACTTCTTAGCCCCACCCACACGCCTTCCTCTCCTCCCTCCAAACATCCCTCCACGGTGCCCTGTGGCTCTCACCGCAGGTTCTCAGACCATTCCAAAGCTGAGTTTGTCAGAGGCTGAGCCACACCCCTGGGAGACACCCCCAAACTCCAGAGAGTGGCCACCGTGAGGTCAGGGGCCAAAGCTGCTTCTTCTCTGTACCTTCAGAGCTATGTTCATCAACTGCCCAGGAGCCTGCACTCCACGGGTGAGAAGCATCTGAGTGTGAAGAGCCCCAAACAGACAATTCCCGATGCCTTTATCTTCCAGTGCTGCTTTGCTGAGTCCTACTTGTCCCCCAGAAGTGCTATCAACAGCTTTTTCTATATTTCTGCCTGGACTTGAGCTAGAGCACCAGCTGTCATTTGAGGGGGAGGACCAGCTCTCCAGGACCCCAGGAGTCAGAACTGAGAGCAGCAAGTGGAAGTTTCCTGGAACGAGACTGTGACACAATGTAAAAAAGAACACGCTAGCAGTGACACTCCCCAAGATAAGAACATGAGATGTGCTCCCTGCCGTCAGCTGTGCTCAAGCAGAGGCTAGTGGGGCACTTTTTCTATAAAGGTTATGTGAGTATTCCTTCAACAAATATTTACTGCTACTGAACACAGGAAAATAGTGGGGTGGATCTCAGATTATAATCGGGAGGGAGCTGGAGGCGTTGCTGCGATTTCCTTTCTGTTACCTTGGCACAACATCTGTCGGGACTGCTCTTGCCTCATCTATAAAAGGAAGTGATATGGGGGCCTTAAAAGGGGCAGGAAGTCGTCACCCCACTGTGGATGGCTGTGCCAAAAAATAAAAGTGTTAGTGGTAAGGCTGTGCTAGAGGTCTGCTGTAGAAAAGTTTACATCAGTTGAAAAACAACTGGAAACCTTCTCGGGATATCAGTGGGACATTTGTTATAAAAATTATAACATGTCCGTGTTATAGTTTAATAGCTTATTGTTAAAAAGACTATGCTAATAATCTGCATGCTCTGGCACTTTAATTTTACCTTGATACACACACACCCACACACACACAAAAACACATACACACTCACTGTGTGCACAGATACAGGTATGTGTCTCAAGATAATATGTAGTATATACAGTTAAGCAATTAAGCACATACAGAGATCATGGTATATGTTTATGTACATGAATGTATCTTTGCTATGAACATAACAAAACTTATAATGTCAAGTTATGTGGCTTATGTCAAGAGGCAGGACTCAAAATGGAGAATTTACAATATAATTCAATCCAGGTCTGTACGACAGAAATCCCCAAATCAGCAGCTGAAGAAAATAGGAAGTCTAGTATTTTTCTTACAGAACTAAGTTTAGAAATAGACAGTCTGGGTTTGGTGCCCGTAGCACAGTGGTTATTGCGCCAGCCTCAGACACCAAAGTCAGTGGGTTCGAAACCAGCCCAGGCCAGCTAACCAGCAATAACAACTGCAACAAAAAATAGCCAGGCATTGTGGCAGGTGCCTGTAGTCCCAGCTACTTGGAAGACTGAGACAAGAGAATCACTTAAGCCCAAGAGTTGGAGATTAATTTGAGCTGTGATGCCACGGCACTCTATTGAGGATGACATAGTGAGACTCTGTCTCAAAAAAAAAAAAGAAAGAAAAAAAGAAAGAAAGACATAGTCTGGAACGAATGTGGCTGTAGTTCTATGGCCATGACCTCAGACTCCATCTGTCTTTCTGGCCCACTGTCCTTAAAAGAATCTTTCTACCTCTTTTATGTTTACATGGATCGAGCTAGAACATATTCTTCTTAGTAAAGTTTCTCAAGAATGGAAGAAAAAGTATCCAATGTACTCAGAACTATTATCAAACCAATATATGATCCCCCACACTTTCATATGAAAGATCAAACACAACTATAGCCCAGGATGAAGGAGGGAAGAGGAGGGGCAGGGAGGGGGAAGTTCGGATGGTGGGAGGGTAATCGGTGGGGCCACACCTATGGTGCATATTGCAAGGGTACATGTCAAATCTATTCAGTGTAGAGTATAAATGTCTTAACACAATAATTAAGTAAGTGAGGTGAAGGCTATGTTAACCAGTTTGATGTAAGCTTTGCAAATTGTATATAAAATCAGCACATTGTACCCCATAAATGCATGAATGTATACAGTTATGGTTTAAAAGAAAAAAACTTTCAATCCTCAAGGTCACCTCTGGTCTAATAGAGCAGCTGGTAGTGCCCCCACCACGGCCAGGCAGGAACACACTAGAAGCTGTTGGTGCTCTCTAGGGACAGTTCCAGAAGTGTCACCAACCACACCAAGCTGCAAAGGGTGCTGGGAAATGCAGTTATTAGCTGGAAAACTAAAACTGTAGTTGACAATTGCCTCATCTATGAAAGGAAGAGATAACTGCATTAGGTTGTATTAGCACAGGACGTTTTGTGTGGTGTGGTGGAGGGCAGCGTAAATAATAGGAGGAGCCACGTGGAGATTTTTGACATTTTTTACAAAGTAGATTTTCCATATTGTTTGTCTAAACACAATGAGAATGCATTGCTTTACAATTTTAAAAATCCAATAGGAAATAGGAAAGACTTTTTAAAAGAGAGGAAAGGATCTGGCACTTTTAAACACACACCGCAAGCCACTCTTGTTTGTTGGGTATTTCACATGCAATCTCATCTCATCCTCGTGTGATCTCACAGAGTCCCTAAGACAAGTGCAGGAGTCTTGGATGCAGAAAAGGGACACAACTTTCTCAAGTCTTACTGTCACCAAGAAGCACAGCCACTATTAGAATCCAGGTGTATCTGTGATCCTAAATCCTGTGTTGCAATCTCTAGGGCCATTTTCAGGGGGGTAGAAAACAATTCCTGCAGCTCCTAGAATCCAGATCTGACGGCGGCTGTGTTCCCAACCACATCGTTAGGATGGGAACAGGGAGGTGAGCACTGGCACCTTTCCCGCTTCCTGGTCTCCGACGGACCTTAGCCAGTCATTACGGCACTAGTCTGGTTTCCTCCCCAAGATATATTCATTTCCCAGAAACATCAATATTTCCTTCCTTTCTTTCTTTTTTATCTGATTCACTTTACTAACTTTCATGCAAAGATTCTTAGTCAGACAAAGAGAAGGAGTTGAAGAATTCCAAAACATTTAATTTTTATTTTTTTCTTCTATTCCTTGAGTCTAATTTCCAAAGGGTAAGAAAGAGAAGATGATAGTCTTACACAAACATTGGGCTCCTCTCGGGTTTTCTTTAGTGGGAGTTTATGAGGGAATCGTGGGGGGAACCTACAGAATAATATTATTCCAACCAAGATGCCGTCTGCTTCCTGCTGTGTGCGAAAACATCAGTGCCGTGGGTATTTTCCTTAAAGTACTTTCAATTCTAGACAGGACAGTAACAGACATTCTAGACATTTAAAAAAAAAAAAGATACTGCGTTCCTTATCCTGGGCTAATGCAGGCTCCATTCTTCATCCCTCTATCCTATCAGAGATCTGTTTTAGTCACTGAAATGCAAGCATTCCGCAGGAAATGTCAACTACCCTCCATGGAGAGTCCTCTCCATTTGGATCCCAGTTTGCTCCTTGTATAAATAAATCCAGTCCTGCCTCAGAAGCCCGGAGTGGAAGCCAGAGCTCCTGGGAAGGGAGAAAAATCCAAACAAGTCTGTGTTCAAATTCAGCCAGCATAGCTGGAAAGGCACGCTCTAGGCCTCAAACTCCTCATTCTGGTGAGCAAGGCTGAGCCTTGAAGGTTGGAAGAGGGTGGCACCATAATTTTTGAAGTGTCGCTTCATGTGCTGGCCTGGAGAGCCAGAATTACCCTCCAAGCACCTGCGTGGCTCCTAGGCTTTGGTGAGGGCTCCCTGAGGTCAGCCTTGCTCCGCAGACAGGTTTTATCGTAGACGTGGAAAGGGTAGAGACCTCCCTTCTCTCTCAACCTGCAGGTGCTCCCTGCACTTGGCTTGAGAAGAGATGAGCCATGTTCTGGAAACGCTGGAAGCCCTGGGCTCCTGGAGGTGCCTGCCCGAGGCTGAGCCCTGGGGGGGGGGGAGGAGAACAGAGAAGGCCTGGGGATGCAAGCACACAAACAAACCTACAACAAGGGATATGTTTGTTGTGGAAAGAGAAAGGACCCATTCAGCTGTGGGCCCTGGGCGCCCAACACTTCCTCCAGGCCCGGAGCCCTGGCAGCTCTCACATCTGTCCTTCCTCAAAGCCACCTGTGCTCCTGGCTCTGAGTAAGAGGTGGAGGGTGAGGACAGCCCTTTCCCAAGGCTTCCGGGCTGGCCCCTCAGGGCCTGTCCTGTGGCCTGGGTGGGTCCCCCTTCCCCTTCCTCCACAGGCTGCTCTGTCCTCCCCTCTTCCTTCACCTCCCAAGCCCTTTTAGATAGAGAAAGGGCTTGAAATGTTGCTGACTGTAATGGAGAGAATTGTTCTGACCACCTTGGGGGAAGGGAGAAGAGAAGGCAAATCAACACTTATTGAGCACCTACTATGTGCCAGGCACTTTGATGAGCGCTTTCTTCCAATAAGAAAGGAATCGAGGCTCAGGAAACTGAAGCGGCTGGATCTGAGAGTTCCTCTGTTTTTCAGGAAAAGTCTACCTCCCATGGCTGTGATAAAGGGAAACAGGACAGGCAGGGGTATAAGCTACGGGGAACAAGGAGGCAGCTGGCACACAGTCGGTCTTCAATAATCCCGTGCCCCCATCTCTGAGTTCCTGTGGTGTGTGCTAAAGACTTGTGTAACAGAAAGGACAAAGGAATGACTGACTCGTTTATTTTATTCAACGAATATTTACTCAGTACCTACTATGTGCTGGGAACTGTGCAGGGGCCTGAACATATCCATACAGACAGAAATGTCCCTGCCCTCCTGCCATTTCCATTCCAGTGGAACATCAAGGACAGCGGTCCTTTGCATGTATGTGTCCAACCCGACTGTGGTGCAGGCCCACTGTGCGCCAGGTCCCGTTCTCTGCAGTGTATTCTTTGACCAGAGTTTTCAGCTTGGAAGCAACATAGCCCTGGACCGTGCTGTGCCTCTGTGGGAACTCGAGGAAAGGTACCTTTTCCTCTGACTTCTACCAGAATAATGTTCCTAATAAATATATAAAGTAGCAATGACAATAATATGAACAGCAGTCTCTGGTTCATGCAGTGAAGGTGCCCAGCTGTCCCCAGCAGGGCTACTCAGCACCACCCAGGACGTCCTCAGCCCTGAGGTGTCTGTCTCCCAGGCGTCCTTCCATACACCTTCCATACCCTCCTTCATGATACCACATCACGTTATTGTTAAACAAACAAGCACTCACATTGACGAAAGACCGATATTCCAGAAACTCTCTAGTATTTCGAATTCCCGATTCTGCTCGGTCCTCCTAGCAGTATATGAGGTAGTGTCTCCCCCAAACTCCTATGTTGAAGTCCCACCCCCCAGATGGAATTGCATCTGAAAATAGGGTGTTTACAGGAAAAATCAGTTAATTAGGGTGGACCCTGAGCCAGCAGGACTGATGTTCTTACAAGAAGAGGAGATTAGGACACAAATGAGCAGAAGAAGAGCGAGGAAGACTCAGGGAGAAGGTGGCGGTCTGCCAGCTAAGAAGAGAAGTGTGGGAAGAAGCCAGAGAAATGCCGTAGATAATATTATTTCCCCCGTTTTATGATATACGAACTGTGTCTCTAATGTAACTTGTCCAAGCTCACACAGCTAAGAAGTGGGGAGATAGTGTTGGAACTCAGGTCTGCCCAAGCATCTCGGACAAGCCAAAGGAACCCTCTATGCATTTGATTTATTTTCTAAACAGTATTGGTCCTTGGAGGCAGCGACCTTTGGAGAAGGAAAGAAAAATTCAAAACATTCCAAAGATAGTGAGTAATCTCTGCAAAGTCTGCTCTAGATCAGGGGACAGTAAGGAGGAGCCAGATCACAAATCTCTTAGCTTTGCCAGCTGGACAGCCCATGGCAACCTCCACACGCTGCTGCCCGGCTCAGCAGGCACCACAGACAGCTTGCAAATGCACAAATGTGCAATAGACAACGTGCAAATGCATGACTCTATCATAGACACCATGCAAATGCGTGAATTTGGCTGCCACTCAATACAACTTTTTTATAGATACCAACATCTGGATTTTACATCATCTTCATGTGTCACAGAATATTATTCTCCTTTTGATTTTTTTCAACTATATAAACGAGTAAAAACCATTCTAAGCTTTCAGGCTGTATAAAAATAGGCTTTGGCTGAACTTGGGTTGGTCTACATCTGTGTATTCACCGTTTCTGAGAAGTGACTTGAGGCTGCTAGAGCTGGGTGTTGCACAAGGCTCAATGAGCACTGTTGAGTTACCATCATCAATCCCCACCACCACCCTACAAGGGGAGCAATGTTATTGTGCCCATTTGACAAATAAGAAGCTCAAAACTCAGAGGGATGGTCACATCACCAAAGTCACGCAGCTGACAAGAGGCAATCCCAGTCCTCAAATCCAGGCTCAACTGGCACTATGGCTGGGTGTTCAATGGTGACCTGACCAGGCCCCAGTGTCCTGTGGACTCCAGACGCCTCTTCCTTCCCATCAGACTTTCAGGCCCTCTGTTGGCCTCATAGACGGTCGCCATAGCCATGGCACTGCCTTGATGTGGCATAGTCCACATTCCTGGCTCATTCCCAGGGAGATTTCTCAGAGACAGTCACACAGAACCCTTTCACTGGAACCCCGTCCTTCGAGAGAAGCAGAAACACAGATGACCTCATCACCGATGCCTTCCCTCTCTGTCCTGTCCAGAGCCAGTTTAAACCTGATTCTGACAAACACATAGTCCCAAAGGAAAAGGCGACATAAACTACCTGTGTCTGAAAGTAACAAGATGAAATCAGCCCAGATGCCAGAAGAGCGGAGTGTGATGAATGAGCACCCATCTGAACGGCAGAGCAGCTAACCTTAAAGTGATACCGAGGGATATCCGTGTTCATCGTCCTGGGGTAATGGTTACAGTATATTAAGAGATAAAATCAATTATAAAATCATGTGTCTGATATGATCTAATTTAAATAAAAAATGTACATACGAGGGCTACATGCGCATGGAAAAGGTCTGGAATTTTATACACCGAAATGTTAATACATTGCTTTGGGTTCATTTATTTATTCATCCAGCTAACATTTATTAAGTTAACAGCACCCTTCCTTATGTGCCAGGAGGCATACTAATGCTGGGAACACTGTAGTAAACACCAGAGGAACGATTCCTAGGATGACGGGTGATTTTTTATTTTTAAGTAGACTTTATTTTTAGAGCAGTTTTACGTTCAAAGCATAATTGAGATGAAGAGATTTCCCAAAGATCCCCTGTTGCCCACACCCCGACCAGGGTGGCAGGCTTGTCACAGTTGATAGGCCTGTACGGACACACTGTTGACACCGAAGTCCACAGTTCCCATCAGGGTTCACTCTCGGTGCTGTGCTTTATTATGGGTTTGGACGAACACCACTGTTCTATTAATAGCACCATCCAGAGCTGCCTCACTGCACTGGAAAGCCTCCGTGCCCGCCTGTTCAACCTTCCCTTCCCCTCAGCCCTGAAAACCAGCCATCTTTTTCCCGTCCCTGTACTTCTACCTTGTCCAGAACGTCGTATAATTGGAATCACGCGGTGTGCAGCCTTTTCAGAGTGGCTTCTTTCACGAAGCACCACACATTTAAGGAGGCCCCGTATGTTTTCACAGCATGTCAGCTCCTTTCTTTCTAGGGCTGAATAATATTCATTGTCTGGATGTTCCTCACTTCCAGCTCTCCCTGTCCCCTTCCAATTTTAGCAAACATGCCCAAAGCTTCTAAAAACATCCATGTCCAGGTTTGATTATTGTTGTTTAGGAATCATTGAGAGTACAAAGACCCAGGTTATACTGCTTGCATTTGCTGGGTAAGGTCCCTCGAATAATAGTGTCCCGTCCCCGAGAGGTGTGTGCCACACCACGACTCCCCACCCCACGTCCAGGTTTTTGTGTATACGTTAATTTCCTACTCCTTTGGGTAAGTGCTAAGGAGTACAATTGCTGGGAAGTACGGTAAGAATATATTCAGTCTTGTAAAAAAACTGTCCACTATCTTCCAAAGTAGCTGCACTATTTTGAGTTCTTATCAGCAGTGAACGAGAGTTGCTGATGCTCCATGTCCCTGCAGCATTTGGGGGTGTCAGCGTTCTGTATCTGGAGCATTTCTTATCAGTGTGTAGTGACATCTCATTGTGGTTTTAATACATAAGTTTCTAATCACATAAGATACAAGGCATCTTTTCTTATGCTTATTTGCCATGTGTGTGTCTTTTTTGGTGAGGTGTCTGTTCAGGTCTTTTGTCCATTTTTTTTAATTAAATCATAGCTGTGTACATTAATGCAATCATGGGGTACAATGTGCTGGTTTTATAAACCATTTGAAATATTTTCATTAAACTGGTAACATGGCCTTCACCGCATTTTCTTAGTTATTTTGTTCAGATATTATACTCTACACTTAGTAAATTTAACGTGAACCCTTGTAAAATGCACCGTAGGTGTGGTCCCACCAATTACCCTCCCTCCACCCACCTCCCCTGTCCTGTCCCCTCCTTTTCCTCTTTCCCCTTCTTTTTGGGCTATAGTTGGGTTATAACTTTCAAATGAAAGCTATAAATTGGTTTCATGGTAGGGCTGAGTACATTGGGTACATTTTCTTCCATTCTTGTTTTATGCAGTGGCACACTCCTGGATGAGGCTGGGTCTGCTGGCTCCTCTGCGACCTGGTCTGCTCCTCAGTACTCTGTGGCCACCAGGACCAGCTGGGCCCTGCCCTGCCTCTTGCACCTCAGCACGTTCCCATCGGCTCTAACTCCTGGAATAGCTTCTGGATTCTTTGCAGTGACCAGCCCTGCTTAGAATCATCCATGACTGTCTTCAGGGCAAACAGAGAGCTGGGTGGGGCAGAAGAAGCACATTAAATAAGTCAGAAAGTGCTTCCCTGCAGGCAGCTCTCCCTGTCCCCTGCTGAGAGCTGTCCCAGTCTGCGTCATAACAACCTGCTCATCACCTTGCTCGTGGCCCTGGCACTGTGGCTGCCACCTGGGGTCTTGGCTTTGCCCTTTCCTTAGCCCTGGCAATATCACTGCACAGCCTGGCTTTTCAGCTAAGCCCTGTCACTAGTCATCGTGTCCTTACTCTCCGTGCCAGGCTGTCCTGCCTACCTCTCAGGCAGTGTTCTCCTGGGCTCTGCACCCTGAGCTCCCCTCCTGCTACCCCCTCCATGCCTCCTCAGAGCTGTCCCCGAAGTGCCTAGCTGACAGCCATGGCCCCAGGCTCAGCACCTGCTGGGGCCTTCCCAGTACCCAGAGGCAAAGGCATCACCCAGGGCCCTCTATGTGCCCCTCTACATCACTCACCTGAAGGCCATTCGTATGACAGCAAAGGTCTCAGAGGTCTTTGAACCTCAGGATGCCAGGGGTTCAAATCTCAGCTCTGCCCATTTCAAACAATGTAGCCTCGGGGAAGAATGAAGCTTCTCTCTGTTCCTGTCTCAGCACTGGGGTGCCAGTGCCCTTTCCTCTTGGGAAAGAAGGGAGACTGAGAGGTGGCCCTGCCCTGTCAGTGTGTGATCCTAGGTAATTCTCTTGGCCTCTCTGAAGCTCAGGTTCTTCTGGAAAGTGGAGATGTGGTCTAAATGAATTTTGAGGATCAAAAGAGCTGGTGGAGGCTGTAGACTGCTTGGTCAGTGCTGGCGCTTGGTGCAGAAGATTCTGCATGCCTTGAACTGTAGCAACTGTGTGTAACATTGGTTTTTACATTTAAATTAAATAGCCCAAAATCTAATTAAGCATTCAGTTCCTTCATCACAGGCCAAGTACTCTATAACCAGCCACATATGGCCAGTGGCTGTCACACTGAAAAGGTAGGTCCAGAAACTTATTCATTTGTTCATCCAAGGTGACTTCCTTTTGCCTGTTTTCTTGGGCAGCACCCACCCTGGGGGTGCAGAGAGTCGTAATCCTGTCCTAGGACAACATTATGGTGTCCCTTCTCTCCCTTCATTGTGCCTCAGTCTCCTCTTCTGTAAAATAGGCAAAAGGGAGCTGAGTCTGCCAGTGATCCCCAGATATCCCACCAGCCCCTCAGCGTGACTTCTGCTGGGGAAGATACCTGGTCTTTGGGGTCAGGCTGAGCTGCGTTTAGATCTCAGGCCCATGCAGAAACCATGGGATCTCAGGCCCTCTCTCTGGGCCTCAGTTTGCCACCTGGCCTGGCAGGAGGTGCTTACAGAGCCTTCAGTACAGGGAGCTGCCAGTCCTGCCCTGGTGCAGGTAGAAGGCCTGTAGGGTTGAACAGAGGCAGGAGGGACAGGTGACATCCCACTAAGAAGGAGGGAAGGCAGGAAGAAAGGGAGAGTAAGAGGTGCCTCTGGGGACAAAAACTGGGCCTGTAGCACTGGTGCAGATGACGGTGGCATGTTCCCCCCGCCCTCTGGGCCCTGAATCTGGCAAGAGGAAGAGCTTAAGCAGTTCATGTGCTGCTGAGTCACCTCCTGGTCTTGAGGGATTCACGGGACGGGTGTGAGGTGCTGCACGTCCGGACTAGGGGAGGGTGTGGCTCCCCTCCCTCACCTTCTGCCTTCCCACTGCCATCTCCTTGTCCAGCCTGGAATGGTGGCCTTGGGATTGTGACAAGCACTCCCAGTCCAGGCAGCCCCAGTGGGGAAAAGATACTGGCTCCCTGGCACCAGCTACAGGCCCACTGGGGTTTAGGAGCTGAACCCAGACCCCAACCCTCCTGAAGCCCAGGCCAGTGGACGAGACATGCCCATAACTTTCTACAAGGTGCAGGGGTGTTGGGTGCCCCCAGCAACTGTGACCCTGCGGGGCTCTTTGCTCTCCGAGTCTGCTCTCTGAGTTTGCCACTTTCGGGTCTGAACATGAGGAGGGGACACCTCCTCTACTGGCCTGGCCTGGATCTGAGGGCTGAGCAGGCAGATGGAGAAAGCTCTCCCTGAAGTCAGAGCAGCTCTGAAGAAGCCCAGAGCAGGGAGGATACCAGCTTTTCCCTCTGGGGCCAGATGTGGAGGATGAGGGACTTGGGGACTTATTTAATGCCCCCTTTGTTTGCTCCTCTGCCTAATAGGCATATTTTGCTCTCCTGCTATGGCAACGTGTGTACTGAGGATGACACGAAGCGATGGATGTGAAGAGGGTGGGTGGCTTGGCTCCAGCTGACATGGCAGCACGCCGTGCCTTCAGGGGGTCATCTGTTTGCTTACGTACTTGGTCATTGTGTGTCCTGCCCCCAGAACGTCAGCTCCATGAGGCCAGGAGCCTTTCCTGCCCTTGTTCCTAGCTAGGTCCCCCTTCCTGGGCTCTTGGGCCATGTTTGTAGAATGAATAGAAGGGAGTGAATGGCAGACAGGAGGCTCAGAATATGCTCAGCCGGGTCCTGTTGCCCCAGGAGGTCTTGTGCTTCCATAGAGGAGTCACAAGGGTCACAGTGAGACACCAGGTTCCTAGACAGTGAGAGAGAACAGGCTGAAGGAGCAGAAAGTTTCAGAAGCCTCAAAGCATTGAAAATGGAGAGGACATTCATTCTTTCTCCCCCGAGGGGTAACTGTGACGTCCCAGAGGGACACTGCAGTGAGAGTGGCAGTGAGAGTGACAGCAGTGAGAGTGGCAGTAAGGGGCCCACTCTCCCTGGAGGGAGCAGGACGCCAGACCAGCTCAAAGCAGTCCGAGTGGGGGAAGGGCACAGGCAGATGAGCTCTGCACCGACCGACCGAGGGTCTGGGTTTCCTGGTCTGTCACATGAGCAGTTGAAGATTAAACAGGCAGTGAGATGAATGAACATTATTAAGATATATAGCCAGGTGGCCCAAATGGCAGATTTTTGCTGCAATAGATTTTTTTTTTTTTTTTGTAGAGACAGAGTCTCACTTTTTCGCCCTCGGTAGAGTGCAGTGGAGTCGCTCCAGCAACCTCCAACTCCTGGGCTTAGGCGATTCTTCT
>NW_003852457.1:6853625-7014899 GCF_000181295.1 Otolemur garnettii
GTGGCATCACAGCTCACAGCAACCTCCAACTCCCAGGCTCAAGCAAGTCTCCTGTCTCGGCCTCCCAAGTAACTGCAAACACAGGCCACAACGTCTGGCTATTTTTTTTTTTTTTTTGGTTGCAGTCGTCATTGTTGTTTGGCGGGCCTGGGCTGGATTTGAACCCACTACCTTAGGTGTATGTGGCTGGCACCTTAGCCACTTGAGCCACAGGCGCTGAGCCTAGATTTTTGCTTTTACTGCTGTTTGAGGAATGACTTACATAGAAAGAAAAAATTGTGGCATGCACACGAGGGTGTGTACACACCCCAGTTGTACATAGTATGATTTTTGCACATGTGTACACCACAAAGCCACCAGCCAATGTCAAGACAGAGAACAGCTCTGCTCCCAGGCTATCAGGGCCCCTTCCTGGTACACATCCAGCTCTTCCCTGGGAGGTACCCCCAGCCTCTCCTTCTGCCCGGTGATTTCGTCTGCTCTTGACCTTCACATGAAAGAATCCCGCAGTGACTGTGTCTCTTGTGTCTCCTACCTTCTTGCTTTGGCCGACCCATCTCCCACTCCCCATTCTCTGGTAAAGGGGCTTCTGTTTGCCCTTGGGGCCTGCCCCTCCCCACCCTCGTGCAGTCTGTTTAGTTTGGGGGGTCCTATGGGCATCTCCCAGGCCCGGTGCACGAGCTCTTCCTGCTGCTCATCAGAAAGAGCAGCACAACCCCCCGAGCTTACAACATCACAAACTAGTGTCTTACAGCTCTGGATACTGGAGTTTGAAATGGGCCAGAGAGGCCAAAGTGGGAGGATCACTTAAGTCCAGGAGTTCAAGACCAGCCTGGGCAACAAAAACTTGCTACAAAAAAAAAAAAAAAAATAGCTGGGCATGGTGGCAGGTACCTGCAGTAGTTGGCAGGCTGAGGCAGGAGGATTATTTGGGTCCAGGAGTTGCAGGCTGCAGTGAACTGATTGTGCTACTGCATGCCAGTCTGGGTGACAAAGGGAGACATTTCTCTAAAAAATAAAAAAGGATGGAGAGTAAGTCAACAGTCCACTTTCTTGCCCTTTCCAGATTCTTTAGCTCATGATTTCTGCCTCTCCCTTTAAACCATGGCTCTAAACATACTTCTTTCAGCTTCCCCCATGTAAAGACCATTCTGATTACATATTACGTGGGGGCCACCTAGAGAATTTAGAAAAATGTCCTCATCTCAGAATCCTTAATTTGAATATATCTATAAGATTCTTTTGCCATATAAGGTCACATATTCCCAGGTTCTGGGGATTAGGACATGGACATTTGTTTGCAGGTGGAGTGAGTATGGGCATTATTCAGCCAAGGAACATTCCATCCCCTGGCCACTGTGGCTGACTCTGTAATTGGTCCATGACCCAAATCAGCCCAGTGAGAGTTGCCCCAAGGTCTTTTGCTGATGAAACTCCATAGAGAGTGGTATTCTGTTCATATGGGGCATGGTATGATAAGTGGGTAGGGTACTAGCCGGGTAGGGTACTAGCCAGGTAGGGAAGCAGCTGCAGGCTTCAGCACTGAAGTCAGTGCACACAAAAGCAGAGACATTTGTGTGAGCACACTCACATGTTCACACAACACACTATTCTGACATCAATGTCTGATGTCTGAGCACCTAAATCCAGACTTGCCAGAAGCTCACATTCTGAATTTGGGGCCATGGGAACCAGCATATTTTCCTTGTAGTTTAAGACCCTTTGAGTTGGGTTTCTGACACTTGCAATAGAAAGAGACCTGAGAAACACATGTCTGTGAGTCCATCACCAGGAGATGCTGGAATTTGAAATGAGAACTTTGTGGCGCTAGCTGCATCTTTCCTGATGCTCGGAACTTTCTGCAGTGCAGTCTCTGGCTCCTGGTCTGTGGACTCCTCCCTCCCACCCCCACTGCCAATGCACCTGCCCCCCTCCAAGCCCAGGTCCTGGTCTCATCCAGCTAATCCCATCAGTTGTACGACTCACAGAGACAGAGCTTCGTGGCCTGGGCTTCACTCACCTGTTCCCCGGCCCTTGTCGTGTTGCTCCTGGAAATGGAGCAGCCATTTTTCCAGCTCTTACCTTGTGCCCCAGATGCTGCTTCATCTCATTTAATCCCAGCATAGTCCCTGTGGCTTGGGATATTACTAGCTCTGTTTCACGATGAAGGAAATTGAAACCCCAGAGTCCTAGAGACTTGCTCATGTTCACACAGCCCTTTGGGGCCAAAGCCAGCCTCAGAATCTGGTCTGCCTGTGTGGCTGGGCCCGTCCATCCCATGGCCGGGTCCTGCACTGGGTACAGTGTCCCCCAGTGAAGCTTCTCCATGGCAAACCTGTACCACTGGGAGCTGGGACGCAGGAGAGACCTGGGGACAAGCCCCCAGGAAACCACAATGAGCTGAGAAAGGGCTGCCTGGTGGGGGGACCAGTCCAGCGTTTCCGCTGTGCCTTTTATACACATTAAGCTTGCGCTCTCCCTGCCTTCCCCCGAGTTCTCCCTAGCCGCCTCCTCTTCCTCTTCCTCTTCCTCTTCCTCCTCCTCTTGCCCCTCCCTCTCTCCCTCACCCCCAGCTCCCCGGGGCCATAGTGAGGTCATGTCTCTCTCCCTCAGCAGGTTTTGTATCTTTTCTGGCTGTGCCCCCAACCTGGGTTTTGAAAATTTTTAGCCTCAACCTAATCATAGCTGGGAAAAGTACTGGCTGACTAAAATGATTTTAAGAACATTTTAAAGCAAGGGCAGCCAGGCTGGGGTGATGAGGCAGGAACCTAAATGACTATAATTCAGGGCAGAGAGTGCTGAGGTCTTGGAAGGTAACAGACTCGCTCTCAAGTCAGTCTTGGCCCTTGGGTGGCTCCAACTCGGAGGGACCAGGCACCAACAGTAATTGGGCTGATTTCGGATAAGGGCTGTAAGAGAGCCGTGTTCAAAGGCCTGTGGAAGCTGAGAAGGAATCAGAAACTCCTGGTGTCCACAGAAAACCCTCCAGGAGGTGGGGCTTTGTTCATCGCGCCCTGCAGAAAATGCTGGAGCTTGAACAGCAGAGAAGGTGGGAAGGGAGCTCCAGGCCTGGGGAGTGAGGGGGCAAAGGCACAGGAGCCTGGGATGGCTGGATGCATCTAGAAATGGCCCAGGCACCACATCTGCGGAGTCTGGGAGCCTGGATATCCTTCACTGCCCTGTGCTTTCTGGGTGGGCCCAGACATGCTACTTTACCTCTTTGTCTGTAAAACATAGTAGCTATGCTTACACCACGGCTGGGATCAGGCCTGAGCGAGCGTGAGGCACGCACACCTCACATCTGCTGCTGACAGGTGAGCTCTCAGCTGCAGGGCATCTGCATTTTCAATGGGACTCACTGTCCCCTCAAAGGAGAAAGTCCCCAATACCTTCCTTCTGTGGGACACCAGCAGAGACAGCTTAGTTTTCTCAGAACTTGACCCCTCAAGACTCTTCATGCCTTAGGGAATGGTGACAGCCACCGTAGTTGAGTGCCTGCAGCATGCTGGGCACTTGAGATGCCTAATCCCCGACCCTCACAGTAAGTGCACCCCCCATTTACGATGAGGAAATGAGGCAAAGAGACAAACCGTGTCCCAGGTTACACAGCTAATGAGAGACAGAGCTGGGCGTCCACCCATCCCTGCCCATGCCTGGCACACAGGGACCCTCAGAAAATGCTTGAGGACTGAATGGCAAGGGACAGATGAGGCCTGGCAGACACGGATTTGACTGTGAGACTCTGTGGGTGGGGGACAGGAAAGTGGGTGGTCCTGACGGGGAACACAGTCTGGAAACTTGACCTCGAGGCCTGGGGGGGAGCTGGGGGAGCTGGCCCCTCTCGGGTCTCTCTGTTTCCATCTGAGACACTGTGGCGTGCATCCCTCCTGCAGTCAGACCCTTCTGGAATCCAGGTAAGAGGGAGTAAACCCTGTATTGTGACCCAGGGAATCAGTCGGGAGCCTGACCTGGCTAGTTTTAGAAACTGGGTCACGGGAGGGAGGAGAAAGTGCCTTTTGCTCCCTCTTGACTGAGGTGGAGGGTGGAGAAGGGCAGGAGGGCGCTGACTGCTGAGAGGCGGGTGCGAGGCTCCAGGACAAGGGCAGGCGAAGGGGTCTCTGCTGGGTGCTCTGGTGGCCCAGGAGTGGGAGGAAAGGCCCGGGATTGGGGGATCATTGAGGGAAAGTTGACATCGTCGGTACCTGGCCCAGAAACTTCTGGAAGCTCTCTGCTATAGGGAAAGGTGCCAACTTCCTCGCCTCTCCTTCTTCACCTTCAGCCCCTTCTGTCCTTTCCACACTCTCTGACAAAAGCAATGTGCTGTGGCCCCCCCACACCACAGGAAGCACTTCTGTCCTTGCCCTGGCTGTCAGGTGGTCTGGAGACTCTCTTCCCTCTGTCCTGGACAGCTGTCCTCCTCCTGCCGCCTCCCCCAACCATAGGAAGGGACAGACCTCCTCAGAGCCTCCCTGGGGGCTCGGGCGTCCTTCTGTGAGGGCTCTGACTCCCCAGAATGGAATGAGTGTGTGTGTGCCGCCTCCCTCGACCATAGACCAAGGCTCTCCTCCTGGGGGCTGGGCGGGGTGCCCTGCTCCTCTCTGAATGTCCAGTCTCTTAGGCCACTCCTCAGGAAACCACCGCCAAACTAAACCACAGCACAGAGGGCAGAGGGCCCCATGCTCCAGGTGGGGACTTGGTCCCTTCACCGCAGGGACTGAGGCACACATATGTGCCTTGAGAGGTATGAGTCTTCTCACAGGCTGCGGTCCCTGCCTCAGAGAACCGGTATTGACAGAGACAGAAATCAAGGGCCCAGGTGGCTTCCTGGGCTTCCTGACTAGTGCCACTTCTCTTCCTTAAGGCTCAGATTTCAGACCCCGCCCCAGCAGGGCACAGGGATGGTACGAACCAGGCCATTTTATTCATCACTATGTGCCTGGAATCTGTCATACCCGAGCGCACAGCAGGGCTTAGAAGTGCCTTCCCTGTGCAGGACTGGTGACCACAGCCTGTGACACACACAGGCATCTTCTGGCATGGACAACACCCTCCAGTTCCTCCCTGAGGTGGTCCCATCTGATTGCCAGTTGCTTTCTCTATGTCACTGCCCTGTGTGGACATCAGCAGCACCTGTGATCTTGTTAGAAATGCCAGCTCGTGGGCTGCACTCTGGGCTGCTGGAACCAGAAACCATGGGGCTGGGTGCAGTGATCTGGGTTTCTAGCATTCCAGGTGATTCAGAGGCGAACTAGAGATAGAGAGCCACTGCTCCGCGTGACTGTCCGCAGATCCCACGCTGAAGGCATCTTTCGCACAGCGTGCCTGGGATGCCTTGCTCCCTATCTCTGCCCATAGCCGTCCTATGCATGTTTGGGGGGGCTCCTACCACGCCACCTCCTCCAGAAAGCATCCCCAGATCCCCTCAGTCTGAAATACTAACCCAGAGGATGCCTATCCCTCCCAGCCCTGGTCCATTCCGGCAGGAGCTGCCTTCCTCCCCACTGGAATGTGAGTTCCTGCAGGCAGGGCCAGGTGTCCTGCTCCCCAGCCCCCCTCTGCAGACCAGACTTGGGATATTCAGTAAATACTACCACAGAGCACCAACCTAGCAAGCTCCCAGATAGACTTGCAAGGAAGAAAGCAATATGGCAGGGAGTGATTTTTATTCCGTTCTTGGGAGTAACCTCTTAGAAACATATATTGGCCCCAAAATGTGTTTCTGAAAAAGAAATTGATGAAATTATTTCCAACAGAGAGGAAAAGAAAAAAAAAATCTAAATTAATATTTGTCTATCTGCCAGCAATGGTTTTGCTTTTTTCTATCTTCTTATCCCTCACCACTTAAGTGGTGAATATGTGTAATTATCCCAGTTGAAACCAGTGATGCTCAGAGATGTAAAGTAACTTGCCAGAGGTCACACAGCCTGGACCCAGGGACCTGCAATTTCAGTGCCCTTCCAGCAGGCCAGTGCGGGGGGCGGGCAGGAGCCAGCGGGCTGAGAAACAGAAGCGGGCTTCCTTCCATCCCTGTTTGCTTTATCCCCAAACTGCCACCTCTTTGGGGAGCAGTTTCAGCCAATGGGCGACATCACGTGTGGCCACTGCTGAGGCTAGCAGAAATGTTTGTCATTCCACAGGCTGTTTACTGGGTCAGGCCTCATTTGGTTAGACTCCAACTCAGTCGAAAAGTGGGAGTCAGAAAATAAGAGCGAGTGAACAGACCGTTACCAGCCTGGCAGAATCAAACCCCAGCCACATGACAGACAGCCACGGAGAAAGGACATCAACCCAGGCCATGCCTGCCCCGGGCCTGCATCTCTGAATCCTCCTGCTCGCACCCCGTGTGTGGGCTGTGCTGTGCAGATGAGCGTCAGCGATGGGGTCTAGGTTTAATAATGCCCACCAGGTGGCCCAGGGCGAACACCCAGGGGCCTCCACCCACAGTGGAGTCCCTTCCCAGTTCTGAACTGCAGTGTTCTCATGTGACACATGTGACAGCCACAGGATCTACCTCTGGGTGAATTGAGATATTCACTGAGGTAATTGTCCCCCTGCCCACCCTGGGGCCAACTCAGTCTATTTTCACTGCAGACGTCTGTGCAGGGTGAATCTCAGCCCGGGTTTATAGACATGCTACTTCCAAACTCTGGTAGCAAACCAGAGATGAAAATGTGATTCCCCAGGCTCAGGGGAGAACAGAGCAGAGGCAAACACACTTCTGCCTTCCAGCCACGGCTCTTTCTCTGCCAAGCGAGGTCTCCGTGCCTGGGGAGGGGTTGCTGTCAGTTGTTTCACCCCGGACAGAAAATCCCAAATAGAGCTGAGTTGAGACAATTAAGACCTTACACGTCAAAGCCCTGACGTAGATTGTGTGCGCACATTAATAGGGCAAAGCCTGAGCCCGTCCAGCATGATCTTGTTCTCCTAGCACTGCCGAGAGGTGGCCGATGTGGCCAGAGCAGGCACCTGCAGCTCGCCCCTCACAGCCCACGTGTCCTTACCACACTCTTGCTGCCTTTAAGCCTCCCTGGCTTCCTCCTGTACAGAATGAGCAGAAGGAGAAGAACCCAGCTGGTTCTAAGGCTCAGTGGGAGTGCACAGAGCAGGGCAGAGAAGGGGCCGGCACATGGGGGCTGAGGAGAAAAACAAATCACAGAGATGTTAAGCGCGTTAGCTGAGAATATTGGAGTAGTGATGGGCAGTGCTGGGAGCTGGCCGCAGAACTGCTCATCGGTAAGCCCATAATTCCAATGCCCCTCAGCCCACTTGCCTTGCCTTACACCAGCGGTTCTCAACCTGTGGGTTGCAACCCCTTTGGACGGGATTAAAGGTTTGTAGCATTAGGAAGGTTAAGAACTTCTGCCTTACACCAACCTCTACCCTTAGGAAGTTGCCAGTGGCCTAGAGAGAAGAGAGGTGGCTCACAGGTGACTGAAATACAGGTGGAATCAAAGCCACTGCATAAAGCTACAAGCTAAGTGCCGTAGGCAATCCTGGGGGGGACAATCCTGGTTTGGAGAAAGGGTCCAAGCTTCCAGGAGGAGGTGACACAAGAGTTGGGTCTTCAAGAATGAGCAGGGTTGGAGGTATATAAAACTGCACTCTGGCCTGTGGGGGACTGCCAGTGGTGTGGCATTGGGATGGCTCTGTGGTGGACTGGGGAGAAGGTGGCAAGGCCTCTCTGGGAAGCAACAATGTGTGCTTCTCTCACAGCCCCCAGACCCCCCCTTTTGGCTCTGGGCTATGTCCCAGTGCTCCTGAATTGAGAGAGGAGCCAGCGTCTGCTACACCACCCCCCTTGCTAGGCCCCAAATATGTGAACAAAACTCTGAACAGTAAAGCTCAGGTCAGGAAAGGGAGTTGTTGAAGTCACATGGCTGGCAGGGGAGGAAGCCAGGATTCCAGCTCCATTCTCTCTGCCTCCCAAACCCAGCATCTTTCCATTAACACATGTCACCTTAACCTTTATAGTGGGGAAAAATGAAACCTTGCATGGAATAATAGGGCCTCCTGAAATAATTGCACAGTAGGATTAATAACTGCCTAGTAGCAAATATCTGTGGGGTGTTTATTATATACCAGGTGCTCATCCACGGGCTTTTAATAGTTTAACTCAATTCTCACTGCTACTGTAGCCCTATGATGGAGGCACTATTATTATAATAAGCTTCAATTTCACACCGTGAAATTGACACATGAGTTTAAATCGCTGGTCTAAAGGCAAACGATTAATAGAATTTAAAGGCCGGATTTGAGTCTGAGCAGCTTGGCTCTGGCTTGCTGCTCTAACTAGAATAACATTGAAGGGGGGTCAGATTGTGCACTGCACAAGGGCAGCTGGCCAAGGGGACACATGGAGGCTGAAATCCAGCGGGGATTCTGCTCTCTGGGGCTGCTTTGAGGAGGGAGCATTTATGTGTCACTTACACACAAGATCTGCCAAGCCGAGCCTGACCTCCTGGGAATGCCAGCTGCTGACCACACAGGTGGCTTTTGTCCTTTGCATGATTGACTTTTTCTTTTTAAATCATGACCTTCCCAAGGCCACTAAGAGCCCAGATAAAAATGTAGAGCCCTGAAGGCTACGAAATGGAGCCCTGCCACCAGACACAGTGGGAAATGCCACCAGACATTCAAACACCACCTAGCTCTGAGGGTCTTCCTCCAGGTGACAGAAATGAGCCCTAGAACAGTCTCTGCAGTGGGCTCTGTACAGGTTGGCCAGGGCACGCGCACCCTAGAGCCAGCCATCCTCCTTCTAGGAGTCAGCACTCTGCAACATGCAGCAGCCTCTGCTGAGATCTCCACGGGAGCAGCGTTTGCCAGAACTGCTCAAAACACTGTAAAGAGGCGGGAGCGACGGCTCACACCTGTAATCTCAGCACTCTGGGAGGCCAAGGGGGACAGATCGCCTGAGCTCACAAGTTCGAGACCAGCCAGAGCCAGAGCGAGACTCTGTCTCTAAAAATAGCCAGGCGTTGTGGCAGGCTCCTCTGTAGTCCCAGCTACTTGGGAAGCTTGAGCCCAAGAGTCTGAGGTTGCTGTGAGCTATAATGCCACAGCACTCTACCAAGGGTGACAAAGTGAGACTCTGTCTCAAAATAAATAAATAAATAAATAAATAAAAAGAAAAAAAGACAGAAAACACTGTAAAGAGCAGATTGGTGCCTCAGTGACGGTTCACTGATATTCAGAGCGCCAAACAGACCTTGAAGTAAAGGAGGCAGGTTTGCTTATAGCAATAATAAAATGGAACGAGATCTACTTGAAGTACAGAATATTCAGGACACCACGAGACCATTCTGGTAAAGAATGTTTTCCTGTAGGTGTGTATGTTTAATCACTGTGTTGAAGGCGGTAGAATGTGTGTTTACGTCCCAGTACCCTGGACTAAGACTGCTTGGGTGCAAACCTTTGCTCTGACATGAGCCAGGTGAGGAAGGTGAAGTTACTGCATTTCTGGTTTCTCCGGTTAAGGGTTAAGGCCCTGGGGCCAGGGATGCTGGCTTGGAGTCCTGGTTTGCCCCTTCCTTCCTATGTCATCTGGACCAAGTGACTCATTGTCAGTGTGCCTCGATTTCCTTGCCTAAGAAATGGACATCAGGTAGGACTTTCCTCATGGAGCGGAACGTGACACTTTCTTAGTAGGTCTGAAGCACAATAAGTCCCTGGGAGTGCTAGTTATGCTGAAGCCTGGAAGAAAACCCTGAAGAAATATATACACTCAACATTGGTTATCCCGGGGAAGGTTTATTGTTGAACTCATGCATTCTATAGAATTTGATATTTTTGAAAGGATGAATGAATTATACTGGCAGTTAGGAAAAAAAACCTGATTTCAAAAGAATGGCTTGTTAAAGACCCTCTTGAAAGGTAAATGCCTTCCACCTCGTTCGAAGGGCATGATGGATCCTAGACTCAGGCAGTGGGCCCTCTCCCCCACACCCCCAATGCACTGGGCTCTCCACTGTCACTGTTCTGATGATCCCCTGGGGCTGTTCCTTCATAGATCAGCCACCCCCACAGGCCTGGGAGGTCTCCTACGACAGGGATTCCATCTAATTCCATCCTTTCTGCATCTCCAGTATCTGGCCTAGTGGTTGGCACATAGTAGGTGCCTAATGAGGGTTTGCTGAGAATCTGGGGGCTTATGGAGAGAAGTGGCTTCTCCGGTCTGACAATAAACATGCTCCCTTCTGACCCCTGAGGAATGCTCTTGGCTCTCATCCCCAAGTCAGGCCCTAAAAATGAACACTATGTTAATTACACAACAAAACAGCACATTCTGGACTCAGCCTCGGTGCAGCTGACTCTCCCAGCTGCCTTGCCTTTGGCCAGCGGGTACAGAGGCTGTCCCTGGGGAGGGGACCTCCAGCCCTTCTAGTCCAGGGCAACAGCCTCCAGGGCCTCCAGGAACAGGCAGTGGCCTGTGAAAGTGAGAGCTGTAGCCCTGGCCACAAATTCATTTTGTGTATCAACAGGAAGAGGTTTCACTTCCACACATGCACAAATAAACAAGACCAAGAAAAGGTGAAAGAAAGGAAGAAAGAGATAGAGAAGGGAGGAGATTCAGGGAGAAGGGAGGGAGGGGAAGAGAAGGAAGGAAAGAAGGAAGGAAGGAAGGAAGGAGGGAAGGAGGGAAGGAAGGAAGGAAGGAAGGAAGGAAGGAAGGAAGGAAGGAAGGAAGGAAGGAAAATTCACCTCTCTTAGATAGATCCTGCATCTGATCCCCCCCCCCCCAACTTTAGAGAGATTGGCATTTGAGAATTATTCCTCTCTTATAAAAAACCAGCTCCTTGTCAGGGCAGCTGGCCTAGGGCACCGTAGGGAGGCAGTAGGGATGGAAGACAGCTGGTGTCCCACACACATGAGCAGTCAAAATCTCTACTCCATCCAGGTTCTGCTGGCTGATGCCAGTTTTGCCCCTTTCAAGAGACGACTGGACAGCTGAGTTTTTACTTGAAATATACTGATTTTTAAAATCACTATGTATATGTGATGGGGGTCCAAAGAGAAGGGAATAGATAAGTATGTTTGTTGGTCCTTTAAAACCCATGAACCCACAATTCCTGAAGCTCTTTCACACTTCACAGGTGAGTAAGCTGAGAGGCCACAGCTTGGCCAAGGTCACTGGGTGTTAGTGAGTGTCCAAGAGAAAGAGATTTCTGACTTCCAGGCCCAGACCCTTCCCTCTGCTCTTCCCCCTTGAGGCCAAGGGTCTGCAGACCCCTGAGGCAGATCTCTCAGGGAAGGAACCAGGCCACCCACTTCCCTCTGGTCCCCCGTTTCACTCTCCCAGGAGCCCATCATGATGGTGGGCATCTAAGTGGCCTAGACCACCCTGAATTTGAATGCCAAGGGTCTGCAGACCCCTGATGCAGATCTCTCAGGGAAGGAACCAGGCCACCCACTTCCCTCTGGTCCCCAGTTTCGCTCTCCCAGGAGCCCATCATGATGGTGGGCGTCTAAGTGGCCTAGACCACCCTGAATTTGAATGCCAAGGGTCTGCAGACCCCTGAGGCAGTTCTCTCAGGGAAGGAACCAGGCCACCCACTTCCCTCTGGTCCCCAGTTTCACTCTCCCAGGAGCCCATCATGATGGTGGGTATCTAAGCGGCCTAGACCACCCTGACTTTGAATGCCAAGACTAATGCCCAGCCTGGAGGGAGCATAATAGATGTTCCTTGTGGTTACCTGTGGGTGCACACCCAGGGGACATTTCCCATGAACTGCCTCTCCATTTGCCAGCAATTTCGGATTTCACAGACTTCACAGCAGAATCTCGGAAGAATGAAATCACCTCCCCACAGTTGCCCACTGAGCAAGAGGCTGAGAAAGAAGTGGATTCAGTTGTCCTTTCTATCTCCTGCCGCTCACATACTACATCCAGTTACCTGTCAGTGGGGACTGTCATTTCCACCTTGAAAACATGCCCCAGTACAGCCACTTCTCCCCCATTCCACCATCCTGCCTGGTCCAGGCATCCTCATCCTTCCAGTGCACTGCTCCAAGGGCCTCCTCTCTGATTCAGCCCTTATGCCCCGGAACTGGAATTGCCATGCAGAAGCCGGAGGAATTTTTTTAAAAAGAAAATTTGATATTTTATTACTGTCTCAAAACTTTCTGCTGGCCTCCCCGCAATTTAGAAAGAGGCCCAAACTCCCTGTAGGCTCTGCAAGGTGTGTTATGGGCTGAACTGTGTCTGCTACCCTCCAAAATTTGTATGTTGCATTCCTAACCCAGGACCTCAAAATAGGACACATTCAGAGGTAGAGTGTTGAAAGAGGTCAGTAACGTAACAGGAGGTCATTAGGTTGGGCCCAATCCAGTATGACTGGTGTCCTTATAAGTGGAAATTAGGACAGACACAAGCAGAGGAAAGATCATATGAAAATACAGGGAGGAGACAGCGTCTGCAAGACGACAGAAGCCTCAGAAGACACCAGCCCTGCTGACACCATGGCCTCAGATTTCTGGATTTTAGAACTGTGAGAACATGAATTTCTGTTCTTTAAACTGCCCCCTCCCCATCTGTGGTACTCTGTGATGGCAGCCTAAGCAGACAGCTGCCCTAAGACTGTCTTCTTTGTCTCTGCGCTAGCCACACTGGCCTCCTGCACGTTCCTAGTACTGACTGGGAACACTTGTGCCCCAGGGCCTTTGCATGTGCTAAACCCTCAGCCTGCATTTCTCCCCATGTATCCACAGAGCAATAAATCTGGAAGCAGGACATGGGGTGCATTAAAAGAGAAAGTTAGATGGATTTAATAAATGTTCCCTCAGCATCCAGTCTGTGCCAGGCACAGAGCTAGATTTTAGTACTGAACCTGCTCCTGAGTCTCTAAGGAAGGACCTTAGAGTCCAAGGAGGACACAGAATGATTTAGACAGGAAGCAAGGGGACCCAGGGAACATTCCAAATCTTGGGGGGTGCTATGGACTGAAAGCTTTAGTCTGGCTCCAGATCCAGAAGTTCAAGCCCTAACCCCAATGTAATGGTATCTGGAGGTGAGGCCTTTGAGAGGTAATTAGTGTTAGTGGTGGTCAGGAGGGTGGGGCTATCTCGATGGGATTAGTGCCTTTGTAAAAAGAGGAAGAGATGTGAGATCTTTCTCTCCTCCATGTAAAGACACATCAAGAAGGTGGACACCTGCAAACTGGGAGGCAGGCCTTCATCAGACACCAGATCTGCTGGCTCCTCAATCGAGAACTTCCCAGCCTCCAGACCTGGGAAAAATGGAGCCCTGTCATCTATAATGCCCAGTCTATGGGACACGTTATAGCAGCTCCAAGTTGACTAAGTCGGGTAGGATGCATCCCCAGGAAAAGATGGTGCCTGGTCCTTCAGGCTTGCTGCTACCTGGAAATATCTCCAGGCCATGGTGGTGGGGGAGGGGAGGCCACAGCAGGAAGAAGCCTCATACAGCACTTTTCAGAGTGCCTGAGGTCATCGCTGGGGCTGAGGTTCTGGGGAAGAACAGGACCTACTTGTCCGCTCCCTGGTTAAATATTTGCCTGCTTTGGCTCTATCTCCAGAAGAGTTCAATCAGCCAGCCCAGCAAATCCATGTGGACATGACCCCGTGTGCACAAGGGCTTAGGACTTAGGCAGCACTTCTGCTATTCAAGCTTTTATTTAATCAGAAGAGAAAAAAAAAATAGATACTTGCTCCCTTCCTCCCATATTCTTCCCACTGCCACCCAGCTGACCTTGGTGCCACTCGGCCCAGGAGCAGCCAGGGCTGACCTGGCCACCCTTGCGGGGAAGAAGCAGCAGGGTCTCATGCAGAGAACGCTGGATCCAAATGCTTGCTGTGCCTCTGGGTGGGTGCATCTTTGACAATTCTCTTAACCTCTCTGAGTGTCACGGTCACCTCTGTAAAATGAGCTAATTAAGGTTCTAGGCCCTCTTAGGTTTCAACCGTCCCCAGATGCCCCCCTCACCCTGCTCTGCCAAACTCCCTGCAGTCTGGCCGGCTGCTTTTTCCCCTCCTGCTTCAACTGCATCTGCCCCATCCTGGTTGCCTGTTGGTAGCAACCAGGCTCGGGACCAGGCATCTGGGTTCAGATCTTCATCATTTTCTTGTTGGGGAGATTCTTGATTTTTCTAACCTCTGTAAACCTTGACATCCTGTCTGTAAAACAAGGACTGAGAAACAGATCTTCTTCCCAGGGTTTCAGGAGGATAAAGATGGTATGTACGCACCGTATGTGTCCTTTCAGGAGTAGGAAGCCCCGTAAAGACCAGAACTATATCTGCACCCTGCCTTTCTGCCTGGCTCACTTCCCCATCCCCACCCAAGATGCGTAAGATGCTGACTCCTTATTCCCCCAGCACCACGTCCACCTCTATAAGGCACGTGCTGGGGGGCATCTACATTTTGTTTGGTGGGGAGTGTCTAGAGGGCAAGGACCAGGTCTCATTGATCTTCGACCCTGCTCCCAGGTCAACGAGCCCTGAATGACAGCTAGTTTCTTGAATGAGTGAGTAAATGGGTGAATGAGTAAACAAACTGCCAATGACCTTTCCAGGCCAATGGCAACATGCACTCGGTCTTCACCAATCAATAGTGATCTGTGTCCCAGTTTCTAAGTTGGAGCTTCAAATGCATGATATAGTGTTCAAAGAGCAGACAGGCTGGTGGGAAGGGAGGAGGTCAGAGAGGATGTCTGTGCCAGCCTGGAGCATAGGAGCCTGCCATGCGGGAGGGGGGGTGTCACATATGCCCATGTCCTTTCATTCAGCACACCCCAGTAGTGGGCTTGCTGGGCTCCCAGCCCAAGCTGGGTGCAGACCTCAGAAAGGATCCTTAATTGAGTCTGAGGACTGCCCTGTGTGAGCTCAGATCCCAAGAGCAAGAATATTCCTCTACTATGTACACATCCCAAAGATGAGATCATCAATTAATTTTGAACCTCAGTCTTGGGTTGAACTGGCACCCTGGACTACCACAAGGCATGCTGGCATCTTCTTTTTCTCAAAGACAGTCTTGTTCTGTCACCCAGGCTGGAATGAGGTGGCACAATCACAGCTCACTGTAGCCTCGAGCTTCAGGGCTCAAGTCATCCTCCTACCTCAGCCTCCCAAGGTGTTGGGACTACAGGACTGAGCCACCACGCCCAGCCTGGCATCTTCTTAAAGATCTTAACAAAACTCCAAGAGAGGACTCAGGATAGTATACCTAAAAGCACAAACAAAGTCACACAAGGTCCCTAAACCAGATTTCTTTTTGTATTCATTGTTTCTGCCCCGATGTGTCCGATGAGACACAGCCCAACAGGACAAGGAGCCCTTGGGAGACCAGTGTCTGGACCAGCCCAGGGGGCAGAGCTCTGCCGACCTGAGAGCTCTGCCTGAGACTGCTGGGTTAGGGGGCCCCCTCGGGGAAAGGATCTGTACCTTGTGTGCAGCCTTTGTCCCCTGAGTTCTCACAGCCACCTTGGGAAGGAGTTAGCAGTAAATGCATCTCCTACAGGAGGAAACTGAGGGCCTTGAAACTTTAAATAACACATCCAACTTCACACAGCAAATGCACGGCTGAGTCATCAGGAACTTAGATTCTGGCTACTTTAACTCCAAAGTCCATGCTCTTGACCCCAACACATGTGGCCCACAGATGCTTGAGTGAGGGAGGGTCCACTTATTGGTCCCACCAGTGTCAGAGAAAATTGCACAAGAAATTGATGGAGGAGGGCAGGAATCTGCCCAAATCTCTCACGCAAGTACAACATCCTTGGCACATTGGTTATGTCAGTGTTTCACTTGACATCTTTAAAGGTTTTGGTGTGGGGTTTGGCGCAGGTAACTGCTCTACCAGTTGCTAGCAGGATGGCTTTGCACAGGTGACTTCATCTGTCTTAACCTCACTTCTTATACCTATGACATCAGTCATAGGATTTCTAAATGCTTGGGGTACTTTGAGCATTGATTGCTGTCTGGGTTTGCCTGGCCTGCTGTAATATGGCACCACACGCTTGAACAACAGACATTTATTTTCTCAGAATTCTGGGGCTGGCTGGAAATGTAAGGCTGAGGCTTTGGCAGAGCTGGTTCCTCCCGAGGCCTCTGTCCTTGCCTGGCAGGTGGCTGTGTCCCCCTGTGTCCTCACATGATCTTCCCTCAACATGCCTGTACCATATTCTCCTCTTTGTACAAGGATGCCCCTGGTACTGGATCAGGGCCCCTGCATATGATCCATTTTAATTTAATTACTTCTTTAAAGATGCTACCTCTAAATATAGTCACTTCCTGAGGTAATGGGGGTTGGAACTTCAACATGTAAATTTTGGAAGGGAGACACAATTCAGCCCATAACTGCTGTCATAGCATTAAACTTTTAACCACCATTTACTCGCACTGTATTCCGAGTATTTCCTGTGCCATTACAAAATGATTAGTGGGTGTAACGACTACAGAGTATTTCACTGAGAGCACAGACCAAGAGGTACTGAGCCAACACCCCACTATCAGATTGAGCCACTAACAAGGAACCATAAAGTTAAAGGACTGGGGTGATCTGGCGGCTCCAGGTGCCCAGTCTTCTCCCATTTACCTCTGAGGCTGGCACAAGAGCAAATACTCCATGCCAGCTTGTTCCTAACTACCAGACTCTGCAGGAAGGTGGGATTTAAACCCCACTCTTTAGGAATAGTTTCCTGGACATTTTAACCTCTTCCCCTGAATGCTGACTGAAGGCAACTAACCCCAACCTCAACCCAATAATCATCAGAGGGAGAGGTTGAGTGAAGGACGTGAGTGATGACCTTCTTCTCCCAAATAGTCATTAATGTTGACAACCCACTATCTGCAGGTCTATTCCCAAACACAAGGTAGAATTCCTCTTTACTGCCACCTTGAATTTAAATGTATCTACGTGACCTTGCTTTGGTCTGTGTGGAGCGTGACACCAGATCTGCCCAACTCATCCCCTTAGGAACATGAGATCTGCATGTTCTTGAAGTGGGATGGTCCCAGAGACCCCAAACCTCCTCCCTCTGCTCTCACATCTGGAGGACTCTGCCATGTGGGACTTCTCACAGCCTGGAGCTCTCAAGGTAGTTGGATTTGGAACACAGCAGCTGGCTCCGATGGAGCCGAGGCAGACATGGCAGGGCTCACTGAAGACAGCCCAGCACTGTCCTGGTGCTTTGTCTGCCACTTTCTCTCAGTTACAGTGGGTCACCAGAGCAGCCAGTCTGGACTCAAGGAGAAGGGAGCAAGGACACATGTACCAGGGCACAGCAAAGTAGCATCAGACACACACACAGAACTGAAACACCAGCCCCACTGAAAAATGGACCACAGAAGTGAACACGCATACAGCTTACACAAGCATGCAAATGGCCAACACACACAGAGAAAGGTACACTCAACAAATAACTGAAGAAATACAAATCGAATTGCACATCATTTTTACCTGCTCAAGGGTGGGAGAGGGCAGAACAGTGACTAGGCAATCCATTTTTTTCTTTTTTTTTGAGACCGATTCTCACTCTGTCACCCTGGGTACAGTGATATGGTGTCATAGCTCACAGCAACCTCAAACTCCTGGGCTCAAGCAATGCTCTTGCCTCAGCTTTCAGAGTAGCGGGGACTTTAGACATGTGTCACTGTGCCCAGCTAATTTTTTTTCTGTTTGTAGTAGAGAAGGGACCTCGCTCTTACTCAGGCTGGTGGTCTCAAACTCCTAAGTTCAGTAATCCATCTGTCTCAGCTTCCCAGAGTGCTAGGATTACAAGGGTGAGCCACTGTGCCCGGCCAGAGATCCTTTTGGGAGAAATGATCTCTGCAAATCTTCTGGGGGAAAAATTTGATCCTATGTATTGAAGACCTCTAAAAATAGTGAATCTTTGGGTTTAGTGATTCATCCTGTGGGAATTACTAGCACCACGTTTTAGTAAGAAAATACTCAGCAAAGTTCCCAGCATTAATAAAAACAGTAGACGATTGAAAGGAACTTGACTATCCATTAAAACATAGTGGATTGGCTCGGCGCCTATAGCTCAACCGGTTAAGGCGCCAGCCACGTACACCTAAGGTGGCGGGTTCAAATCCCCAGCCCGGACCCGCCAAACAACAATGACGGCTGCAACCAAAAAAATAGCCGGGCGTTGTGGCGGGCGCCTGTGGTCCCAGCTACTTGGGAGGCGGAGGCAGGAGACTCGCTTGAGCCCAGGAGTTGGAGGTTGCTGTGAGCTGTAATGCCACGGCACTCTGCCCAGGGGGACAGCTTGAGGCTCTGTCTCAAAAAAAAAAAAAAAAAAACAAAACATAGTGGATTAAATGAATTGTTTCATTGATTTCATGGAATATAGTACAGGAAATGTCTTTATCAACTGGGCTTTTAAGCCACGGGGATTGCCTCAGAAAATATTGGACAACTCTTCTCAGCCCATATCATCCAGTCGTTCCCTCGTTCACTTCACCAGTGAATTGAGGGCCAAAGACAAGCGGTCATAGTCTGTGACCCTGTCACTGCCTTCCAAGTGTTTTCACAGTCGGAGAAGATATTTAGAAATAGTAATGATTAAGTAAATACAATGCAAACAGTACGGACGGATCCGCATTAACACCACCCTCTCTTTCATCCAAAAGTCAACCAACAAAGTCCCAAAGTGAATAAAGTAGCACGTGGTGCTGGAGAGAATGAAGACTCACGGGAGTGGAGAACATTAATCGGCATGTCGTCTTTATCTTCCAATAGGAGCTCAGCAGAATAAATTATTACGTACCTGTAAAATGGAGCCCTCCACCTCCAAAGAGAGAATGGTGTGGAACTCCAGCCACGATTTCTTTTTATTTATTTATCTTATTTGCACAATTTGTACGTGATGTCCCTAATTGTGTAAAGCACGCAGAGTGAAAAGCCTTAGAATAAAAATACCACTTTGAGGGTGTCAACATCGGGAGAGCTGGAAGCAAGATTTTCTTTTCGCTTTAGGACTCTGGGCACTAAAAGGATATTTTGGGCCCAGTATGTGTGTTTTATAAAAATAATGTAATAAGACATTTTAAATGTATCAAAGGCAGTGTTTTTATTACCATTTATCTTACTAGCAACATTAAAGTTCACTCCTTTAGTCATCCATTTGTTCGTTGATTCGTTCACCACGTTGGTGGCAGTCACATTCCAAGAAGGAAGATGCAAAGATAAAGAAGATGAGGCCTCCTCTCTCAGGACAGGACACTGAGCGTTTAAGGGGAGAAGCTGGGCGAGGGCTTAAGAGACAGTTACTGACCTCAGCCAGGTCCATGCACATTGTGGAGGCCAAAGCAGGGACGGCAGGGAGGTGGAAGGCTTCCAAGAGGAAGAGCCATCTGAGTGGGGCTTTGGGTGTGTGAACTTGCACGAGGTGAGTCAGGCCAGGCAGGCACCTTGGCACCCACCAGAGCAAACAACTGATGTTTCCAACTCAACTGACCTATTTGGCAGGAATGAGAAATCCACAAGCCAAAGGGAAGAGAGAAGGAAGAGGAGGCATCCAGATTGGGGGAGTACACAAGGCATTTTATAGTTTATCACAGAAGGACTCACATCTTGCTTTTTACAAGAACAGGAAGCTTCTCCCCCCATCCCCAGTCACCAAGGTAACGAAAGGCCCTTCTGCTCAGAGCGATGGGCGTTGTCCCCTCTCCCAGGGTAGCTCATGGTGCTACCAGCCCAGGGCTGCCCTGAGACCACTGACGCTCTTTCTCAGATGCTGAAACACATTTCAGTGGCACAGCTGCAGGTCACTGAGAAGTTCCAGCAGGGCTTCTCAAACCACTGTCACTCAGGTCCCAGTTGTAATCACAGCTGAATTCCTGGAGGTGTACTATGGGAAGGTCACTTTTGTTCTCCAAATAACCAACATTCCAGATCAACCAACTCAGGATTCATATAAAGATGAATGTGACAGTGTCCTATAGCAGGTGCCACCCCGGCTGCCCTCCAGTCAGTCGCCCCTTCTCTGCTTTCCCCTTCAGTGTCCTTCACATCAGTCTCCTCTGATTTCCGTGGCCACCATCATGGCTCAGTTTCATTCTCTCTCTTTATAACAGCTCCTTGATTATTTCTCTGCTGTGGTGCTTCTACAGTACAATAGGAGACATATAGGCCTTTTGAAAACACAACTCTGTGGCATATTTCAAATGAAAAAAAAATCTCCAATTTGATGATGCCAGGCTCCTGCTCTTAATCCCTCAATGATTTTCACTTGCCCAAAGGACAATCACAACTACTTATGAGGATATACTCAATCAAACTCAATTCTAGATTTTCTAAACCCTATACTCCATGTCCAGTAGACATGATTGTAAATAGTCCATCACATTTTTTCATGCCCCAGCTACTTCGCATAGGCCATTCCCACTGGCTGGAATTATCATGCCTTCCAATCTGCTCTGTCTAGGAAACTTGTCCCCTTCTCCCTCCCCTGACACCCACCTGTCCCGGCTGGGTTATGTGCTGGGCTAGGCATGCCCTCCTGTAACTCTCTGGGCTACCTCGGTCATCACGGCTAGCACACAGCCTGGGCTCAGTTTCCTTCAGTACCCACCTCCTCCACTGTCCTGGAGGAAGCTGACCATCGTGCCCTGCACCAGGGCCTGCTAGAGAAGGTGCAAATCAAATGAGCGTGGATATCCCTTGTGCTAACCCAGGACATGTGCGAAAGCCCTTAGCCTGTGGCTCAGACATAGTGGCCCCGGCAAGGGATCCTCCAGAGCATGTGGAAATAACTGCAGTCACCTTCTACGCTGGAAGTCATTATTTCTTCCAAGGTATGTGAGACAATTGGGGTTTAGCTCCCCTTTTTCCACTATCAGAATGGAATGTATTAAGGTTTCCCTAGAAAAATAGAATCAATGGGAAAGATAACGTAGAGAGAGAGAGGGAAGGTAGATAGAGACAGAGAGAGATTGGTAGATGCAGATACAGACACTAGAAGACTTTTACTGCGAGGAACTGATCTATGTGACTATGAAGGCTGAGTAGTCCTGGACCTGGCATCTGTAAGCTGGAGACTCAAGATAGCTCATGATGCAATCCCAGCCTCAGTATAAAAGATCGAGAATGAGGGAACCAGACAGCACAGGTCTCAGCACAATGGCAAGAGAAGATGAGGTATTCCAGTTCAGTCAGACAGGCAGGAGCAAGAAGGGTGAATTCCTCCTTCCTCTGTGTTTGTGCTCTGTTCAGGCTCTCAGTGCACCAGGGAGGGTAACATGCTTTCCTGAGTGCACCAGAAACACTCACAGACACACTCAGAAAAATCAGGTTTAATCTAAGCACCCCTTGGCCCACTCAAGTTGATTCAAAATTAAACCATCACAGAAACCATCTCTTCTAAATAAATATTTCTCCTTTCTGTGAACAAGTGTATTTTTTTTATTATTAAATGATAGCTGTGTACATTAATGCCATCATGGGTTACAGTGTGGTGTTTTCATATACAATTTAAAATATTTTCATCAAACTGGTTAACATAGCCTTTATGTCATTTTCTTAGTTATTGTGTTAAGATGTTTATATTCTATAAACAAGTGTATCTTTAAATTTATTTCATAAGGGCCCTAAGAAGTTCTGCCCCTGTGCCTGCTTTGCAGATGGGGAAACTGAGGTAAAGGGGGGCAGTTGTGAGTAACAGAACCACCTGGTGGGCAGAGCCAACCATGAACTTTTCCCCACATGCTCTTGAGCAGGGCCTGATACATTCTCTCCCAGGGCTGTGGTCTCTCCAGATCTCAAAATGTACCCTGCCCCCGTGACGGGCCTATTATTCTCACCTTTGCAGGTGAGGAAACAGAGGCCCAGAGAAGTGCCGTGTCCAAAGGTTATCAAGAAAAGACTCAAACTGAGGTCCTCTGTCTCCCAAACTGTCACTTTCCCCTCTAAAACACAACAAAACCCTCCAGGATAGAACAACAGAACTGAATTATTTCTAGATACTTTAAAAGGCAAAGAGGCATGGATATTGCCCCCCTCCTTTCTTTCTTCAGACAGAGTCTTGCTTTGCTGCCCTGCCTGGAGTGCAGTGGCACCATCATAGCTCATTGAAGCCTCAGACTCCAGGCCTCAAGTGATCCTCCCACTTCAGCCTTCAGTAACTGGGGCCACACCACCTGGAGACACCGTCTGTGTCTCAGAGGCTGAAACCAAGTGTAGTGCAGAAGGCCAGGGAAGAAGGACTGGGGTGCCTCAGGTAACTTCTCTAAGCTTCCTCTTTCTGACCTATTTATTTTCTAAAAAATAGCTAAAACTAATGATTCCATGCCCCCCTTTTTAAAATAAAAATCCTTTACTATCTGAAAACAAAATTGCAGATAGTATGATCTACTTAATATATATTTTGAAGTCAATACATATAAAGCTCTAACTTTCATATGTAAAGAAAAATAAAAGAAAAATGACTTGTAACACAGTAATATGTATTTCTGTATGAAAATGCTTGGCTATGACTGTCCTGGAGACCTGATGAAGCAGTTGGATTACCTACACCTATAAATGAAAAACCACCGTGTATGTGCAGTTATAAACACAGACGGGCTTGGGTGTGTATGTTTTGCTGATGACTCAAAGATCACGAGTAGCATTGCCATGAGTGACGCAATTTTCCAAAACAGTGAGAAATTCTTGAAAAAAAAAAAAAAAACTCCAGACAAAACAATGCACAGACTTCCCTCTATTTACACTGTAGTTTCATCCTAGAAAATTCAGTAAATATTAACCACAAGTTCAAAAACCTCTTTGGGTGAGTATGTAAAATGTAGCTAGGTTCTGTTCTTAGATCATTACAAAAAATGATTTTACTTATGTGAATGTCTAGTGGCACATTTTTAAGAGAGCTGGAATACAGGATAATTTTTAGTTGTACAATAAACAAGGGAAGAGCACGGTGGCATGCTTGTGTCACTCACACTGGCCAGAACGTGTTGTAGGCGGGAGGGCTGGTGGGGAGAAGTAAATATAGGTAAACAAAGATAAAATAATAGTGAGCACTTGTGTAGTTCTTGCTATGTGTGAGGGACTGTTTTAAATGCTTCTCACATATATTCACTCGCTGATTTATTATAAGAACCCTGTGAGATTGGCTCAAATAGCACCCCCACTTTCCAGAGGGGGAAACCAAAGCATGCAGAGGTTACAGTGTTTCTTTAAGGTCACACAGGGAAAAGGTGTCTAGTTTACTGTGACAATGACCAAGAGCACCTGCTGTCTGCAGAGCCTGCACCAGGCATGGGGTCCACAGGAGAGGGAACTAATATAACTCCAAGCAGAATTTTTTAGGAGTCAACTGTAGTGTGTGTGTATACAAGGCCTGACAATTAAGTTTGTGAATTCCCCCTAGAAAAAGTGCTACATACCTCATTGCTGAATATTACCATGGTTACCTTTGAAGCACTCCCTTTGGGAAGCTACACACTGATACCAGTACCTAGTCTACCCTTCAAAGCAATTTTGGAACTCCTTTCCTGGAATGGCCATCCAAACTGTTGTCATAGACCCTCCATGGATTGGGTGATGCCCACCACTTTGGGAAGGTAATCTATGACTGAGGCTGTGGATTTGGATGCTGATCTCAACCAGAAAGACCCTCACAGACACACCAAAAACCATGTTTAATCTGGGCACCCCCTAGTCCATTCAAGTTGACATAGAAAATTTAATCATCTGAGGTCCTATCACTTTGTTTGAGGCCATGGACTGTAAGCAAGGTGACTTTTGTCAGTTCCAGTCCCTTCTTCTCTGTGACTCTGCAGTCATGTGCTCCTGATGGCACAGGTACAGATGGAGGAATGATACCTGACTCAAGTCTCACTCTGATCTCAGCAAGAAATAAGTATGTTTAGATCCTGAGTTGCCCCAGACTTTTCGTTTTTGCTGCATAGCCCAGGTAGACCTGCCTAATACAATAATAATATATAAAGTGTATCAAACTTACCCTGAAAGACGTTTCTTGTATGTGTTGCAGACTTGGAGGATGAGGCCATTGAGAGTAGGGTTGTCTCAATCAGGGCACATTCAGTGTTGCTACAGGGAAAACCCAACAAATCTCAGTGACTTCAATAAACAGAGTTTTATTTCTTACTTACCCTGTAGAACTGTCATTGAGTGGGTGGGCTCACACACTTGTTGTCCTACCTTCAGGGCCTGGGCTCAGGAGGAGCCTTGCTGCTCACTGTTGTAGGGAAAAGAGAGAGCCTGGTGGGGCAAGCACTGGAGGTATCACCAGCGGTGCCAGTGGTCACTTCTGTTCATGCCTCACTGGCCAAACTCACTCTGGTGGCCACACCGCTTTGGGGGTCCAGGAAGGCTAATTCTACCTTGGTCCTGGAAGGAGAAGGGGAAAACTCTACGGGTAACTTTAACAAGGGCCTCCCAAGTCACCTGAAGAGGCTGCCCTCCATCTTCCCCGCTCTTGCATTTTGATTTGGTCCTTCTGGACAAGCTCCTTAGATACTCAGTTTCTTTGACTCTATACAGGCTTCTGGGGTGGTCAGAAACCCCCCAAACATGTTTCCACTATTTGTGATTAGCCTGTTCCCCCAGGCCTGCCCCTGTTACTGTACTGTGAACACCTCAAAGTCACAGACAGCATCTTACTCCCCTGCTTCTCCACGTCCAGGCAGGAGGTGTGCTCAGGAAATCTCTGTTAACTTCTGGTTGTTGGGTGTTAGGGTGTGTGTGTGGGGGGGCCATATCTTAATACTCAATGCTGGATAGACTCAGGAAGAGCTTTGAACCACCATGGAATGAAGGAGACGGTATGTAAGGGGCTGTTTTGACAGATGCTGCTGCAGTTTTAGTAACAGGGGTGTGAATGACAAGGCTGGTAGGAATCACTCTCTGCAATTAAATCTCACCATAAGCTTGCCCTGAGGCTTTGGTCCCCCTACTACCCTTCAGTGTGGCTCAGGTAGATCCTGTCCCACCGCAACCCTAAGTAGTCCCCTGAGCAGCAATTACATGAATTTATCATCTGTATGGGCTCCTTTAGTTTCTACCATGCAGGAGCCAGAGTCCCAGATCCTACACACAGAAGGCAGGGTTGTCAGCTCCTCCTTCAGGCACCACGTTGGCACCCCCAGAGCTCCATGTTTGCAGAGCTCACTGTGAATCTAGACTTCCATAGTGTGTACTCCCCAGAGGGGTCCTCTGTGGCTATGGCAGCAGCCAGGGAAACTGAGGGCTGTGGTGGCTTTGGTGAGGAAAGAGATTAGGGCTGAGTCTCTGAGGAGCACAGCACATCCTTGTGCTCATGTCCACACAGTGGTGCCACTGCCCTGACCCTGCCTCCCGTAGCCCTGAGTAGCAGAGGGCTGCAAATACAGCAGCCTTCTGTCTGCTTTCGCTTCTGTGTTTTGCTTTTGAGCTGCTACAGAATTCTTTATGCATTTATTCATTAATGTGCAAAATATTTATTGAGTGCCCACGATGTTCCAGGCAGTGATTTATGCTAAGGCAGACAGGATTCCCATCCTCCTGGCCTCACAGTCTGGTGGGAAAAACAAGCATTGGACCAGCTAGGAGGGCAGAAACACCATCATTCCATCAGTGCTGGGCACCGTGGCAAGCCGGGGGCAGAGCCATGTGGCAGAGGGAATCAGGCATAAGCACTTTGGGGTAGAGGTGATGGGGACTCCTGTCACACAGCTGAGGGCTGACATGAGCTCAGAATGCCACCGAGTCTGCTGTCCCCAGTGCCCCCAGGTCCTGGCTGAGGAAGGACAGTGGTGCATACTTGAGCTCTCCAAGGAAGGGAGATTTCTGAGACTAGGGGCAGGTAAGGAAAGAGAAAAAACTAGCATGAGTTGAGTACCTGTATGTGCCAAGTTTTAACCCAGAATAATTTAATGGATTGTCCTGAGAAATGAATGAGGTGAGGATGACTTATGCCTATTTGGAAGACGAGATGTGTTTGTTAGTCTAGTCCACAGGTGTCCAGCCTGCAGACCACAGGCCACATGCAGATCATTTGAGGGCTCTTTGGCTTATCTCTGGTGTCTGATACTGCAAAAAGTATGCCAGACTTTTTTTTATGCTCATCAGCTGCTGTGTATTTACTGGGGGCCCAAGACAACTTTCATTCTCCCACTGTGGGGCAGAAAAGAAAAATGTGGAACACACTGGCCCCCCGTGACCTGCCGAGGCAGCATTGTTAAAGTCTCTCTTCCCACTGCCATTATGTCTGGGAGTCTCTTGAAGAGCCCAGGCAGGTGGGGTGGCTTTTCGACTGAGGGCTGAGCTTTGACACAGCTCTGGGAGTCTGAGGAGCTGTGCTGAGAAATGGGGATTGCTAGGGGGCTGCACAGTAACGAAAGATCCAAACACCGAGTGCTCAGGGGGCTTCAGGTGGTCACACATGCCACTGTGGAGGAGGCAGGGAGCCATGAATGCAGGTCCGCAGCAGCCGGGTGGGAGGGCTACGGAACTGCAGAGAGCCAGATCCAGAGAAGATTCTCAAAGACCAAGGCCCCCTTCACTGAAAAAGATCTTTGTTGGTGGTATGAAAAAGTTACTAAAGAGTGTCGTATAAGAGACTATTTTGAACACTATGGAAAATCCAAAGTGACTGAATTCATGACAGGCTGAGGCAGTGGCAAGAAGAGGGGCTTTGCTTTTGTGACCTCTGATGACTTTGACTCTGTAGATAAGACACATAGATAAGATAAGACATGTAGATAAGATGGTAATTCAGAATTGCCATCCTCTGGCAGGGTACAGTGACTTAAGCCTGTAAACCTACCAGTCTTGGAGGCTGAGGAGGGTGGATTTCCTGAGTTTGGGAGTTCAAGGCCAGCCTAAGCAAGAGTGAGACCATCTCTACTAAAAATAGAAAAACCAGCCTGGAGTTACGGAGCACACCTGTAGTCCCAGCTACTCAGGAGGCTTAGTTAGGCAAGAGGATCTCTCGAGCCCAGGAGTTTGAGGTTGCTGTGAGCTACGATGCCACGGCACTCTATCCAGGGTGACAGAGTGAGAGTCTGTCTCAAAAAAAAAGAAAAAAGAAAAAGGAAAAGAAAAGAAAAAAGAAAGAAATGCCGTCCTCTGAATGGCCAGAGCTATGAAGTAAGGAAACCCAGCTGAGGGAAGAGGTGGCCCGTGTTTCATCCCACCAAGGAGGGTAAAGAGGTTCTGGAGACTTTGGTGGCACTCGTGGAGGTGATTTTGATACAAATGACAACTATCATTATACAAGAAACTTCAGTGGTTGTGGTAATTTTGGTGGCAGCTGTGACGATGACAGCGGGGTACCCACAGTGGATTTGGTAGGGATGGAGCAGTTGTGGAGAGAGGGGAAGCTACCATGATTTTGGCAATTATAACAATCTTGAAATTTTGGACTCGTGAAGGGAGGAAACTTTGGAAGCAGAATATCTCTCCCTGGTGGGGGTAGAGCCCAACACTTTGCTAGATCACAAAACCAAGGTGACTCTGGCCATTCACTAGCAGCTTCATAGCAATGAAACGCAGGTTAGCAGGACAGGACAGCCAGAGAAGTGACAGAGAAGCCACCGGTCCTGAGAGATTAGTGGACTCGACCAAGCTCTGTGGCAGCAGCACTCAACTGCTACCAAGAAGACATGTTTTAGACCATACTCATGAGCATGGGCAAAGAACTCCAGGACTGACTTTGTGACTGATTGTGTAACAGGTTATTTCAGTTTCTGTGCTGTGGAAAGTGTAAAGCGTTCCCATAAAGGGTTTTAATGTAGTGTGTTTTCTTTTTTTGCACCCCTGCTGTTGATTGCTAAATATAATAATCTGATCATGACGCTGAATAAATGTGTCTTCTTCTTTTAATGTGCTGCATAAAATTAGACTACTCTGAAGCCATTTTGGTAAACTTCCCCAGCAGCACGAAGACAGAATTCCTTCAGGTTCTGTTTGAAATGTATTCATAACCTGCGTGGGTGGAAAAGCCATTATCTTCAGAAACCTTGGTGTAATTGAACTTGATAGTTACTGTTTTGACCTAAAGTTTGCCATGTAAAGGAGTTGCCTGAGCAAAATCATGGAATTATTGGCTATAAAGAAGATTGTTGGGGGGGCGGTGCCTGTGGCTCAATGGAGTAGGGCACCGGCCCCATATGCCAGAGGTGGCGGTTTCAAACCCAGCCCCGGCCAAAAACTGCAAAAAAAAAAAAAAAAAAAAAGAACACAGCTATGCAATGTTCTAAATTGAATAATGGTACCAGATAAAACTATAAATGGGGGAATGAAGATTGTGCTTTGTCCAGTCATGCATTATCACAATCAATAAACAATCTAATTCTCTCAAAAAAATAACAAAACAAGGGTGAGAAAACAGTCCTGGATGAGCAAGTGAACTGCCCAGTGGGTCACCCAGCTAGGAAATGGGATTTGGGATATCAACTCAGCCACTGCGTAACATGCTGAGCTCACAGCATTGAGATCTGATGGTTGTCTTATGTCTCAGATCACTTTACTTCCTTGACAATCTGAACATGGTTCTTTGCAAGGGTCTATCCTGTGCATCATAAGATGTTCAGCAGCATCCTTGGTCTCTACCCACCAGATACCAGTAGCATCCTCTCTTCAACCAAAAATGCCTCCAGACATTGTCAAATAGCCCTGTAGGGCAAAATTGTCCCCATTAACAATGACTTGACCAGAACTTTCTGGAACATATCATGGGTATATAAACCTCCAATCCATGGAAGGTAGGAGACGTGCCCAGCTTTCAGATGCTATCTACAGCATGTTTGTCACTCCACTTGAGCTCACACTGTTTTTGTCCCTGCTCCATAGATAGGTAACAAAACACTCACTGGACATGTCCAAGGCCATGTCTCCAAGGCATCTCAGCTTGCCTGACACCAGGCTCAGAATCTTACCTAGTGTTTCTGCTCTTGGTGAATGGCTTCTCCAAGACTGCACTTGCTCAAGCTAGGAACCCAGAACGTCATCTTAACTAATTCCTCTTCCTCGCCCATCTCAGGTAGCCAACTAAGTCATGCTTTGTCTTGGAGCTGCTTCTCTTCCTCATCCCCCTGGGACCGTGACATGCTGGCAGGGGCCTCATGCACATGCCCTACTAGCCAGAACACCAGAGGGGCTTGTGGAGAAGGGTGGAACTACCCCTTCCTGTCCTCCCTGGGCTTGCCACTCTCCTCAATGCATTGGCCATCCTGTATCCTGAGTGTTTAATCAAGGCACTCTGTATAATCTTGCAGAAGCTGTGCACCCCTTATACCACAGAGCCCAGTGGCTCCCCGGTTCCTAGGGTTTCACAGGATGTAGCCAGGATATGACCTGCCATGTTCTTCCCTTCCAGGGCACTCCCCACTATAGCTGGGTGTAGTTCCATGGTCTCTCTCACCTCTAAGCCTTTGCTCCTGTAGTTCTTTCTTTTTGATCAAAATGCCCTCACCTCTGTCTGACTTCCCACGTGAAGTCCCCTCTTGCTCCTATATCACCTTTAACATGCAGTGTAATCAAAGCACCTGGCTCTGTAGAATCTCCCTGCTAGCCCTCCCCCTTCATTCCAGGGCCCTCCATGGGCCTCCTGTGGTGTTGCGTGTTTAGATTGTGAAAGCGCATACCACACTGATGACTACACACCGGTACTGCAATAGTTGAGGATCAAGTGACTTAGCCATTTCTAGCATTACTTTGCTCTTAACACGGAGAAGGCACCCATCCAGTACTTTTTAAACAGTGATAATAGCAATAAGAAGGGGAAAGCTCCATTTCTCTAAGTGGAATCAGATGCTGAGACACATGGTTCCCAAACGTTAGCGCATGAATCTTCACAACCACCCTATGTGGCAGGAACTGTGAATTGTGTTTTGTGGCTAAGGAGACTGGCTTATTTATTTGCTTCAAATAAAACTCAAATCTACATATTCAAAAGGTACTTTGTTCCAGGTTGACCCAAAGCAGTCAATACTAATATACATCCTATGAGGTTATTGAACTAAAGATAAAAAAAAATTATTTGAACAGCCAGGCAAAAAGATCAATCCACATATAAAGGTGATAAAAATCAGGCCAACTTCCTCTAGGTCATAGCAGGTGCGTGTCAGGAGACTGTGGTTCAACAGCACAGCATCTCCGAGGAGAACTTGCCTGAGTGAAGGATTTATACCCAGCAAACCAGACCTTACCGATGAACAGGTGTGAACATGCAGGGACTCAGGCGATGTTGTTCTCATGAATCCTTCTTGAGGGGACTACTTAAAGACAAACTTCATTTCAGGTAGCCAAAACATTGCTGGAGAACTTTGGCAAAACACTGGCCATGAGCAAAGCAAGACTAAAAGGTGGATTTAAGATGACAGCAGAATGCAAATACAGCTAACCAAATCTGGGGCAGGGAGTGTGGCAATTGTGCTCATAGCTTTATCTGTAATAGCTGGGAGTCTAGACATCATTATTTAAAATTGGTAAATCAAGTAGTAGAGTTCTGAGCATATTTAGCAGTTCAAAGGTAACTGCTAAGAAAGATAATAGTCTTAACTAAGCCCTGCAGGGAGAAGGAAAAGGCTGCGTGTGGATTTTATTATTATGTATGGTGCTGAACTAAGAGAAACCATCCAAAGAAACAGAAGACCAAGGTATACTTACAAAGAGAATTATTATAATAAAAATAACTTCCCAAATTGTATAAACATACATCAGAACAGGTTATATTTAAACATTTTAAACTATTAAAACAAAAATATGGCATTAAATTATATGACATCATTTGGACTACGTATAATTTGTTACATCAGTCAATACAAATGGGTTTAGTTTGTCTATTAAAGAAAAAAGTTTGGGGCGGTGCCTGTGGCTCAGTGAGTAGGGCGCCGGCCCCATATATGGGAGGTGGTGTGTTCAAACCCAGCCCCAGCCAAAAAAAGGAAAAAAGTTTGCAGATTGAATTATGAAAAAAAAAATAACTCTATAACTTATTGCATTTAGGTACATATAAAATAAAGTGATTCATATATATCAAAAATAACAGGATGGGCAACTGCTGTCAGGCAAAAGCAAACAAGAGAAAGCAGTGGTCATGATTGTAATGTCAGACGAAGTGGAATTCTAGCAAAAACTCATTATGTGGGACAGAGTTGGGAACTTCGAGTACTAAATGGTATAATTCATGATTAAAATTAAATAGTTATAGGTGTCGATAACTCAAATATAATAGCAGCAACATTCACCAAGGACAGCTAACAGGACCTAAAAGGAACAATAGACAAAAACACTTGGCTTATTAGATATAAGAATTGCATACATTTATAAGCTAAACTTGCACTTCAAGTGTTGAGCCTTGAAAACATTTTCTGTGTTTAAGGGTCTTTGGAAAATCTAGAATTGAACATATTGGGCTACAAATAAAGCTAAATAAATTCCAAAATGTAAAAACAACATAGTGTTCTGATCACAACGCAAGAAAGCTATTTATAAATAATAAGAACTAAAAACAAAAGGTCCTTTTAATTGGAAACTCTGAAAAGTCTCCTCTTTTAAATAACTCTTTGGTCCAAAGGGAATTACAAACCCAAATGGCAGAATGTTTGGTGAACAATGGGTAGAGATAAAGAGTGCTTAGAGAAAAATTCATATGCTGAAATAGTTGTATAAAAACGAAAAAATAAAGTAAGCCTAACACATACAAAGTTAGAAAAAGAACATTAAATATATGACTAGATGAAAGTAACTTTCAGTTTCAAAGCAAAAATCAAACCAATAGATGTAACCAAAATGTATGTATTTGACAAACAATAAAATAAAATAGATGAATTCCAACCTAATCTGCCTAAGAATAAAAAGATTCAATAAATGGAAAAGTAGGAAAGAATCACAGAAAGAGGTTAAAAGAATCAAGAGATTGAATTGCTGAAATAAATTGGACACACCACCTATAAAGTATTCTTAGAAAAGAAAAAAAAAAGGGAACCTGAATTTGATCTAGCTCCTACATCAATCGGTAATACAAGGAAGACAGAAAAATGCCAGATGAAATGTTGAGACAAAAATCAGCAAATTTCAGACTATAGTCTGAAAGTAACTTAGTTTATTCAATAAATACATTTTGTGAAAAGACACATGGCAGAGGAAGAGATAGGATTTACAGGAAGATCTGTATAGTAAGAGACTTGAGGTACATATACAGCAAGGGTAATTACCTAGCCTTTATTTGGACCCTAATTTGAACAAATAAACTATATATATACACAGACACACACATGTATACACACACACACACATAGGCACAACACATACTTAAGGTACAACTGGAAAAATTAGAACCTTAACTAAATATTTGACCATATTAAATATTAAGAATTCATTTTGATGTGATTACAATTATGTTTAAAAACAATACGTAGCTTTTAATGATTTGTACTGAAAGGGCTAAGAGGCATACAGACAAAAGAACGAAATATTCAAGATATGCTTCAAAATAATTTAAACATGGGAGGGTTGTGGTAAAGGGGTGGGAATACAAATAAATAAGGTTAGCTGTGAATTGGTAGCTTCTGGGCCCTCGGCACAAGGGAGGTCAGCATTCTATTCTCTCCTACACTCACATGTATGAATTTTTGATAACAACAATGAGGTTTAAAACATGTTTCAGAATCCAGGTGAAATAAAATTTCTCTAGGAAAAAATATTTACCAAAATTGGCCCTAGAAAATAATGAAAGTACAAACCTTACCATTAAAGAATAAATATAAAAAGTTGCCCAAAAGTTAATCATCTCTTTTCCCCACCCTCTACCAAAGAAAAGCAAAAATGATCAAGTAAAGATGTTTTTACGGCTCGGCGCCTATAGCTCAACCGGCTAAGGCGCCAGCCACGTACACCCAAGGTGGTGGGTTCGAATCCCCAGCCCGGACCCGCCAAACAACAATGATGGCTGCAACCAAAAAATAGCCGGGCGTTGTGGCGGGCGCCTGTGGTCCCAGCTACTTGGGAGGCGGAGGCAAGAGACTCGCTTGAGCCCAGAAGTTGGAGGTTGCTGTGAGCTGTAATGCCATGGCACTCTACCCAGGGGAAAGCTTGAGGCTCTGTCTCAAAAAAAAAAAAAAAAAAAAAAGATGTTTTTACGTCTGCCAATTTTTTAAAAGGTAGATAATTCTAATGTCATCATATTATTCCAGTATATAGAAAAAAGATTAAAATTTTATAATTCTTACATGGAAGGAAAATAATTAACATTGTATCTTGAAAAAAATCAATACCAAATCTTGAAAAAGAGTACATAAAAATTCACTGAAAGATGTTAATGCAAAAATTTTATATTAACAAATAAAATCTAGCAGCACATCAAGAGAATTATACCTATGGCCAGGTAGAATTTATGCAAGAATTCAAGAATGTATTCAATATTATAAAATCTCTTTATAAAATGTATTACGGTGGTTGATCTAGTAGAAAAAATTATAAGATTATTTCTATAGAAACAGAAAATTTTTGATAAATTTAACATCAATTTAAATTTTTTTAAAGAAATAAAATAAGGATGGTGATATTTTCCTAACATGTTCAAATTTCTCTATCTCTATTCAACAGTCAATTATTCTGAATGAAGAAACATAAACACAGTTCTATTTAAGTTAACAGCAAAACAAGAATCTTCACTCTCACTAGTTTTATTGAATATTTTAACGAAGGTACTAGACAATTTAAACATTTAAAATTTCTAAAAGTCATTCAGACATTTGGAAAAGAAGAAGTAAAACAATGATATTATCTGCAAAATGAAGACATTCAAATAAACAATTCCCAAGAACACGGGAATTCAGTAAAATAGGTAAAAATTATATAAAAACAAACAACTTTTATAATACCTGTATACTGTGAGTAAACGTACTTTTTGTTTTGTAAACTTTATCCTTTATCGTTCAGCCTCACACCTGCCTTTTATATTCTATGCTAAACTTTAGGGGCTAGAAGTCTCCAAACTACATGATCCAAGCTCCCCGGGCAGCCTCCCTCCTCTTAGGTTCTGTGAGCAGGAGCCGATGGCAGAGCACAGTTGCTAGAGAGAGAGGGAAAGGCAAACTCCTGCCGCAGGTGCTTAGACGCACAGCCCAAGGTAATACTCCTTCTCTTTTGCTCCTCATCATTTCTAGTAATTGTGAAACTAATTCCTACTTAAAGTCCACTGGACAGAAATACTAAACAGGATTTCTCCCCCCACCTTTTATTTTTTTGAGACAGAGTCTCATTATGCTGCCCTCATTAGAGTACTCTAGCGTCACAGCTCACAGCAACCTCAAACTCTTGGGCTTAAGCAATTTTCTTGCCTCAGTCTCCCATGTAGCTGGGACTATGGCCACAATGCCTGGCTATTTTTTGCTGTTGTTGTAGTTGTAGTTGTCACTGTTGTTTGGCCGGCCCGGTCTGGGTTCCAACCCACCAGCCCCGGTGTATGTGGTGGTGCCCCAGCTGCTGAGCTACAGGTGCTGAGCCTAAATAGGATTTCTTTTTAGTGACTGACTAATCCTGATGAATAAAGTAGATATAGTAGAAGAAGAAACTCATCACCAACAGCAATAAAACAACAAAATATCTTGGAATAAAATTTTATTTTGTTTTTTTTTTTTGTTTGTTTGTTTTTTGAGATGGAGCCTCAAGCTGTCCCCCTGGGTAGAGTGCCATGGCATCATGCTCACAGCAACCTCCAACTCCTGGGCTCAAGCGAGTCTCCTGCCTCCGCCTCCCAAGTAGCTGGGACCACAGGCGCCCCCACAACACCTGGCCATTTTTTTGGTTGCAGCCGTCATTGTTGTTTGGCGGGCCTGGGCTGGGGATTTGAACCCGCCACCTTAGGTGTATTTGGCTGGCACCTTAGCCCCTTGAGCCACAGGTGTCGAGCCGGAATAAAATTTTAAAAAATAAGCAAGACCTATTATGGAGGAATCTATAAACTCTCCCGAAAGACATAAAAGCAGATTTAAACAAATGAAAAGATATGACCTGTCCTTGGTTAGGAAGATTCAATATCATAACAATGCTAAACCTTTGTCTAGGTGCATTTCTAAATTTAATATAAATGCAATAAAAATATCAAGTTTTTATCTTTGTTTTAGAAGTAGATGATTCTAAAGTTCATATTGAAAACAAACAAGGAACGAAATCTGAAGGAAAAAACCTATGTGGGAGGCAGTCATATCAGATGTTATGAAGCTCAATAATTAATCAATCTAATTAATTATTAATTAAAGTAGTGTGTCACTGATTCATAAACAGTTCAATGAAATAAGATAGAAAGTTGATAAGTATAATCAAATGCATTCTATAGTTTAGTATAAGATAAGATAAAGGTGGCATTTTTTCAGGTCAGCAAAGATCAAGTATTCCATAAAGTATAGTAGGTCAACTGAATATCAGTCTAAACACAGCTTACTTCATACATTAGAATTAATTCCAAGTGGATAAAATATAAAAGGTAATATTTTAACCCATATTAGTTCTGAAAAGAAGTATGAAGTAGGAAGACTTAGTCAACTATGGCTCAAATTCATAAATAATTGATTGACAAATCTTGTTATATAATTTTTTTTAATTCTTACAAAAATAAAACCATTAATAAAATTTAAAAAAGACAATCTGGGAAAAATATTCACAAGTCGTATTTTATACTCTTTCACAAATAAGTAAGAAAAAGGCTAATAACACAAGAAGTGGGTAGAGAATATAAATAGAAAGTTTACTTTATAAAACATAAATGGCTTTTAAACATCAAAAGATACAAGATAAATGTCAGATTAAAACGTTAGCACCTATAAAATCGGTAAATAATTTAAATATTGAGTATACGTTCTGTTGGTGAAGTTGGGTGGAAACTGGCAGAGTCCTGGTGAGAGTATAAATTGGTACAAACTCTATGGAGGGGAAAATTTGATAATACTTGCAAAGTTATAAAAGCATAGACCCTTTGAACCACTAGTACCATTTCTAGAAATTTATCCAATTGATAAACTTTCTCAGTTACTGAGTGACAAATTATTATAGCATCCCTTGTCGTTAGAAGTTGGAAATATACATAGTGTCCATCAGGAGAAGGCTAACCCTAGTATATCTGTCCAGTGGTACATGGTCAGAAACCGAAAAGAGCAAAGACATGCTTCACATATTGTCAGAGCTTCTGGATGTATTAGTACTTGGAATAAGGTGCAAAATGGTGTTGACGGGATGTTAACTTTCGTGTAATAGTCATGGAGCAGTAAGCATATGTGTTCATACGTGTTAGTTTTTGGAGGAAACTCAGGAAGGGTATGCACAAAGGTAATAAAAGTAGTTGTCATGGGGGAGGGTAGAAAACTCAATGGATGGGAGACATGAGTAGGAATAAGAAATTTTCCTGTGTATTTTTTTATGTTGCTTATTTTGTAAGCTATTAAAGTGTATTCCCTATTCAAAGTTACATAGTAATCACGGAAACCTTTGCAGAGTTAGCACAAAGGTGACATGAAGGCTGGGGGCATGAGATGGAGGGGAGACAGGTCTCCTGTGTGCCAGTCAGGAGTCTGCGCAGGCTCCTTGATTCTTGGCCCACAGGTGAGGGGCTGGCAGACAGAACACAGGTCATTACACTCCCACTTCTACAAGAAAAGCAACCTCAGACTGTCCAGGCAGCCCTGAGTCAGCACCTGGCCCTGCCTCTGCATGCAGAGAAATGGCTTTCTCAAGGTTAGTCCGTGAAGAACGTGCTCCTGGACCGAGCCGAGATGTCTGGGGCAAAACACAGCCTTTCCCCAGCCACTGCAGGATCCACCCAACTACCGGTGGTAAAAGCCAAGGTTTCATCCCAGAGTCAAAACCAAATAGAAGCCTGCGGAGGCTGTCCTAACTCAGCAGGGTGGAGACAAAAGAAAGCTTCTGTCATTGGCCCCGCAGATGGCCAGTTTCCTTTTCTTCCTGGGAACACAGCAGAACCCAAGGAACAACAGCGTGGGGGGGGGGGGTTGTTGTTAAAGCAGGGAGCAAATTCCAGTCCCAAGAAGATGACACTTAACAGTGTAGTATAAACTCTGGGACAGTCACTCTAGCTGAGTAACTCTCAGCAACTCCACTTTCTAACCTATGAAATGGGTATGCTTGTGCTGAGCTTGCAGAATTGCTGGGAAGATCAGAAATAATGTGAGTAAAGTGCTTATCATCATGTACTCAGATCTGCGTCGCAACATGAGGTCCACGTGTCAACATGTCCTTCACTCCCAGCTCTGCCTAGTGGGGACGTTCACCAAGGAGTGAGGTCAGAGCTGGTACCCAGCTAGCTATTACTGTCTAGCTTCACCAGAGGACTGTTATGTTCACACAGCCTAGGTTGAACCAGATGCAAAGAAGGGACTAGCTGGGGATGGCAATACCCACCACTTCCACTCTGTGTCCAGGTAGACTTCACTTGCTGCTATTACACAGAGACTCTTCCTCTGGGCAGCACTGTCATCTACCACCGTGCAGGAGATGCAATTAGCAATTCTAGACAGGTATCAAAAGCTCTGCTATAATCTTGCTATCTTTGATTTCTCAGATTCTATCAGAAATGAAAATATAAAATAATGTTTCTTGTTTGTTTTTGTTTTTAGAGATGGGATCCCACTATGTTGCCCAAGCTGGATGTGAACTCCTGGGCTCCAGTGACTCCCCTACTTCCGTCTCCCAGGTAGCCAGGACTATGGGGGCCAACGACTACCACATGGTGTAAACATAAAAATGGTTTTAATTGTTAAAAACCGTTAAAATAGATATCCACTTCCAAGTGATTACCTTGTAGACATTTTTCTTTTTTGTGATAGGAACAAGGGAAAGGGCAGAGCTTTCCTGAAAGGTCCATCCTCACCTGGAAGGCCTGTCATGCTACACCCATGCCTGGCTTAGCTGTAGTCAGGGGATTCATAGAACACACATATGTTTCTCCCAATTTATGCTCTTGAAATAAAGTCTGTATATGTAGTTTCCTGGGTGCCAGTCCTCTAGGGGCCCACTGCGGTGGCCCTGGGCCAGAAGACATTTATTGAATCCTTAATGTTTGCTAGTGATCTGATTTCATTCTTCTTAGCAAACTTAGGTAGGTATTACGATCCTTGTTGTACAGGTGACAAAATTATGGCTCTGAGAGTTTAAATGGCTTCTCCCCAAGTTCCCAGAGCTGGTAAAGCTGATGGAATGAATTTATTGCCTGCTTAAATAACAGGTATGATGCAGAACAAACGTTTCCAAACTAAATGCGTCTGCATCTGATTTCTGTTTGTTACAGTAACTTGAAGTGTTCCAAAATCATTTCAATGAACGTGGTTTGGTGGTTTTAACTTGTTTTCTTTTGTTCTGATTCCTCCAGCAGGGTGAAATGGTCAGCTTACATCTCTTTGGAGCCATCCACCTTTCTAGAAAATTCTCCAAGCTAGCAAAGGCTGAGAGGTCAGAGAATTTTCCCATATGCCTTCTCCTGTATGGCAGCCCTCTGCTCCCTCCGTGAAGGCTCAGCCAGAAGTGTTGGGCTGTACCCAGGGCTTGGAGGGCTGCGGGGTACAGGGGGTGGGGGGAGGAGGCTGGGGGGCACCAAGCAGTTATTCCTGTTCACTCCCCCAGGTCCCCCTAGTCTAGGAGTAAGTCACCAACCTCAGGGTAGGGGAATCTCTGTGGCGTTCTTACCTGGTATGGGTGGGAATCCTCTATGGAAGACAGCATGTGAGTTCTGAGCCTACCAGCCTGAATTCAAATCCTGGCCCTGCCCTACTGCTGTGGAATGGGCTTGTGTCCCTGGAATCCATGTGATAAAATGCTAATCCCCTCAGCATGTGAGGGCATTTGGGGATAGGGCCTCTGGAGAGGTAATCAAGTTACAATGAGGTCATTAGGGCTCCTTAATCCAGGATCACTGGTGTCTTCGTAAGAAGAGAAAGTCTGGACGTAGGTACAGCGGTTAGACCGGTGAAGTCACTGAGGACGTGGCCATCCATGCGCCAAAGTACTTGGTTACCACATCCCCAGCAGGACAATGCGAGCCGTGTAGGGGAACACTTTGTCACTTAAACTGTGCCCATTCTCCTCTCTTATAAAAGTGGGAGCATGAAAACATCTGCCTGATCGGAGTGTTCTGAGGCTTCCAACCTGGAAATCACTTAGAGCAGGGCCTGGAAAGGGCCTGGCCGCAGGGAGCAGGGCGCCCCGCCGCCGCCAGCCTCAACAGCCAGGCACCCGCCGGCTCCCGTCTCGGGCACCCAGTGCGACAGGGCGCCGCTGGGAGCAGGACGAGCTGTTGGACAAATGCGTGCCTGAACTGGCTGAATAAATGATGAATGAACAAATGCGGCTTCCTGTGTTCGCTGGAAAAGCGTGGCTTTGGACAGGTCCTGAATATCTGGACTGTAAACTCTTAAGGACAAGAGGAGAACTGTTGGTAGGAGGCGGGGACCCGAGTGCCTGGGTGTGAGGAGGGATTTCTTTTCCGGGGGGAGGTGTGGTGAGCAGGCAGAGATGCCAACAGTCACCCGCCCAGCCGGGGAGCCAGCCAGAGACGCCTGGCCCGGGGCCCGGAGGCTTACCTGTGCCTGGGAAGCGCTGGGGCTGCGTGGGGGACGCTGCGGACGAGGAGAACGTGACTGAGCAGGTGGACAGGCAGGCCGGACACCTTTTGGGCTGGGCCACCTGGGGGAATGGCGCCCGGGACCTCACCGGCTGCTCTGAAGCCCCCGAGCAGCTGGTGGGCGCCCTCAGCAGGGCCCACTCTCCCAGACAGTCGGGGACCCCAGGCTGGGCTGCTCTGGCAGGGACACCCATAAAGACTTTGTCCTGACATATCTGCAACCGATTCTGAGTTTTTTAGATGAAAGACCCACGTGGAATATTCCACTGTGCTCTTCTCCCACCCTCACTCCCACCGTACCCCCAAATTTAAAAAGGCGCAGAGCAACACAAACTGGCGGTTCTGGGTACTTGCTACGGGGCCTGTTTGGGGAAACCCTTGTCTAGACACAAGGCCCATCCACCCCACTGAGTTTCTCCCCATCTCACCTTCCCCTCCCCCCCTTCCTGGTCCATGACCCCTCAGCTCTACTTCTTACAAGACCAACACCGGTTCTGTGGGCGTAAGAGAGCACGTGTGAAAGCTTGGAATGTGATTGGACCCGGAGCAGTAGGTTCTAGTCACAAAGACTTTCTAAAGAAGAGCAGGTTATGTTAGAGATCAAAGCCATCAGAGCCAGCCCCACCCTCTGCAAGCCTGCCTGCCATCTGCCTGGTGCTCATCCATCCTATCAGCAGGGAGCAAGCCTCGACTGTGTGCAGGCAGGCCTTGGATGCAGGGAACACACCGGTGCCCAGGAGAGCTTTCCCAGGGAGCTGGCAAAGGAGGGACAGGCCTGCCAACAGAAAATAGGCTTCCATGTGACACTGCTGGTCACCGTGGTGGGTGGACAATGCAGACGTCACTGGAGATACCAGCCTGGAAGGCTTCCAGTGCAGGGGCCCAGAGATGTGTCCTGAAGAACTACGTGGCCACAGACGTCCTGGGATGAGCGCACACGTTCTTCCTCGTCACAAATCCCCTGTTCTTCTACGTGGGCTGTGGGGGCTGTTAAAACTTTCCCTGTAAATGGAAGTGGGGCTTCAGTTACTGTCCAGAGGAGTGGAGAAAGTGTTTTCTTCCTGCTCTTTAGGGCACTGTCTTCTGTTAATTACTCTAGATAGAACTTTCTAGAATAATAAACCAGTAAAACCAAGAGAACTTTCTGCAATGATGGAAATGTGCATTGGACGGTACAGTCCACATCTATTATCCAGCACTCACCATGTGGCTAATTTTTAATTTCCTATCCTTTGAGCTACTGTAAACATAGCTGCATGTGACTACTGACTATTGTGTTAGTGCAGTTTTGGCCACCAAGGGGGCTGTTCCCCCTCTGACCCGCAGCCACCCTGGTTTCCTGGATTCACTCCCCATGTGGAAAAAAGGGGGGTGAGACCAGGAAAGGACATTAGCAGCAAAAGAACAGGGTCCTTCCAGGGCCTATGGCCAGCAGGCTACAAGGGTGGCAGCTTCAGACTGATGATAGTCACAGGGGTGGAACTTACTGCAATTATCTCTGTAAGTTCTCACAGTGACATGGATGTTGGTGCACCCACTTCAAAGATGAGGAAACTGAGGACCCAGGAGGTTTAGACAGCATGTCCAAGATCTGCTAGGATCGAACACAGGCCTCTTTAAGCTTCAGTTCCTCCAGCCAGTCTGGGACCAGGTGATGTAAATAGATGAGGGGGGCAGGGAGAGGCAAGGCAGCAATCGCCTGGGGAGTGGGGTATCCCAGGGATGAGAAGCCCAGCCCTCAGCCAGGGAGTGAGTCAAAGGAGACGGCCTGGAGCCTGAGTCATCCAGGTGACTTTCAAAACCGGAGAGACTCAGCCAGCCTGGCATCCCAACCCACTGGCCTATTACTGAACATGCACTCCTTCTCCAGCTTCTAGTAATCATCAGCCCTGAGAAGCCTCCCCCAGTTACTCACTTAGTGATTAAACACATTTCACTCCTTTGAAGAGCCCCAACCCACCACCGCAGCTGAGGGGGCAGGGAGAAGGTGAGCTCACCGGCAGCGCCCTTCTTCCTTTGAATTGAGGCTGTTGTGGGTTGGGCTGGTGGTGAGACTGGATTCAGGGTCATGAGACCTGGAGCCCAGGGCCAGGTACACACTCTCTGGATGTCACATTCCTTCAACTACACAGGGAGAATGTTGGCTCCAAACCTTTCCCCACAAAAGTTACCAAAAATAAATGTTTATAGAGCTCCCTGTATTTAGAAGGCAGGCACTCGGAGTTTTAGGGGCAAGAAATCATGAGACTTGGGGGGCACCCAGACACGGTAGCTAGGGACAAACCTGGCAGACTGCCTGAGTTCCAATCCCAGCTCTGCTTATTAGCTAGGACATCCTGGGCAAATTATTTTTCTTGCCTTGGCATTTCTATGTACAAACGGAATATGACAGAAACAGTAGCCTTCCTCTTGGGGATATGGTGAATGATTATGATTATTATATGCAAACAGTTTATGACTGTCTCTAGTACCTATGTGCTAAGTAAGTATTAGCTATTCTCATTAGCCATGAGTGCTTGGTCCAGGGTGTCACTTATCTGGAGCTCAGCCTTCTTATCTGCAAAATGGAAACAACAACTCCAGTCTGGGAGCAACTTGCATGAGATAATGCAGGTGACATCGCTGGTATAGACATTCAGTTGTGGCAAGCCCGCTCTTCTCTTTGTTTTCTTCTGAGAGCCCGTCAGGCTGGACATTGTGAGTTTCCATCAGGGAGGACTTACTGAACAGGGAACCCTCAGGAAGAGAAGATGAGGAAGGTGGTGGGAGCAGGAGGTTGAGACAAAAAAGGAGCCAAAGGTGGAGTGAGTGGGTGTCGTCTCATTCTTGGGAAGCTTGACTCAAGTGGGTCCTGAGTCCTGAGAGAGGTCTCCCAGATAGGAGCAGTCCACGCCATTCTTGGTGGGTGGGTGTGACAAACAGCAAACAGCAGTGGGACCCATGAGTGAGCAGATGCTCCAAGAACAGTAGAATAGAAGGTTCTCCAGACACCACTTAATGCTGGTCATTCCATATACCCTTCCAGAGATGCTGATGGTGCTGGGTCCTCCCCCAAAGAGCAGGTTCTTGGGAATCAGCCAGGCCCATCAGTCTTCACAGCTGTAGGCCCAGAGGCAGTCACCTCCCCTCTCTGAGCCTCAGTTTCCCCATGTGTAAAATAGAGATTATGATATTTGCTCTGCAAATTGCGGCAAAAACCAGAAATAAAGCCTGTAGAGTGTCTAGTACAGTCCCTGGCACAGGGTAGATGTAGGCAAGTGTTAGTTTAATAAACACTGGAGTTCATAATCACTTTCATTATTCTCTTACTTTCGGAGCCCGTGTAAGCTGAGGAATGTGAGGCTGGGCGAGGGCAGTGACTTAGCCCAGTTGCCACAGCCCTCTCATAGCAGAACTGGGCTTTTGCAATGACGCCAGTTTGGCCTCCAGCCTAGAAGCTGGTAAGTGACCCCAGACATGGAGTAGGAAGAGAAGCGGTGGGATGGGGTTTTATTTCCTATGATGGACACGGAGATAGGACAGCTCTTGAGATGATATATATTAATACAGGAACTCTCACTTGTAATCCTTGGAGACCAAGTGTAAGTATGTGAAATAAATGATGTCATTTGGCGTCGACAGCAGAAAAAGACATGCAAATGTATAGAGACAGCCCGAGATACTAGCTGTCACCAGATCAGATGAGCAAACATCCTGGCAGGTGGAGACACGCCCACTGGGAGCCCAACCCTCCAAGTGCTGGGGGAAGGCAGCTTGCAACAGTGTATCCAAAACCTTAAAAATATGTACATCCTTTGAATCAAATCTCACTTTTTACCCCACCCCACCCCCCTCGAAATTATTGGAAGATTATGCAAAATGGGTGTGTAGAAGTACTTACAGGGATATTCACCCCAGGAGAAAACTGAACACTCGAAATGTTCAACAATTTGAAACACTTTAAATAAACTGTGGCCCATTTAGGAGATGGAATATATACTACATGGCCTCGAAATGATCACATGGCTTCATGGGGGGGCCATGGTGATAGTGGAGAGAGCTTTTGTCAGGTGGGTGGCCACTACATCCTTGAGTGTTCTTTATCTTATTATTTTATTTTATATTATATTGTATTGTATTATTTTATAGGTAGAATCTCAAGTTGCCATCCTGGATAGACAGCGAGGACATCATAGCTCCAGCAACCTCCAACTCGGGCTCAAGAGATCCTCTTACCTTAGTTTTTCTATTTTTAGTACAGACGGGGTCTCACTGTTGCTCAGGCTGGTCTCTAACTCATGAGCTCCACCTGCCTCGGCCTCCCAGAGTGCTGGGATAACAGGAGTGAGCCACAGCGCCTGGCCTCACCTGTCCATTTTATAATGATTCCATTATATTAGACATTTGTTTTACACATTTTCTGTTTCGCCCATGTTGTATTTTATAATAAAAAAGAAGAAAAAAAATACATGGTCCAATTTTTTGAGTGCAAAGATGGGGCGGTGCCTGTAGCTCAAAGGAATAGGGTGCCGGCCCCATATACCGGAGGTGGTGGGTTCAAACACGGCCCTGGCCAAAAAATAAATAAATAAAAATAAGTGCAAAGATGTTCATCATGAAGAATTATGGGGAAAAGCAAGTTATAAAATTATCAATATAATATGATGGCATTTTAAAAAGATGTCATCAAAATGCCCATAATTAAATACCATCAAACCATTTTCAGTATATATTTACCCACACATACATGTATACCTGTAGAAAAATGTCTGGACGAACAAGCATCAGAGAAATTAGTAGAGGTTATTTCTGGGTGGCCGTTTGTTTCATTTTAATTTGTTGTAGTTTATATTTTTGGATGTATGTATGTAGAGCACACCTGAATTTTCTGATACAATAGAACCTCTGTAAGTTGACCACCCAAGGGACTGCAACAAAGTGATTACCATACAGAGGTGGTCAACATGAGGAACTAGGCTCCCTGTACTGACATGGACATGTGTCCAGTCTATGAAAACTGGGTCAACTTAAGGAAGTGGTCAGTGCAGGGAGGTGGTCAGCGATGGAGTTTCTGCGGTTGTCCTATGTGGATCATGTCTTTCTAAAACTTCTTACCAGTGTTATTATCAGAGTAATAACCATAGCATTTCCTAGTTTATAATGTGTGGTAAAGATAAAAACATGGCCTACTGACACTAAATCTTATGTGCTGGAGGTAAAGGCACCCTTCACCAGGATGCATATAAATCTTGATCTGCTATAAAGGAGGGATTGTCTGTTTGCTTTAGGCAGATGGGGCAACCCGAATCCACCCCTCTCCTCGGGTGTGGCCCTGGCGCTCTTTCCCTACTCCATCTGGCAGGTTGGGCGGACGGTGGCAGCCATGTTTTCTCTTTTCCCAATGTTTCCTGCTTTATGGAGACAGCGTTGGCTGGATGTTTCCTTAAGGTTCAACCATCTGCTCATGTCCCCAGAGCCATGTCTAGGAACTATGCAGCCTGTAGGTATTATTGGGGTAACCTTCCCAGGCCTGGCCCAAGAGTTGGAGTTGTTTTTGCTATTAGCCAAGCGTGGCTTCAGCTTCCCCAGGTGGAAACATGTTGCTGACAGAACAGATAGGACCTCCCTCCAGGAAGGTTCTGTGCTCTGCACTGAGAAGGAAGGCCAGTGAGTAGAACCTCTCCACACACTCGGGTGGACTCTTTGAACTTGACTGGGTTTTAAGTAAGGGTCATCCTCAGGAAGAGACAGACAGTGAGACTCTCTGAAAGAAAATAATATTTACCAGGGAATGGGCATTGTAGCGGGAATATGCGTGTTGTGGTGAACTCCGTACATATTGAGAAAGGTAAAGGAAGATGAATGTGTTTCAAGGACTAAGCAGGAAGATGACATGCATGTTTTGAAATAATTGTCCTTGGCTACAAGGATCAATAGCAAGGGTGGCATCTGTTTCAGGTTGGATACTGTAGTTGTTGCTGGGAAGATAATTCTCACAGAAGTTTGTGTGTGTGCATAGAGTTGCGATAGTCTTTGTGTAAAGTTATGGGTTTTGTGGAGTCTTTTATGACAGTTTTGTTATCAGACATTTGTTCAGAGACTTTCTCTTTATAGCCTTCCTCACCTCCATTTCCTTCATTCCTTCCTTCTTCCTTTCCTTCCTTTCTTCCTTCCTTCCTCCCTCCCTCCCTCCCTCCTTCCCTTCCTTCCTTCCTTCCTCCCTCTCTTCCTTCCTTCCTCTCTTTTTTCCAATATAAGTGACTTCATTTTGACTCTGACAACTTTTACATTTCCCACCATGATTAAGACCTTTGTTTTTGGAAAGCATCATTGGTCAGTTATCCCGCAGTTATTTTTCGTCTGTCCCTCGGTGCCTATGGTGAACTTGTCCTGGCTTGTTGGTCTGCTTCTATATTGGAGAGGGTGACTGGTGCACAGAAGTCAATGTCAAAACTCTTTTAGTTGCATTGAGACAACAAGGGACTTACGTTTTGAATAAGTGGCTCTCAGGCCAAGTCTACGTGAAATCCACGGTTCAGTTTGCTTTCTTCTCCTCTATAGTCTTTTGACCAATATCTCAAAGTTCTAGGACAGAATTATTTTGTTAGGAGTTGTATTTTTGTAGAAATTTGACAAGTAACAGGTAAAACATTTCAAAGAAAAATACAAAATAAAATTAATAGTAATATGATAACTTTTGAGCTATGAACTTAGGCTAAAAGGCAACCAATTGCCTAATCAAATGACTATGGGTAAACAGGTGAGAGCTTTCGTAAGCTTATGATTTTTTCAAAAGTTTATATATTGGGTCTCTACTTCTCAGAGGAATTTATCCAGGTACAGAATGTAGCATTAGCAATAGCATAGATTTTTTAAAAAATAATAATAATTATATATATATATATATATATATACCCCCAAAGGTCCGGTTGACTTTTGTCAGGTCACCAGCAGAAGCTACTATTATTGATGAAATATTAATTACACTATTATCCTATCAAAGAAAGACAACTTTGTGCTGCGTGCATAAGAAAGGAAACATTAAGAGAAGCAGGAGTCTCATTGTGAGGAACAGTCTTACTCCATTGACTTGGGCAAAGCCATCCACAGCATCTGGCCCCAGCTGCAGGTAAATAACAAGAACTGAACCACAGTGTATAGGGCTACAATCTAACAACAGGTACATGACACTTTTTTTCTTTAGAATCAAAACTTATTTTCTCTATAGGGATCCTGATTTTTCCCAGTGATGATCAGAGTAGGACAAATTTGTCAAATAAGGATAGTTTTATATAATTTTATCTCTAAGTACAGTGATTCAACCATTAATCTCAGATTTAAAAACCTTTTGAGGTTACGAAGCCAAATCAAGGTAGACTTCAGATTTTGTTTGTAGTATTTATAAAAGTTTTAACGTGAAGTTTAAGTCAAAAGTTGGTAGAGTAAGTAATGGAACCTTTCTTTTGTATGTTTGTGTTATGTGTATATACACACTTAGAAGTACAAATCAAAGCCCAATCTTTAGAAAGACTTACAGAGAATTGTATTTTAATTATAGACAACTTGATTACATGCAAATGTTTTAAAATAAATTTGCCCTTTATGAACCTTCCACAACCGGCACAGACCCTTCATGACATGCTTAAAACTTTAGTTTTGTTCTATTCTTCTAGTTTTTAAAATAACCAGGCATTTTACTTTATAACAAAATTTAATTTTTTATTATTAAAAATATTTTTTGTTTTTAACTTTGCATATTAAAAATACATCTTTATATTTATGTATTTTTACATTTTTTTCTCTTACTTGCTTCTTTCAATTTTATTTATATTTTTTAGTCATATTTTGAAATTATGTTTAAATAATTCCAGAACTCAACAAAAGTATATTTTTTAATAAAAAACAAATTTTTATGTCTTTTTAATAATTTTTATACAAAAATGTATTTGCTTTTTTTGCAACACTATGTATACCTGATTATAAATGTTAATAAAAATTTTAACTTTAATAGCTTTAATTTTTTGTGACAACAGTAGTAAGAAATTTTGAACTGTTACTTATCAATATTTTATACATGAAAGCCATTTGATAATTTTAGAAATGTCTATGACATAATTTTTAAGGAATGTTAATAGAACCAAATATATTTAATCTTCCTGTAAAATTTAAGAAGCCAAAAACAAACATATATTAAATTTAGCAATTTATGTTTTAGTATTTCATCTTACTTAAAAATGACCCAGACATCTGACATGTATTTATAACTTAATTTAACATAACTCTAAGACTTTAAGTGGCCAAAAAGATTTTTCAAAACTATGAAGAATTTATTTTGAAGATTTTTGTCATTTACATTTATCTAATTTATTTATTTTTAACAATTTTACCTAGATTATTTATGAAAACTGAAATAAGAGATAAGGCTAGTTATTATTTTAAGCTATTTTTTATTAATCATTTTTATAGCCTATAAATATCAGGTGTTTCTCATCTAAGTAAGAACCATAAATATGGGTGGTGCCTGTGACTCAAAGGAGTAGGGCACTGGACCCATATGCTGGAGGTGGTGGGTTCAAACCCAGCCCTGGCCAAAAACTGCAAAAAAAAAATTAAAAAAAAAATTTTAGTATCTTATTGATAACTCAAAAAATACCACTGTTTTCATTAAATCAACAATATTAAATTAGTTTTACCTGTCAAAGAATTAAATAAAGATCATTCTGTTTTTAGGGTGAATTTATAGTTTTATGACCTTTATGTGAAACTCTGACACCTTAAAACATTTAACAGATATCAATAGAAAACTGACCAGCAAGCCCAGGAAAAATGTATTTAAGTCACATGGACTTAAAAATGTTTGGGTTAATAACTATATTTTTTATAAACTAATTTATTTTTTTTTTTTTTTTGAGACAGAGCCTCAAGCTGTCCCCCTGGGCAGAGTGCCGTGGCATTACAGCTCACAGCAACCTCCAACTCCTGGGCTCAAGCGAGTCTCCTGCCTCCGCCTCCCAAGTAGCTGGGACCACAGGCGCCCGCCACAACGCCCGGCCATTTTTTGGCTGCAGCCATCATTGTTGTTTGGCGGGTCCGGGCTGGGGATTCGAACCCGCCACCTTAGGTGTACGTGGCTGGCGCCTTAGCCGGTTGAGCTATAGGCGCCAAGCCAACTAATTTATTTAAGTGTTTAATTCTTCCTGTAAGTCAATTAACTAATCAGATCATTTTGATATATTTTGGAATAAAGATTATATACACACAATATAACAACATACAGACTACTTGATACATAGACAAAAGTATATTCCTTTCATTTTGAAACTGTAGTCATGAGACAATAAAACACAATAATATCAACGCCCTGGTTTATAAAAGAAACTTGCAAATTATGTTTCTGACAAAATGGTACCTGTTTACATGGCTGAATCTTATTTGTCACAATAGGTAATTTTATAAAAACTATGGACTAAAATTCAGGTAAAGCAGTTTTCACAGTAGTTGGCATAAAAAAAGAAAAACAAAAATCTCTTTTATCCATTTTTTTAAGTGACTTTTGAATAAAATAAATAAAATGACTTTGGGGGTTAAATATTTACATTTTGGTTAAGACTGGCTGCATTGTATAAGAAAAACAAAATCTCCCAGTAGCCTTGATTTTTAGCAATAAATTTACCTTTCTGTTTGCTGGTCTAGTTTGTTTGATTAATTAATGTGGGCAGGGAGGCATTTGTGGGGTTTATTTCCCCTCAACAACTTCTGGCTCTTGTAAGGCATACAAAGCGAAACTTTTATTCCAGACAGAGAAACCTCATGTTACTGCTCTGATCTCAAGATTTTAGCCTGTTTGATCTGAGAACCTAACCTTTGTAAACATTTATCTAGTTCTTTCCATGTTAGACTATCAATCTTTTAATTAACTGTTCTATCACCCTAAGTGATTGTTAGCCTAGTACACCCAAATTTGCATTTCCAAAAGGGATGACTCTAGGTGTAAAAGGTGAGGCTGTTGGTTGTTGGTTATCTTGGTTCTGTAAGCTCTCTCTGCCCCCTTACTCTGGTTCCCTCTCGCTCATTAAAAATCCTGGCTGAAATTCCCTTAGAAAAACTTTTAGGTGACTTTGCACCTAACAACAGTACTTCATCTTAATCTAAGTGAAAAAATAAACATATTTAAAGTAAATAGAAAGGAGGAAGAAAAGAAAAAAAAGATACAAAGAAATTAGAAGCCTCTGTGTATATACCAGTGCTTTAATCGACATTTTATATGTGTAGTTTATTAATTTGGTACCAAGAGAAAGGAGCTTCAAACAAATGATTCCTATGACGACTGTTGATTTAAAAATATACAAGAGGAAAAGCCACCTAGCTGACTGGAGTTCCAGAAAACCTGGTATGCTTTAATATTTGAGAATTCCATTCTAATTCATACTAATGATTAGAGAACAAAGAAAATCCTGTAAGAGAGTGTCAGTTTAAAGCAGTGTTTTAGATAGTGACAACCACCCCAGGGGCTTTTAATCGGTGGTCGCACACCCACCATTTAGAACGTTTGTTTTTGTTTGCAGAAGAGGTTCAGAAACAGCCAGGGGAGAAAAGGAAGTGATCCTATTTATAGACGAGTGTAACCAAACTGAAAGGAAACCCAAATCGGAGTGTTTACAAAAATTTTAAGGCCAGGCATGCAGATCAAACAAAATATTAAACCAGGCATGCAGAAGGAACCAAAAGTGAATTCACCAGAAAAAATCTGCTTTCCAGACAGAAGGGAAGTTCTGTAGAAACCAGAATTATACTCAGCAGAAAGATGAAATGACTTTGTACTACAAAAGATGTGTCAGAAAAATAAGAACTCTTTAATTTTCCCAGGAGGGATGCAAGGCTCTGTATTTAAGGCAGCCTTATCCAAACCAGATCACAAATAAAGTCAAAGAACTTTTACAAAAAGAGGTAGGCTTAGCCTGAGAGAAGACTCCCCAGAGGATGCCCGCGTGGAAGCCAAGTGCTCAAAGGGCTCAAGTGAGTGGGGATCGGGTCCCAGTTCCAAGATGCGCAGATTCCTCTGGTAGGTTATCTTGCTTCCATTCCAACACCATTTGTGTCATCCTAAACAACAGAGAGGGAGACTCTCTGAAAGAAAATACTTACTCAGGAATAGGCACCTCAAATGGGGAAATGTGTCACGGTGAACTATGTGCGTATTAATTAAGGGAGATGGAGAAACAAAGGCTTTTAAAGGAAAAATGAGGATTACATGCATGTTTTGAGATGATTGTCCTTGGCGAAAAGTATCAATAGCAAGGGGGGCATAGGAGTAAATCCGAGTTTGGACAGGGTGCTGCTGGGCCGATGTTTTCATCAAAGTAGTTTTTTGTAAGATTGTGATGGCCTTTGCTAAGAGTTGTGTTTTTTGTGGGCTTTTGTGTTAGCTTTTATCAGGCATTTGTGTACGACAATCCTTTGTTTATGGCCTTCCCCATCTCTGCTTTTTAGGGTTTTTATTGTTCTTTTTTGTTGTAGTTGTTTTGTTTTTTTAAAAAACACAAGTGACTCCATTTTGATTGTGGCAACTTTCACAAGGGCTTGTTGGCTTCTCCTCCACATCACCCCACCTTTTTGCTTAAGAACAGGACAGCTATGCCTTGGCCTGTCTTATAACTTGAAAATAATATTCACGTGCTCCAGCCCACCATTCGCTGTGCGGATTCACAGTTGTCATCACAGTTGCCATCTACCTTTTGCAGTGTGCAAGGGGCATGCTCCGCCCCGTGTTGCAGAAGGGAGGTGTGTTCGCACACAGTCCCCTTTTGAATTTGCTTCTGGTGGGAGTCAAAGGCACACAACGTTTGAAAGTCCTGATGGGTCGAATATTTCAGAGTCTGTCCAGAAAGAGGGAGTGGCAGGACTACAGCATCGGGGATGTCCCTGAGCTGTGGGTCAGGAAGAAGCTACGAGTGAGGGTGAGTCTGGGAGTCATTTAGGTTTAGCTGCAGCTTCAGAAAGCATTGTGAGGAGGGATTCTAGTAACACTGGGCAGGACAACTTACTGACCGAGATAGAATCTACCTCCAAGTTCTGCAAAGGGCTGGGTATCTGAAATTTAATTACATGCAAGGAATGCAAAGTTAGGTGACATTTCTTCTGTAATCAGGTTGGGGGGGCCGTTAAGTATAAAGGTTGCTATGAAATCTTTTGCATTTCTTGAGTCAAGCCCCAGGTAATGGTGATGGAAAAACAAAAAAAACCAAGACAAGACAAAACAAAAGCACTGGTCAGAAGCCAGGCAGATAGCCAGTGAGGCTGAGTTTAACTTCTCTACCCACAAAAACAAACATTTGCTCTCAGAAAGTCAGTGAGCACCTCCAGAGAACCACGATGCAGCCGTGGGAGCAAACAGAGTGATTAAAGGTTAGAAATTTACAAAGAACCATCTATCTTCTAAACCTAGATGAGGAGGGTAGTTTTAAGAGAACTGTCTGTATGTTAGATGCAAATCTTCCTTCCTTTCTCTGTCCCTCTTTCCCTCCCTCTCCTCCCCTTCTCTCCATCCTTCACGGATGCTCTCCTTTCTTCCTCCTCTCCCTCCTTCTTCCTATCCCTTCTTCCCTTTTTCCTTCCTTCCTTTCCTCTCTCTCTCCCTCCCTCATCTCTTCCCTCCCTCCCCCCTACTATTTAACTAACAGACTTTGCCTGGGTTTACCCACCCAGTGCACTGTGGCTTGGAGGAAGTCAAATCCCTGTGCAGAGACAGGAGTAAAGGCATAGAGGTGTGAATCTGCCTGGTGTGACTTGAGGGGGCAGGCAGGCAAGTTTGTCCGGGAGGTGCCCTGGGGCAGCCATAGTGGAGGCCAATGCTCAGGTAAGGCAAGGAAAAGAGTGAGGGGCCAGAAATGTCAGGCTGAGAGGCTGCAAACTTACTAACAGCTCCTCAAATCTTCTAAAACTTCTCAAAAAAAAAAAAAAAAGAGAGAGAAAGAGAAACTTTCCCAGGGCTCTGCCTTCCTCAGAGATGAGAAGGCCTGTAACTAACTGACCTACAATTACTCAACAGCCTTGCCACTTAATCCAGAAATCACCTGTCTGAGAACAAAGCCAACACCAAGTAAAACTGATCTGGGAGATACTGAGTGCTAGAGAGACAGAGGCCAGCCTGCCTTTGGGTTAAGTTCTTTGGATGTTATTGCTATGCAAGGCAATAAATACCCCAATCCCCTCTTTACTGCCTGAGACATTTAAGATTATATTTATGCCAGGTTTGTAATAAAGAGTCCTTGCTAATCAAGAGAAGAAACATATCATACTCAGGAGGTCAGAAGATGGTAAGGCCATACCTACCCATCCTTATTCTAATGGATCTCTGCTTCAAATATCATTTTTTCCTTAAGATTATTTTTCCTTCTTAACAAGACCATCCTTTCAAGGACTTTTCCTGACCCTACACAGTAAGTTAGATTCTTTTTTTTTTTTTTTTTGAGACAGAGCCTCAAGCTGTCCCCCTGGGCAGAGTGCCGTGGCATTACAGCTCACAGCAACCTCCAACTCCTGGGCTCAAGCGAGTCTCCTGCCTCCGCCTCCCAAGTAGCTGGGACCACAGGCACCTGCCACAACGCCTGGCTATTTTTTGGTTGCAGCCATCATTGTTGTTTGGCGGGTCCGGGCTGGGGATTCGAACCCGCCACCTTAGGTGTACGTGGCTGGCGCCTTAGCCGGTTGAGCTATAGGCACCGAGCCAAGTTAGATTCTTGAGTCATAGGAGGACATGATATTCTTACTTAAAAACATTTGCAACAATTGAAATTATATTTGTTTAATGTGGCTCCCATGAGGGTAAGGAACATGCTTTTTTGTTGATCCTTTTATTTCCAGAAACTCATGAACTGCCTTGTGAGTTGCAACTTGTTAACAAACATGTATTGATTTAAAAATTTTTTTTTTCACTGGAGGAGAACCAGAGAGGTTTGCTGGAGGAGCTGGCATTTTGCCAGGGCCCGAGAGGCTGGTAGATCAGTCAGGATGAGTTATGTGAGGCTGCAGAAACAAATCCCTCAGGATCTTAGCAGAACATGACAGCAGGGATTATTTCTTTCCGTCTGAGTCTATTTGGGATGCTATAAAAAATACCATAAACTAGGTGGTTTATAAACAACAAAAATTAATTTCTCGAAGTTCTGGAGGCTGAGATGTCCAAGGTCAACGTGCTGGCATCTGATGAGGGTCTGCTTGCTTGTAGACAGTTGCCTTTTTGTAACCTCACATGGAGAAAGGGCCAAGGCAGCTGTCTAGCATCTCTTTAATAAGGGCACTGATCCCTTTCACGAAGGCTCCACCCTCATGACATAGTCACCTCCCAAATGGATGTCCCTATCTCCTAACACCATCATAACAGATTCAGGTTTCAACATATGAATTTTGAGTGGGGAACACAATCATTCAAACAATAGAAGCCCCCATATCTTCTGTCTGTTTGGGGTCAGCTGGGGGCCCAGCTCTGTGCTTCCTTCCCCCAAGCTGGGAATGAAGCCTCCACCATTTGGGGTGTTGCCACCCACAGTGGCAAGAGTAAGGATAGCAGGTGAATCACACACTGGCCATGAAAGCTCCCTCTTGGCAGTGGCACTGTCACTTCCTCTTAGCATCCTCTGACAATGCAGGTCTCCTTGACACACCTCACTTCAAGGAGGGAAGGGCAGGAAGCCGGAAAAGTGAAGCGGGTGCTGATCAGCCCTGGTGTGTTTCCCAGATGTGTGAGCGAGTGAAGGCTCCACAGCGAAGCAGGTAGGCAGGCTTTCTAGGAAGGAAGAGAAAATAGCGTGGCACAGACTTCGAGGTAGGGACGAGACAGGTACACTCAGGACAGAAGCAAGTGGCTGGAGGAGAATGTGGGGAGGAAGAGACAAGCCTGGACTTGTGGAAGGATGTCCCCAATTGCCACACCAGGGAGGGGGTGGTGAATTTAGCAGGATATAGGAGCAAAGAATGGTTTAATGAGGCAGGACCTAGGAGTTAGGTCTCAAGATGACAACTGAGCATGGGATGAAGGGAACTGGAGGGACAGAGGACAAAAGGGAGGCCACCCACTGAGTAAGTCTCTCTGCAAACAGACTACAAATATTCACTAAGTTCATAGTAAGCACGTACTGGGTTGAATAGTTTCCTCTCACCTCAGCTCACGAATTGCTGGGATTGCAGGCCTGAGCCACTGCACCAGGCTGAAGCTGATCTTTTATGGGCTGTATGTTGTACACGCTTCATTTATGTTCAAAGTAAAGGATTTGTTGTGTACCCCGAACATAGCCTCACATTTAACCTCACCTAAGATGGTTTTCTTTCCCAGTTCTTTCCCTTGCACACAGTGCATATTTACAGGACAACTTGCAGAGAATGGGGATAATTTATATTTACATAGATAAAGAACTACAGGTGGGACTCGCTCCACACTGGAGATCAGGAAGCAAGCAGAAAAAGCCTCATTCCCCTCCCGGCAGAGTCCAAGCAGCAAGACTGAATAAAGTAGAACGGATTCGAATAGAAGTGCTTACATGTACTCACTTCCTTGGCTACCTCCATGCATCAGTTATTGTGCAAGATGCCAGGCAGGGTAACGTGAGATGGTGCGATGAGATGAGATGAGATGATGATGGCTGGCATTTTATCGAGAGCTTTCTATGTGCTAGGCACTGTTCTGAGCTCTGACCATATAGTAACACATGTATTTCTCACAGTAACCCCAGAATCGTACAGGAATTGTATTGTTGAGAAAGCTAAGGCAAGAAACTAAACAATTTACCCAAAAATATACAGCTGGTAAGTGGCAGACATAAATACACAGGCTCATCCCAGAGATGCCAGTGGCAGCTTCCAGGAAGACGGAAATGGGGAAGTGAGGAGACAAAGGCTAGAGCTTTTCCAAACAAGTTTTGAAGAATTATTTAGTGTACTATTCAAACACTAAAAAGAAAGAGGAGATGAGATTTACACGTGTGTACAGATGCCTATTATGAGAAGTTCAAGGAAGAAGGGGTGAGAGCAGTTGAGCTGCTATAGCTAGAGGGCCTGGGGTTGGAGAGGGGATTGGTTTAGGAGGGTCAGTGACTGCTGCGAATTTCTACTTGTTAACTAGAATGATCCAGAAGCGAGAGACATAGATGCTGTAGGAAAGAGCGGATCCCATGGGAGCTGAGGACTGGAACTGGGGTGACACTGACTTTGCAGGGACACTTTGTCATTTTAATGGGAGAGAAAAGAATATGGGGCTGCAGCAATGGGCCAGCAAAGTGTGGCTGAAAGTCCTGATGATTTCTCTCATCCATTTCCTCCACGCACACAGAGGTTGAGTAACTTGCCAAAGGTACCACAGCTCACAAACAGCAAAGTCACATTCAAGGCCACAGACCACTGTATTCTTCTCCATGAATTCCAGATGCGTTTCTCCCACCTCCCAAGTACCCATGGATTCTAAGAAAGAAGGTTGGGAATAGACAATTCCTATGGTCATTTTAGTTATCATAGAATATTCCAGGGTAAAATCTAAGGTGTTGTTCAACAGAAATTTCCAGTAGACATTGGCCCAGAAAATCCAGTCTCGCCCTGTGATGGATTTGCAGCGCATGTGCAGTTACTAGGCAGACCTGATTCTATTGCTGACCAGTGAGAAAGAGAAATAATTCCAACAGTTCAGTGCAGTTGCGCCCACATTCAGCTCCAAGAGCTTCTGCTGCCTCAGCTGGCCAGGGCTGGGGGCTGTGTACGCACAGCCAGCGCTCAGCTCCCCGTGGGTGACCCTTTCATAGGACGAGTACTGTCCATCCGTGTGTGCAACGAGGATCGGACTACAGCACAACCACCTTAGCTGAAGATGAGGAAACTACTTCATCTGGTGCTCAGTGGAAGAAAAACTTCACTGCAACATGAAAGAAAAACTGATGTTGGACCTATCCAGAGAGTGAGTGCAGGATGCAAATGGCGTCCTCCTCAGGACGTTTCCCAGGTGATCTGGACTCGGGCTTTATTAACGGAATGCCACTATCAATTCCTTTCTCCTCTCTCTGCTCTTTTCTTCTCACTCCACTTCTTCTCCTGTCCTCTGCCTTGCTCAATGCTTATGGTCCTCCAGAAAGTTGGAGTGCAAGCCCAGACTTCCCCTGGGCTTCAAGCCCAAGATCTGGGCTGTTCTTAGTGTCCTGCCCTGAAGTCTTCATCAAAGGGACAGGCAAAGGCCTCCTCTGGCTAAACACCCTTCTCCAACCCACACAGGAGGGTTCCTTTGTTACTGAAGGAGTGGGCAGCCTCCTCCTTGCTTTTAAAGTTAATACTCTGTGTCATGAGTAGGTAACAAACCACACGTGCTCACTCAACAAACAGCCAAAACAGGGAGTCTGTGGGGGAATGTATGTATCTAAGTGGTGTTAAAGAAAATTGTTTCACCTGCTAGATCAGGGCGGGTCCTCAGACAACAGGATGGCTCCCACGGAGCAAAGTGTTTTGCTCATGACCATGTCCTTAGGGTCTAGAATGGTGCCTGGGCACGGAACGAAGGAGCTCTGCTTAACCACCTTAATGCGCGGATAGAGAATGAGTCTTAGGGCTCTCTACATCCTCAAAGAAAGGGCTGTGTCTTTTTAGTCCTTTCCCAGTGGCCGAGCATAGGACCTGGCTCAGAGCAGGAGTTCGATTCTATCATTTGCAGAATGACAGTTTAAGTGAGTGTCAGGCCTATAGAGGCAAACAGGTAAGCCTGGTCCCCTGCCTTGAGGACAGCATGGGCTGGTGAAGAAAGAGGTTTTCAGTTCAGTAGAAAGTGGGGGGGGGGCAGGAAACGGGGGTCCTAAGCTTTCCCTGGTTCTGGCCCTGGACTCAGAGTGAAGTTTAAGAGTAGAGAGGTAGCCTGAGGACAGTGACCATGTGAGCTGTGAGTCAGTTTTCCTTGATTCATAAAGCGATGCTTCTCCAGCCCAGCTGCCCATGAGAAACCACCTGGAGAGTTTTGTAAAAACTCCCTGTGCCAGCTCAATCTTCTCTGCCTGAGATTCTGATTTACTTGGACTGGGGCGTCTCCTGTGCAGTAAGAGTTGGGAGCTGCTGCTTTCTTTGGGCAGAGCAGAGGATGCAAGCAATAGTTACACAGAAACTGGACAGCAGAGCAGGGCAGTGCTAAGGTTGGAAAGGGTGTGTGATGCAAGTTTTGGAAATCAGTAGAGAAAGGGGCAAGGATCCTCCCTTCTGGCAGGGACTGTGGGGCAGGGGAGAGGAGCCCAAGGCACCACCACGCCTATGGAATGCGGTGGGCAAAATGGACGAGATTAAACGGGAGGCAGAATTTCAGCAGAGAGCTGAGGAGACGTGGAAGAAGAGCGGAGCGAGAATTGCAGGGAGCTGGGAGTTGGTCCGGAGGCAGCACAGGAGGCAGCTGCCTTTGGCAGGCGGCTGGAGGGGCAGGGGGCGGGGGTAGCTGAACCAGGGAGACCTGGAGGAAGTGAAGGGAGTCGCCCAGAGGGGTTGTCAGGGCGTGGCGCGAAGAGACTCAGAAGAAACTCTGAGGCAGAGATGGGGTCGCTCAGCCACGCAGAGGCACATGGAAGTCCACATCCACACGCCCGAGCGCTGACATGCACACACGCGTCTCCTTTGCATAAACGCCCGCTGCACACGCCGAGGCCCAGGACTCCTAGGGGACAGCAAAGCCGAACCTCAGCTCCGGAGTCCAGGGGAGGCCCCTCCCTGCCTCGCCCTTACAAAGGCTTGCGCAACAGGCTGCGGCGGGAGCCGAGCGCGCCGGGGAGGAGGGAGTGGGGAAGGGGTGTGTCCCCGCTGCGTGCGAGGCCGAGAAGGTCGGGGAGGGGCGAGGAGCGGGGGCGGGGCCGCAGCGCCTATAAAGTCGCTCTCCACTGGGACATAAACAAACCCCGCCTGGCTTCGAGCTCGCCGTGCGCCGGAGTGCCACCCTCCTCACCACCCTCTTCGGCTCCCTGTGGACGCTGAACCGCCAACCTAGCCACCGACTCCTTTCCTTCCTTCCTCTGCTTTAGGTAAGCCCGACGACGCCCTTTCTCCCCGACACGACGAGGAGCAGAAGGGGGTCGCCCGCTGGATGCTGCTGGAGCTCCTGGACAGCCCTTAGTGGCCCCGTGGGCTCCAGGAACAGGTGTCCGGAGCCTCGAGTATGTGGAGACCCGGTAGTGCCAGAGCAAAGAGGGGGCTTTGGGGCTCCGGCACCGCCGGAGTAGGGGTTTTGATTAGAGAGAAGGAGGAGGGAAAAGGCAGGTCCGGTTTCACATTCCCCCGAGCTGTGGAAGTGGGGCTCTGGGGGTCGGGGAGGAGGGCGGCGAGCCGACTGGGGAACACTTGGGTCGGGATTGCCAGCGTGCGTCCGGAATCATAGCTGGCGCCGCTGGCGGGGGTGGGCGCAGAAGCGACTAGGGTGTGTGTGTTTTTGTGTGTGTGCGTGTGTGTATGTGCGCGCGCTCGCGCGTGTGCGTGTCTGAGGAAGGGGACGCGCTCGTATGTGGATGGGGGTGGGTAGGGGTGAGCGGCTTCAGCAAGGGGCTACGGAAGGGGACGTGGGTGTGTCTGGTTCCCAGACTGGGCAAGGAACCGGTGTGGGTCTGAGAGGCTGGTGGTGTGTGTGCGTGAGTCCTTATGTGTTGGTGTGGGTGTACGTGTAGGTGGAGGGCCTGGGGTGTGTCACAGCGTGTGCGACACGCGCGGGAACAAGTGTGTGCGAGCGCGGCTGGGCAGGGTGGATCTGCCGCCCGAGGTGTCCCTCATTGCCACTGTGGCGGTGTAAGAGAGATGGCTGGGGCAAGAGGGCTCTGCGGGGCATCTGGAGGCCCCTAAGCTGGAGGGAGCAGGGAGTGGCGTCATTTTCGCCTCCGCCCACCCTCCCTCACTTTCTTTTCCTTCCCTGTCTCTGGGGCAGGCGAGACGGGCTCTCCAGCACTCCAGCGGGGGAACGGCTGGAATTGCTCTGAGGTGCTTGGGAGATCCACCGTGGTCTCTGATTCAGCCTTGGGTAGGAGATTGGGCGTGTGGAATGTGGACAGCTCTAGGGAAACCTGCTGTCACGCCTGTCAAATTAGTAGCTAAAGCTGGAATTTAGTGGATTGGTTCCTTACCACCAACCTCCCCGTCCTCCTCTTGTTCCCTCTGCTGTCTGCTGTCCCTGGAGGTCTGAACAACACCCCTGGGTAGCTTGGAAGTGGAAAGTGCCTAGTAGTGTATCTGAGAGAAAGGGCCCTGGCTATCTTGATTCCAAGAACGACCATGTCCTTGGGCACTGGAGTTTGTTTGGACCCTTCACACTACTGGGGAATATTCAGAGGGCAGCCAGTGGCCCTGCAGGAGGGCTTTAGACACCCTTAGAATGCCCCGCAGCAGTAGATAACCTCCTACTTCAAATGAACATATCTAAATATAAACCTGGTTCTTTCTGTGAAAATGCATTTTCAAGGCAAACTTTTCAGCCCACCCACCTCTTGTACAGAAACTCAGAAATCCTTACTGAGTTTCAGGTGTGTGGTTGAAATAAACAAAGTGCCGAGAGCCCAGCATCTGCCTTTCAGGGGCCCCTGGCCTGGTGGAGGAGGAGCACAGGATGCTCAGACCTGGGTTCTGTGCCCATGTGCAGCAGCAGAGCCAGCCCCAAGGCGGGGCAGCACCGGGTAAGAGAGAGCTTGACAGTAAGTGATGGAAAACTTGGTGCCCTCTTGACCTGTCAACTTAGCTTTGTGAGACTCTGTCTCCCACTAGAGGGTAAACTTGTACCAGGGTGAGGAGAAAGACTACCTCCCTCCCCTGTGACCTGGCACCTGGCACATAGGAGGAGTTGAGCTATGTCATGGAATGAACTGAGTGTCTCCTTGTGTTCCTCCCATTCGGCTATGATAGCAGGTGGGGAATGCGCTATGATACTGCCTTCCCAAGGAGGCACTTGAATCTGTATGGACAGAGGTGTTGGATCTGGCTTTAGGGGGACCTGGATCATCTGTTAGGGCTTTTTTTCTTGAGAAAGTTCCTTTGGAGGGATGAGCAAATTCAGAATTGCTAACTATTGGTTTGATTATTTGGAGTGAAGTTAAAAATTCACACAAGACCTGGTCCACTTCTTTCCATGTTGCATATGAAAGCTGAGACCCAGCGACAGGGAAGGATGTGTCACGGCTGAGTTGGAACTAGAGCTCAGACTCCAGACCCCTTTGCAGGAGTCTCCTGGTTGGGATTGAAGACAGTGAAAAGGGTTCCCAGCATGATTTTGCCTGTCTACTATGGAGGGGCTAAAGTCAATTGGTGAGGAAACTTTTGAGGCAGAAGAGGCAGAATTTCAGGTTTTTTTTTTTTTTAAAGAGTATAATTCATGTATTTTTTTAAAAAGAGTACAATTCAGGAGATTAGCAAAATCAGTCTCATGAGAAAGGGATCAAGGGCTGCAGACCCCTAGGGTGACCTTTAACTGGGTCTGGGCCACACCCCCCAAATGGATGACTGATATGAACAGAGCTGGGGGGGCCCCAGGGGTGCATTGAAACCTGCTGGTCTGAGCTTGCCTCTGCACTGGCCTGAAAGATCACATATGTTCTGATGGCCTGTAGCTGCAGTCCTTCCTCAGACCCAAGTTCAGAGAATCCCATTCAAGGCGTGACTCAAAGGCCCTGTGCCTCTGGGAGAAATTCACGGTGATGACTCAGCGTCTGAGATTCAAGCTGGGTGCAGGCCTGACTCAGGCCTGAAGGCAGGCTAGAGAGGGACAGGACATCCCCCCACCCCACATCAAACCCTCATCCCTTTAATCATTGCAAGAGCTCTGCTTGGGCTATATTGGCTCCATTAAGTGGATGAGGAAACTGAGTCCAGGATAATTTTAGGACTTGCCTCTGTTCTTTTCCATGACAGCATGTTGGGGGCCTTGTAGAAATTAGGCTATAATGAAAAGTGCCAGGAGGCATCAGAAGCACCGTGCCTCAGTTTCCTCTTCTGTGAAATGAAAATGACCGACACAGTCTCATTGATATATGTAAATATTGAATTAGCCTGTGTAAACTGAGAACAGTTGCCCAGCACGTGGGAACCAGCACGTAGGTGTTTGCTCTGCTAATGCCCATGGAAAACATGTTTAAGGCTTACCCTCAACAAGCAGAGTCCGGGGAAACTCACTCATGCCTGGGAATATGCCTGCAGATACTGGACCCCACCTGTAATTTTTACTAAGCTAATACAGGTTGCATAAAAATGTCCTAGGAACCTTGTTTGAAAGCACATTTCCAGGCCCAGTCTCCTGAGAGCCTGACTTGGTAGATCTGGGATGGGCCAAGGATCCGCCTGATGTCAGGGCTCCTTGGGGGAGAGGAGATGGTGGAAGTGGCCATATAGGCAGGAACTTCCTGGCCAACCTGTGTCCTCAGGATCTGGCCCTTAATGAGTGTGCTATATATAAATAGCTGTCTTCTGGGTAACATGGCTGGTAGGTCAGGGTAATGCCTTATCCAATCAAGGTAGAAGACATTCTTCCCACCTCTCAGGTCAGAAAATTGAGGTTCATGCAGGTGACTGTCCAGAATCAAATTAGTAGAGTCCTATTCAAGGTGAGCCACCCTAGCCCTTTCCAAACTCCAGTATTGCCCCCGAAGGCCACCCAACCCATCTTTTGAGAATGAATTGGGTTTTCCAGGCCATGTAGGTTGCCGTTCCTGCCTCCCGGAGTGCAGGCTGGTCTTAGACTTGCCTTCTTGCTCTTCCTTTTTCTGTTTGGAATCAGAGATGGGCGAGATGGCAGTCTCTGCTGCAGAACTTGGCCCACATGTGTTAGAGGTAGGTGTGCAGATAGGGGTTGGGGACACTGAAGCCTGACGGGACCGCGGTTGCAGGGGTGGAGAGGACCACGTTTGGGTGGTGGTGTAAAGCAAGGTTCTTGGGGTAGGTGCCATTAGAAAAGAAACTTGGGGTCCTCTGGGAAAATGGTGGGGGAGGGGTGTCAGCTTTGGCTCTGCAGAATAGAAACTGATTGGGTCCACAAACAGGTCTTTCTGTCCCAGAGTCTCTGGTTTTCCCATCAACATTTCATGCACCCTCCCCACCCCCTGATCGTCCAGGGTCCATCTCTCAGGTCTTTGCAGTCTAGAGGGGTATTCTATTCCCTGAAGGGGTAGGGAGTGAAGCTTACTAGCAGTGTGGGGACCTTGAAGGCTTTGCCTGAGAGTTCACCTGTTATTTTATAGGTTTGTCCTCTCCTTAGGTTTGTGGAAACCTTTCTACCAGGATCAATTTTAAACCAGCTGAGAGCTGTTCTTAAAGAGAGGAGGCTGGGGCCCAGGTCTCCATCCTGTTCCTCAGACTCCACCCTCAGCCCCACGCCCTGGGAACCCGTGAGAAGGTTCTTCTTGGCCTTCTTCAAATGTGGATGTGAGAGAGAATCTTAGGTGTAGTTCTAAGGACTCTCCAGGGAATCTGCATCTCCTCTGTCTTCTCCTTTTGAATCATGGAACTTTCCTGGGCAAGTCCTCCCTGGCTTTCCTCTCCAGGAGGGGAGGCTGAGTGGGTGTCTGCGGCACCCTCTGTGAATCACCCCGGGCCGTGCTTGTCTGCTTACCCACCTCCCCACAAGACCTGACAGTTTGGCCTTTTGTAGGCTCTCCTTGAACGGTCTAAAGGACACCTCTGTTTATTGAGGAAATAACGTGAGCCATCCTGTGCAGGAAAGATTAGAGGGCCATTCCAGAGGGTGGAAACGGGAAGGCCATTTTGGGAAAGAATACTGTGAGTGTGCCGAGCATCCCATCTCGGGACAAAGGGTTCTGTATGAGGAATCCATTTCCTCATCCTCTGCTAACACTAGTTCCATTTGTGTGATTTCAACAAATTATCTCAGACCATCCAGTGCAGCTCACGCCTGTCCCGCAGATTCACAGAATAACCCTCTAAAGTGACCAGTGTCCACCGCTGGACATCCAGTGACTTGGCGCAGCCCCTCAGACGGTCATCTTCTCCCCGCCAAGCAAATGACTCAGGCTGCCAAATTCCACTGAGAATCTCCAGGAAGATCCTGGTTGCATTGCAGAAAAGGGGTGGGCTGTGCTGGGATTCCTGACACCTCCCTATTCCTCCTATTGTGTTCAGGACACTCTCACTGACCTCCTGGGTGCTGTGCTTGTCTTGAACACACAGAAGTTCAGTTTGGGGTTGGAGCCCCGTGCCCGTCCTGAATCATGAATGCAGCTGTGGCTTATCTGGGACTGAGGCTGGGGTTTGCCTTCTCCTTAGTGACACTTTCTCTGTTCAATGTCAGACAACTCACTGATGTCTACTGAGCTTCAGGCTTTGTGACAAGCCCTGGAGCCTTGAGGAATTCCCAGTGTGGTTGTCTCCTCTGTACGGCATTTGCAGTGTTTTGTTGATTTTGATCACTCTGTGGCATTAAACTAGGAAACTTCTGAAGGTCCAGGGAGTCCACCCCTGGTGTTTGCTAGGTTGATTACGTAAGAGAAACATTGAGAGTGAAGACTGCCAACTTCCTCACACTCCCCACAGCCTCAAGTTTCAAAAGGTCCAGAAAACACCAAGAGAGCCCATGTACCACTCTGTAGATTTACTTAAAAATCTCTCTGGCAAAGAAATATCAAAAGTACGTATCTGCAGTAAGGCATTGGTGTCCAGAGCGTATCCCAGGGGGGTTTCCTTGAGCTTACTGCAGAGATGGAACTGCTCTCTGGAACTTTCTGGGGAGGTTGCTGTGCCAAACAGCAGCAGCAGCCTGCATTTATTCCCCCACCCCCTTTAAGATCTATTTTATAAAGAGCCCAGTGTGCTGGAAAGTACACCAGCTTTCACGTGGCTTTGAATCCAGGCGTGTTTCGGAGGGACAAAATCTGGGCCAGTGGCTGACAACAACAATCGATGCTAAACTGGTCAACCGTCCCCTGGTGTCCCTTTCTCTGCTTCACTGAAGGACACCAGGCAGCTGTTGTCTGCTTGGCCTTACACCTGCACCCGCAACAAAGGAGCCCGTTTTCCATCTTTCCTTCAGCAGAGAGGAATCTAGGCTTGTGGCCTTTGGGCAGTCCTGTGGGCCTTTGTTTGTGAGCCTCAGGTTGCCTATCTGTAAACTGGGCACGATAATAATACCTGCTCTGTTCCCGGCACCTCTTTGAAGGGCAGATGAAACAATGCATTGAGTGGACACTTTTTCCAAGTACCGAACTTTGTATATCAGGAAGGCACTTCGGGGGAGAGGTAAAAACAGAGAACTTTCTGAATGTTGGGAAGGAAGCTTAAAAAAGGCCAAGAGGTGCATTTTGCCAAATGTTCGGGCTTGCTCATGGTGACTCAGTGGTGACTGTGCGGGATGGAGGGAGAAGCTTGTGACTCCCTAGCTGACTCTCACATATCAAAAGCCTCAGGGTCACATGTAGCTATCCTTAGGACATTGTACCTAGGCAGAGGGTAAGGTAAGGTCTGTGTGTATTTTAGGGTGATATCAATGTGACATCATTGTCAACTGTCCTGTAAGGTTGCTTTAACCTGTGTGAGCTTGTTGCTTGCTCACTTGGGGCACAAAGCTTCACTTCTCTGAGCCTCAGCGTCCCCACTTGTTAAATGGTAGACATGCTGGTGCCTCCCTCCTAGCATTGCTGAGAAGTGCAAATAAGTACAGAGTTTAGAGCCTACTTAGCGCTGTAGAAGTTGCTCTTTTTGCCATTATAGTGGGGTGTCTGTCTGGGGTTTTCATGGTTGCCTACCTGTGGCAGCTCTTCCTGGGTAGGGGGTAATCCTGTAACTTCTAGAACAGAACATGGATGTTTCTCTGTGGATGCCACATCCGCCCCATCCTGTGGAAGTTCTGGAAGGCCCAGGAGAGTTTTTTCTGGAGGTTGTACAGATGGGTCCTGCTGGGCAGCTTAGGTCAGAGGAGAGGCAGAGCTGCGGCGAGACTCTGGTCTTAACAGATGTGCATTGGTGGCTGGGAGGAAGGGAGGCCTTGGTCCAAGGTGCAGGGTTAATCTGGCCTGGGTTGAGGCTGGCAGGGCTCTGGTAAGACACCTAGGATCCTTTTCTTTGCACCTTCCACCCTAGGTTCTCAGTTTCCTCAAGTTTATAATAAACTGTGTGATGGCCACAGAACATGCATTGCGCCTACTTTACAGATGGGAAAACCAAGGCCCAGAGAGGGAATGGCTTGCTCAGAGTCATGTAGCAAGATGGTGGCAGGATCCCCATACCCTGAACCCTAGTTCAGCATTACGGCTACCCCACTGAGGCTCTGTGTGTCCCTTCAGTGCCCCAGGGACTGGTGGCCTTGGATTGCCTGGGATATCTCTGCTTACTATCCTCCCAAGCCCTGGGGTCACATTCTTTCTTTCTCTGGGCAGATCCCAGCCCTGGCTTCCCCCAGAACCCATGATCTAGCCAACTGCTGACTGTCTCCTGGGTCTCTTGGTCTAGAAAGGTATTCGCTGAGCCCCTCATGGGCCTTTGTTACTCAGTGACTGGCGTTGCTGGTGGGGAGGAGTGCTCTAGTGACAGTGCGTCAGGTCTGATGGCTGGTAACCTCTATGGCATTTGCCAAACATCTCCCATATATCCCACTCCTTCCTGGGCCGCTGTGGGACTATTGGGTTGTAAAATACAGACTGTATCCTCAGATGTCCCGTTGTCTCCACGGCAACCAGGAAAGGAAAGCACTCTGATGAATTACGCAGCGGCTCACCAGGTCTTCTGCATACCGTTGTTTAATTCCAGCCCACTGCTGTTTGTTGAGAGCAGGAGTCAGATGCCCATTTGACAGATGAACAAACCCAGGCAAAGAGGTTAGATAAATTGTTCAGGATCACAATCAGCAGCAATGCCCAGGTCTGAGCCACAAGCCTTCCTCCAGCTCCTGGCCACCTTTCCCTTCTCTGCTGTTGGTCTTCTCTGAATCCCTCCTGGGCAAGTAGGTGGGAAGGAGAGAAGTGGCAGTGTGTACCAGTGTGGCGGGTGGCACTGTGACCTAGAGCCCTCTTTTTGGTGCTAAGTGGGCTTTTAACACAGGGAGACCTGTCTTGACCTCTTTGCTGTCTGCAGGGGCTTCTGTCTATGCTTCTTGGAGAACAAAGAGGCCTCAGACAGGCGGGGGCAGGTGGGCTGGGAGGGCACCCCCCCTCCTGCTAGAGGTTCTCTTTGGCCCTTTCTGCTGGGTTCTGGGCATCTTGTAGCTAGGACTTCTGGAAGGCAGCAGGCAGGGGGCAGGGCCTGGAGTTCCCCCGGGGGTGTGGGCAGCTGTTATATTTGCTGAGCCACTCAGGACCCCTGGGTATGGTGTCCCTTGGCGGGGTGGGGGTTACAGCCAGCATTCCCATCCAGGTTAAATCCCCCCAGCTCCTGGCCTGCTGGTGGAAAGTCACAGAGGCTGTGAGGCAGTGTCTTCTGTGTCCTCTGTCAGCCTCGCGTTTTGCAGGGGTGGGGCGGGCACTTTGAATCCCAGAGATAATGCATGTGTTAAGGAAGAGTGTGGTGAAGGTGGAGTGTGTGCCTTGGACTCAGCTCCAGCCAGGCCACTCCCGCTGCATCTGTTGGGGACACTGAGGACACGCACCAGGTGTGGAGGTAGTGTGTGCGTGTGAATGTGTAAGAATGAGTGTGTATGAATGAACATGAGTGAGTATGGGTGTGAGTGTGAACAAGTGTGTTGGTGAGAGTGTGAGAGAATGTGGGTGTGTATGTTTGTGTACTACACTGAATAAGAATTATATCTACATTTTAGAAGGTCTTGTAAAGGAAGTAAACAATCAATCGTGTGTATCTAACAGACGTTTTCCGGATACTCTTTCATACCAGGAACTGCCAAGATCAGCTGGTGGCAACATGAGCTGATTTTGCACCCAGGGGACATTTTTGGTTGTCACACCTTGTGGGCATGGTCTGTGGGTATCTGGTGGGCAGTCCAGTGTTCTGTAAAGCTGCCCACATGCTTCTGTAACATGTCAGCAGGGCTGAGTGTGAGGACCTCTGCCCCGGAGGTACAGTGCTGGTGAGGACGGCACACACCCTGCCCTCCAGGGGGACAAGTGGAACTGCCACTCAGCAGGGACATAGCCCAAGGAGTGAGGGCAGGAGTTTGTTCATGGCCAAATTCCAGACCAGTCACACAGTAGGTCCTTGGTGACATACTCGTGCTATTAATTTTGTACTGAGCTCTTGGACACGTGGGACCTAGTGTGGGAAGAAACCTGTGCATAGGACGTGGCAGCTCAGAGCCTGCCTCCTGGAACTCAGGTGCTCTGTGAAGGCAGGTCTGGAGGCACAGGGTAGGGGTGGCCTTTACTGACATGGGAGCTGCTCCCAGGCCTAAAGCCAGCCTGGTCCCCTTCCCCACACATGTGCAAAGCTTCCTCTGTTTCATCCACTCTCCCTGCAGACTTCAGGGTCCCAGATCCTTACTGGATGGCTCCAAATCAGCTGAATCAGTTGCTTGGGGGACACTCAAAAATGTCTCCAGACATTGCCAAATGTCCCTAGGAGATAAAGTCACCCCAGTCTAGATAAAGCCGGTGTTGTTCCCTAGTAGCTTTACCCCGGGGCTTCCCTAAGGCCCAGTGAGGCTGCTCTAGCTCTCAAAAGCAGATTCTCTAGCACTTACTGTCGCAGGAGATACAGGCTGGTCCAGCCCACTGCCTTCTGGGAAGCTAAGTTGGAGGAAGGAAAAAACACATAGGGCGGGGTGAGGGGGTTTCACCAAGTGCACCTGTGGAACCATGAAAGCTAAATGTTTCTATTTTCTGCCCAGAAAGAGGAGGAGGAGACAGCCCTTGGAGGTTGACCTTATATTCTAAGCTGATCACAGTTTCTGGAAGGCAAGTAAAACTGACCAGTCTAGGCTATAGCACTGTTTACAAGGCACTGAACTCCGTGGTTGGTTCAGTGACAATCTGAAAGTGAGCTTCACTGAAAGCGTGCTGTGGAGCAGCACTGCCCGTCGGATCAGCCAGCGAGCTGTGGCCTGACTGCACATGTGTGATGCTAGGCGCTAGGGGGAGAGTGGGGACAAGACAGGTGAGCCAGCTGCTGGGAGGAGCTCACGGGTGGGGCAAACTCACCTGTGAGATAGCTAGAGACCCCCAGGTGACCCTGGGGCTCCTTGCTGAGCAGAAGGTATTAAGAAGAGCCTGTGATATGAGAAGTCCTTTCACTTGGAGCATGAAGGGTAGTGTTGCCAAGTCCCTGGGTTTCTGGAAGGCTCCCTAGGCTATGTAGGCGATGTGTCCCACGGGTCAGAGTCTTGGGACCATGGACCTGCTGAATTAGCAAGACTAACAGACACCGGCTTTTCATGTTTCCTGCCTCCAAGCTGGCGGCTGCCCAGGAATGCTCAGAAATATAAAACCAACTCTGTTTTCGGAATGTTCTGGAGGGTAGACTTTATGCAAAGGCTGCATAAAGCCATTCTTGTGGAGCTGGTTATCGACTGGGCAGGATCATGCTGGGGCCCCAGGCCACAGCATCCCAGGGGAGAGCAGGAGCCACCCACGGAATGCCACATGTGGCTTGCAGGGTGGATCTGTGCAGCCTGTGCCTGCTGGCTGAACTCTCAAGGTGTTTCACAGGCTCCTGGCAGTTTCTGGGTCTTCAGAGGAGCCCAGGTTGGAGTTCAGAGCCTTGTGTGCTCTCTGTTGTATATCCAAAGGGCTGTGGGCAGCTCAGAGACTTGGGATTCACTCTGAAGGCAGCAGCGTGCAGGCTTGGGTCAGGCTTGTCTCGTGGGGTTTTCAGTTCAGAAGTTGTGGATCTGTGAGCTGGCTGGCCGGGGCTCCTTCCTCTTGGCACTGACTTCTCCCCTACTCCCCTGCTGCTGGGCAGAACATGTGTTCTTATTCTGCATTCTTTGTATCCCACCCCAGGTATTGGTGGGCAATTAATTTTTCCAACTTGACTATGGATCTCTAAGATCATAGCTCAGCTCCCAGATTAAGCTCTGGGAAGTGTGCTCAGTAGGTGGCACTGCCCTGTCCAAGCCTCACTTCCAGGGAGTCGGAGAGGGCAGAATCCAGCATCCGGAGTCTTCCTGAACCCTGCTCCCGTCTAGCTGGCCACTGTCACTTCCCTCTGGCCTATCCTGACTTGGCCCACAAAGTGCTTTTTGTCTTGAAGTTCTTTTTTCTTTCAAAATCCTATCGAACATTCAGTGCCTGTCACTCTCCTTGGCTTACAGTTGGCCCTGTGCCTTGCCCCTCTTCCCTGCAGCAGGTGGCTGGGTACTGCACAGAGGCGGAGGTGAAGTGTGTGTGTGGCTGTGTGTGTCTGTAGTGGCTAGCTGTGAAGGTGAAGCTTGCACCGTGCCTGTACGTGGAGGGCAACCTGTGACCTGTCGTTCCCTTTTAGTTGTCAGCTGTGCAGGTCCCTTCTACCAAATGCAGGGAGAGGTGTCCCAAGTGTGGTGGTTGGGCCTACACTTGAAGTGGGGACCTCTGTCAGTCCTGCCTGATCTTCTCTGGAAAGGCAGTTGTGTCTCTGAACCTCAGTTTCCTCTCACAGGAAATACACTGTCCTGGTCCCCCAGGGGGAAGACCACAGTGGTGCCAGTGTGAGAGGCTGTTTTGTCACCTGTAGCACATGGTACAGGCTGCGAGAGCTGCTGGACAGAGTGAAAGTCCAGCCTTTTTGTCCTCTCATTCCCTGGCCCCCCCGTATTTGTTTCCATCAGGAAACTTCTCAGCAGGGAGGGCTGACCTCTTGGCCTTTGTTTTCTTGCAGGCAGGTGACAGCAGGAACATGTCTCGGGAGATGCAGGACGTGGACCTTGCCGAGGTGAAGCCTTTGGTGGAGAAAGGGGAGGTGAGTGGAGAAGCTTCTGGAAACCTTCATCATATGTGCATATGTACACACAGCACACCCATATGCCTGTGTGCATACACACGTACTCAGCCTGTGCAGAAACGTGTGTACACATCCCTGCACACATGAGTCCACTGCTCCCTTGAAGGCAAAGGGGTGAGAGGCCAAGCCCCAGCTTGGCCACTAAGTGCTATGGTGCCCTGGGTCAGGCCCCTTGCCCATCTCTCTTGGTCTCTCTACCCACAGCTCACTGCTCTCATTTGTAAAGTGAGGGCATTGAATCTGAAGTTCTCTGAGCACCCCCAGCTCTGATATCCTGTCATTCTGGAACATAGAACTTGGAGCCCAGTTGCCCATGGGCTCATGCCTCATTCCCTCATGATTAAAAGCTCATCTCTGGGGTCACACTGCCTGGGTTTAAATCCTGGCTGTGACCCTTTGCAGCTTGCTGTCCACTAACAAACCCTGCCACTTCTGCAGGCTGTAGCTCCTCATCCATAAAATGATGACACTAGGACTTCCTTGTGGGCCAGGTGAGGATGGAATTAATTCACACGGAGCAGTTAGAACTTTGCCTGCTATGGACGAGATGAGCCGTGCAGATCATCTTTTGCAGTCACTTTTATTATCTTTTTTGGTGGAACCTCTCCTGTCATCACAGGCCCCTTCTCTTTAGCCTGGGCTGCAGGTCTGTCCTGCGCTGATTGTTCTGACGGGGATGAGCCTTTCTATCACACAGCTGACATTGTTTTGAAAGCATGTGCACATCCCGATGCTCTCTGAGCCTCATACCTGGCCTGTGGTGATACACCTTTTAAAAATGTGGAAGCTCAGGCTCTACTCAGGCTCTAGCGAAGTTACTCTACTAAACCAGCTAAATGCTTTAAAAATTAATAGTTAGCATGCACTGACCACATCCTGCATGCCTGCTCCTCAGCTGTGGTCAGGCTAGATCCTGGCTTCTGTGATTTTCCTCGTTTCACAGAAAACTCTCAAGGAGGTCAATTTGTTCTTAGTCACATAGTTACAAAGAGGGACTTGGAATCAAACCCAGGCTGGCTGACTTCGGTGAACAGACTGCTCGTTAAATTTCTTTGTACTGTACACATGGCTATTCTGCTTTAGGTTCATAAATCTGTGGACTTTTCATCACAAATGTGGGAGGCAACTATTCTATTTTGCAGATAAAGTCCCCAGTCTCAGATGGGAAGGGGATTTCCCAAGTTCATGTACAGAGTTGACACACTAGGATTAGGAACCAAGGCTAGGGAAGCTGCAGAAGGCTGTGCTCGGATTCTGCAGACCTTTTCTGTAGGGGGCCAAGTTTCTGCTGCAGCTACTCAACTTTGCCTTTGTAGCATGAATGCAGCTGTGCACAATATGTGGCATGGGCTTGCTGTGTTCCAATCCAATTTTATTTACAAAAACAGGTGGTGGTGCACAGTCTACCAACCCATGCTGCCCATGGAACAGGCTCTAAATCCATTTCCTCTTCACTGTGGGTCCATGACACAGTCTTAAAAAACAATCAAACAAACAAAAGCTCCCAGGAAGTAGTACAGAGTCATATCAATATAGTCTTATTCTCCCCTTACAAAAACCCTGTAAAAACAGCATACCACACTTTGCTTTACTCACTTGGCGTTCCTGGAGATCTTTCTAGCATTAGTCCACCGTGCCCTTAGTTTTCTCTTCCCAGCTACATAGGATTTCACCAAATTTATCTGCCCAGTGCCCAGTGCATGGACATGGTGTTTTCCCTGTTGCCCTTGCAAACAGGGCTGCAGAGTGTTTGACCTTCCCTGTGTCTTGCGTGTACGTCATTTGATATGTCTGCAGGTGCAGCCCAGATCAAAAGCCTCAGATGTAGCATCATAGGGCCCAAGGTTAAATGCATTTTAAGAGACGTTATTTATTTGTTTCAAGCAGCCTACTGGTATCCTCAGAACATTTTATTTTGGGAACATACTTCTAAGAGCTTTTCCATTCCAGGTTACATGCTCGTCCATCTCTAAGGGGAATTTACCTTTTCTTTCAAGGTTCAGATGGACATAAATCCCTTCCAATCCCAACTCATCAAGTGTTTTCAGCTAGGCTTGCTGTTGGGAAGTTCTTCCTCAGTCCGTCCTCACCCTGGACTACCATGTATGCTGGTTGAGACTTTGAAGTTTGGAGTCGTACCGAATGGCTTCTTTCAGTCCCTGGTACCAACACATACTCACATATGCGTACACATTCACACACCGGGTGTAGGTGTCGCCACTCTTGCTTCCACTGCGCTTTACCAAAACTCTCTGATGTTCTTGTCTGCAGCCCAGGGGATGTGGAGCTGTTTCACTCCCACAGCAGGGCATCTGCAGTCCTCTGACTCCCAGACCCTGCTGTCCAAGGAGGCCATTCTATTTCCTGCCCCTCTTTGCATTTGGCTCTACTGACCTGTCTTCTCTCCTGGCAGGAGGTGGTGGGTCAGGATGGGGCAGGGTTTTTGGAGAGTGTTTAAAATCCCTTGATCTGAAGGAAAATATGCCAGGAATATCTCTTAGGAACATTGGCCCACGGAGGCTGCAGTTCCTCCTTGGGGTCACACTCTTGTTGCTCCTCAGGGGACAAGGACCCCTACCCTGTCTTCCTGAACCTGTCCTATCATGAACAGCTCTGATGAAAGATGGAATTTAGGCTGAAATTGAGATTTATTTATTTTTTAGATCAAGGAAAATTTTTAAAGATCTTGTACTCTTCTATCTACAGAGGTTGGATTTTAATTCAGAATCTAGATGATGGCAGCTGTGAAAAAATGTGAGGAAAAAATGTGAGGAGGATCATGGTCGGTTTGAGTTTTAAAAGTGTAGCTCCAGTAGGCTGGAGACCGGGAGCCCAGGTAACAGCCAGATAAAGTCCCGAGTCTCTGGAGCATGTGTCAGTTTAGACTTCCAGATTTTTATTTACCAAGGCTACCATACAAAAGGAACTCAGCTAACGTGGTCTTTTTAATTTTTAATTCAATTATTTTTTTTACTGGACTTCTCTTCTTTGAGCTCAAAAGGAAAGGGAAATCTCTTTGTCAGGAATTCAGAGCTCCACTGAGGCGGGAGGGGAGAGAGGGATTCAGGCCATGGAGAGCCCCATGAGTTCTAGCATTAGTTCCCTACCTGAGGGAGCTGACGGAACTGACGATCTCTCTTGTCTCTTCACAGACCATCACCGGCCTGCTGCAAGAGTTTGATGTTCAGGCAAGTAGATGATGTGGCTTCCTTCACCCTCCTGCTCCCACTCCCTCCCCTCTCTTTCCTTCGCTCTTTCCATTGGTTTGAAGTAGATCCTTGTTCAAACGTGGGGCGGCACGGGGAGAGAAGGAAGTGGTCTCAGCTAGGTCTTCGTCCTCTGCAGCTGGTCCTGAACAGAAGCTGCTCTAAGTGCCAACCAGAGACACAGGAGCCAGTCAGCTTCCCTGAAAGTAGGACAGGGCACTGGCCCCTTCCCTTCAGCCCTAATTGCTGGACAAAGCTGTGGGGCCTGTGTGTGAGGAAATGTCCAGAGCTGGAGGGCTTGGGGCCCTGTTGGGGCAGGGACAGAGGCAAAGGCTCAGTGGTCTTGGCCCTGCTTGACAAAGTGAAACCAGCCTTCTCTTTGGCCCGGGACTGAAATGTGTCTATCCTTGCTTGGGGTGAGTGAGAGTACCAGGGGGTGCAGGTTAGCTGTGTCCATGAACAAGCTCTCAGGAGAGTGGGCTGGACCACTTCCAGCGGCCTGGAGCCCAGGGTGGGTCAGAACTTCAGGAACTCCCAGGCCTGGGCTCCTTATTCCCATGCTGAGCCCCACACGGTGCTGGGCCCTGGGGTGGCAGGGCAGGAAGCCTGCATGTGTTGGGCAGCTGTGGTCTCTCTGAAAGGGAAGGGGGGCTCTGGACCTGCCAAAGGCTCCAGCTTACCTGCACAGGTGTCCCTGCCTTCAGCTGTTCCGAGCTCCGCCTCACTCCTGCTCTCCACCTGCCCCTCAGCTCCCTGCCTTCTCTTGAGTCTCCCATTTCAGCGATGCTCCCCACCCTTTCAGAGGCAGGGATCGTGCATTGTCTTTGGAAGGCAAGGGGAAAGTTGGATGGTGCATAAGAAGCGTTGGTTAGCCTGGGATCCTGGAGGCTTTGAATGCCAAAGCCAAGGTACATGGCCTGTAGTGCATTTGAGTGTCGTTCTGGCTATGTCACACTGTACCCGGGGGTGACCCTGACCTCAAGAGTGCTGTGGGACTGTTGGGGTGCATCCAAAGTATTGGTTTCTGTCTGATCACTTGCCTTCTCTGAAGACAACACATTACCGCTGTGCAATTGACTTGTTCCGAACATACTTACTAAGCCCCCATGGTGCACCAGGTTGTGGACACCCAGGCAGGTGTATAACTCCTTTAGACTGCAGGGGACACTCCACTTAGCTCTGACAGCCGTATAAATTAGAGATCATTGTCTCTATTCTTCAAACATTGGAAACTGAGCCTCAAAGAGGTTAGGAAGGCCTGGCCCTCAGCTGCCACGGTACCAGTAGGATTTAACTATAAAATAAAAATGTGCTTTTATAGCCTCCTAGCAAAGTCCATGGGGACCAAGAGCAGGAGCCCTGAGCAGAGGGATGGTAGCCAGCTATCGTGTGCCAGTCACACTTTCCTTGAAGGGTGACATTATGGGTGCTTAATGATCCCTGATGTCAGGGGACACCTGAGGCACTCTGCAAGGACACCTGGAACTGAGGCAGGTGATTTCCACACTAGGGTTCATGATTAGAAGCAGCAGAGCTGGGAGACACAGGCCCTTTATGTCCCCAGGAGCGGCCCCCTGACTAATCAGCCCTGTGTTTATAGCATCATCCAGCCTCTTGGTACATCTGTGGTTGATGAATTCAGACCAGGGCTGGTTTCTCCCCATTTTATGAATGAAGAAATTGAAACTAAACTTGCCTAAGGTCAGGTCACTGCTAAGACATCATGCCATTCTGAAAAAAAGCATCTTTTCTTTTTCATTTTTATGAGTCAGCCTGGTGCAGATTGAAGTCTAGCTGGCCTCTCAAGCTGTGTGCCTTTGAGCAAGTTACTAAACTTTTCTGAGCCGAGGTTGTACTCCCTCCCTGAAAATACAGTAGTAATAGTTGATACTTTTGAATACTTACTATGTTCAGTAGTGCTGTTGGAAGCATCCTATTTAAAATTTAATTTATTTAATAAAATGTACTCTTTTAATCTTCACAAAAGCCCTGGGGCTTCTGGTGGCATCTTTTTACAGGTGAACACAGCCTTGTAGTCACAAAGCCAGTGAGATGGAGGTAGGACACACAGCCAGCCACCAATCAAGGTCACCTTATCCAAACTCCCCCCCTACTGTCCCCTCCCCAGTGACATCAGTGGAATTCACAGCAGGGCCCAGAGCTCAAAGCACAGACCACACTCTGCAAGCATACAGGGCATGGGCATGGGGGCGGGGAAGTGATCCTTGAGGCCTGGACCTGAGCCACCAGCTTCTCTCTCCACATCCCCTGAGGGTGAGAGGAAATTTCGGCAGAGCAGGCTTTTAGGCATACCTTGTGCCCCTCCCTGATTGGCAGGTGGGCTGGCCAAGCCTGCAGTCCTGTTCGAACCAGAGGCAGAGCTCCCTGGCAAGCTCAGCCCATTCTCCTGCACAGGTGCAGGAATAGGTGGGCAGCCCCTTGGGGGCCCCAGGATGTGCTTAGAAGTGGCTGAGAGTAACTGGGCTAGGAGAGGACAGCTGGTCACCCCAGTCCTGCCCACCACCACCCAGCTGTGTCTAGCATGTTTTCGCCCACGGTGACTCAGTCCATTAACTCTGTGCACTTACCGGGACATTGTGGGATGGGAGGACCTGAAACTTGGTCTTTAAGGAGTGTCTCATGTGGGCTCCAGTTCCACTTTCTTGTACTTGTTGGAGAAGAAGAGAGTCAGCATTGGGAAGTGACTCCCCTGAGGTCCCCCAGATGGTGCCAGGCCCTGGGTTTTCCCTCTCCAGGTCCCAAGAACTTCCTGTTCTGCATATGCAAATGTAATGACATTTGCGAGCACTTCCTGCCAGCTGGGAACTGTGCTCAGGGCCTGACCTGGGCATCTCCTGTGGCACCTCAACAATCTCATGAGAGGTGTCCTTATCTTTATCATTCATAGGGGAAACTGAGGCCAGAGTGGTGGCACTGGGACTGACACCCAGTCTGCCTGGCCAGGATGGAAGACACCCTTACTGTGTTGGCTCCCTGAGTCCCCTCCCCATGGCAGGAGTGTTATCTTCTTTCTCTCATCCTTACAGACCCTGGGAGTTGGGGGGTTCTCAGGGGAAAGAGGTGTGAGTGGATCATCTTGAGATTTATCTAGTTCAATCTTTGATTTGACAGCTGGGGAAAATGAGGGACTGAGAGCAGGGGAGTCACTCATTCAGGGCTACGTAGTTGGGCAGCTAAAAGTGGTGGCAGCTGGCCTGCTTTCCAGACATTTCCTTCAGGGAACAGGGAGACATAGGGGCCAGGACAGTTGGAGCTGTAACAGGTGCAGCTGCCATGGCCCCTGGGCCCTGTTATTTGACTGGTTCTCTGGGCTGACCACAGCTAGAAATTGACAGCTCCATGGGCCATCTGATCACTTAGGACTGGGATGGGCCACCCCAGCCTCCCTCGCTGACAGGAGCCACCATAACCTACCCTGTCTGTGGCTAAAACAAAAGCTTGCTGAGCCTTCCCCAGGGAAGTGGCTCCTTGGAGCTGTGGCTATGTCTTCCTGGGCAGGGTTGGGACTGTCTCCTCCTCAGGTTGTGGCTGCATTCCAGGTCTAGAAAGAGTGGGCTATATGCCCCAAGTGTGCCTTTTCCTGATTATTTGACCCAGGGCAAGTTGCTTCACTTCCCTTCAGCCTCAGTTTCCTCATCTGTGAAATGGGGAACCAGCTACAGCCTCATTAAGTGGCAGGGTGATGACTGGGGATAATGGTGTGGTGGGTCAGTGCTGGGTCCTATGTGATGCCCCATCTACTTACTGTGGTGGGGGTTTCCCCACGGGAATCTTTTATTGCAGTAAAATATGTATAACATGAATATTCCCTCTTAATCATTTCAAGTGCACAGTTTGGTGACATTAGGTACCTTCTTACTGTGGTGTGGCCTTAATCTGCCTTTAGATCTTCTTTATCTGCAGAACTGAAACTCCATCCCTTTGCACAGAAGCTGCTCCTGGCCCTCTCCTTCCAGCCCCTGGGAGGCCCCATTCTACTTTCCATCTACTTAGCATTGCGGTCTCCAGGCTCATCCGTGTTGTACGTGCGTCTGAATCTCCTTCCCCTGTAAGGCTGAGCCATACTCTGCTGTAGATCTGTACCTCATTTTCCTGCACCCTTCATTCACCGAGGAACCCCTGGGCTGCTTCCACCTTTGCAGTTTTGTAAATAATGCTTCTAGGACACTGGTGTGCAAGTATTTCTTCAAGACCCTGCCTTTAGTTCCTTTGAGCATGTAGCCAGAAGTGGAAGTCCTGGATGTATGGGTTATTATGGATTTTTAAAATCTTGGTTATAAATTCAGGAAAACCTAGACAGCATAGTTCATCTGTTCCCTTTCAAAATAGTGGCTCGCTTCTGTGTATCTCTTGAAAGTTCTCCCAGCACCTGTGTGTTTCTATGTTGGGGCACAGGTGGCTGACAGAACAGGGAAGAGTTCTGGCTCCTGCTGCCGGTGCAGGCTGTCCTAGAAGTGGCCTCAGTCTGGGTGGGTGAACGAGTTGCAGGCACATCATTAAAGTGGGGACCACACAGAGAAGCGTATGGGAGGAGGGTGGCAGAGGTCAGGAAAAAGTTCACCAACACCCTGTACCGGGGCCTAAGCTGAGCCCTCTCGGTCAATCTCCAGAGTTGCCTGTGGGGTTATTTTTCCTGTCATGCAATTCTTTGTTCCTTTAACAAATGCCCACTGCGTGCCTGGCATTGGTTTAGGTGTGGAGGACACAGTGGTGGGTGTGACAGGCAGTGAGTGACCCTCGTTTCCAGGAACTTCAGTTCTGGCCATATGTGTGCCAGGCTTTGTTCTGAGCTCATCGAACGTCATGCTCATCTAATGCTCACAGAAGTCCGTCCATTTTACAGAGGGGGCACCTCAAGCCCAGAGGTTAAGTAACTTACTTGCCTGAGGTCACAGGCTGGAGATGAGTAGGGGTGGGATTGGAGCTCAAGCCGGGAGCTTCCAGAGTATGTGTTTAAACCACTTTTCTCACTGCCTAAAAGGGAAGAGATAAACATATAAAGAAGCAAATGTGACAATTTTGGTTTCTGTAGATGCTGTGAGGATACTAGTGAAGGGCGGTATGAAGCTGGACGGTGGGACAAGCATGGCTGGGCTGTTTCTCAGGTTGAGGGATCAGGCAAGCGTTATGAGCAGGTGACATTGCACCGAGACCTGACGGAGAGATGGAGCATCTCATCACACACCTAGGGGAAGATCTGGGGGATAGATGAGTTATTCCAGGCAGAGGCAGCTGGATGTACAAGGGCCCCTCCAGCCTGGATTCTAAACCTTCCAAGGGCAAAGGCATGTGAACCCTTTAAACTGGGAGTGGTCTTGCAGCTCAGTCTCAAAGAATCACAATATTTGAGCTGAATCTGAGTGTTAACTGACATTTTGTCAAGGTTGGTACCAAAATGATCTTTGCATAAATGGTATACATCTGGATTTGGCTCCTCGCTCCAGTTTCCCTCAGCGTCAGTGGTCGCTGAAACCTCATGCGTGTTGTTGCTGTGGGATTTCCTTCAGAAGACACCAAGCGGTGCGATGCCGACACTCGCTGGTCCTGACGGATTATTGTGCACACGGCCACGGGCTGAGGATGACTGAGCTCTGGCCAAGGGCGGCTGCAGGACATGCCAGTCCCAGGACTGGCCAGCACACCCTGTTCTCAGAGCCACAGCTGCCTCTTGCTGAATCTGTTTCCCTTACTTGACAGGTGAGGAAACGGAGGCTTTCTCACAGCCAGCAGCTGTGGTGTGGGCCGCACGGTGTCCGCCGCACGGTGTCCCATGCTGCTGATGCAGACCAGTTTTCCCAGTCATGGCCCTTTCCTGAAGTCCCACATCTGGAAAGGCCTGGACTCTGGTTCACCTTTGCAATTTCTACTTTTCAAAAAAATCTGACCAAGTGAATAATTGAAGCAATAATTCATCAGGCTTCCGCTTAACCCAGTGAGGGTGTGAGCTGCTGAAGGACTCAGGAACTGACTTGCCTTAATGGCAAACCACTCTTATGGCTCATTGAGCTGGATTCTAACTGTCTGGCTGGGCCTCTGGGAGTTGTGTCTGAGGAGGCTGAGCTGCTCCACTGTGCCCATCTGAAAGCTGCCAGTCTTGCTTCTTGATAAGTAATTGGTACTTTAGCATTTGACTAACATAAGCAGATTGCCCATTCCTTTCCCAATATACTTAAGAACTTAAGCTTACAAATTTTTTCTTTTCAAGAGTCAAAACAGATGCACTGAGCCCAGAGCTCAGCATTGCTGGAGGGTGGCTTGTCCCAGGAGACAGCTCGGCTGCCAGAGCAGATGGCCTTGAGCCTTATCTCTCCCTGGCTGACATCACCTTCAGGTGCTGTTTGATTTGGCCTTGGTGATGCTCTAGTACAGACAGAGTGGTCGTTAGTGCACTAGGGTCTGCCATCTGTTCTCAGGGCCTGTATGCTCCTCTTCCTGGAGAGATTCTAGGGCCCTCAGAGCATGGGCAGGGTCAGCTGCTGGCCTGAGGTGTTGTGGCTGCAAGAAGGATGGGGTATGATCTGGCTCTGCTGAGACGTCCCTGGCATCAGTTTCTAGGCAGTTGTGTTTGCAAATTTGATGAGTGGGGAGGGTGGGAGTGTTTGGGGTTCCAGCTTATTTTAATTGGCTAGAATTCTAGAGTCTAAGACTACTCAAGGACTGCCAGAGCTGGCAGATGCCTTTTAGAGATCCAGCCCTACCCGTGCTGCTCCAGAAGGGGAAGGTTTTCTCCCCTTCCGTCCCCTTGGGGAAGAGAAGGGATGGGAGAGAATGAATATTTCATACCCACTTGTGTCAGGGCTTTCCTGCCAAGGCGGAAGGGGTGCTGCCCTCTTTTGCAGATGAGAGACCCCACAGGAACCATCAGGTAGTCCTAAATTTATATCCATATGCTCCCTAAAAATGCAATAATCATGGAAGTCATAATGGCTGGCGTGTCTTGAGCACCACCTGCACACCAGAGCCTCACGGAGGCCTCACAGCTGTGCGTGGGAAGTGTCAATGCCAGAGAAGAGACAAGGCCCGAAGAAGGCAAAGGGGTCTTCCCACTGTCAGTGCCCAATGCGATAGAGAGAGGGCAGAGGCCTTGTTCCCACCTCTGGAGCCAAATCTGGTTTGGGGGAAGGGGTGATGGAGCTGAGCCCCTCCCTCGGGGGGGGGAGCACCCCGCGGCCCCAGACTGCCTCTCCTCTAAATTTCTTGCACCTGCATCGTCAGTGATTTAGACAGTTAGATTGGGTTTGAGACAGTTAGATTAGATGAGGAAGCCGAGTTTCTGTGCTCACCAGGGCTCCCTGGGAAACAAGTTGGTGTTACCCACAGGGCTGCTGGGAGCGGGGGTGGCAGGCTGGGTCTCAGAGGTGAGTGGGACTGGGGATGTCAGATTCCTGTCAGGGGGGCTGATTTCCCAGCCCTTTCCTTGGAAGCAGACCAGCTCCCAGGGAAAATGGAAATAATGACCTTTTACTAATTTCTCTTTCCACACAATTGCTTTTTGTTTTCCTGCCCCCTGATGGAAGGTGGGCAGAACTCAGACAGAAGCCTGGAAATCCTCAAACCATCATTTCCCGTCCTCCCCCTCCCGCAGCCCCACTTCTAGCAAAGCCACTGGGACTTAGAGCAAACCCCAAGTGACAGATGGCAGGCACACTCATCTGGATCAGCGCAAAATGAGGCTTTAGAAAATAAAACTGGAGTGCCTCTCCTGTGCTTCTCTGTAGGTCTCCTGGGAATACCCTCCAGAGGAGGAGAGAGGACCCTCACCCACCCGGCACCCTTGGTGGGCCACAGTCCCAGGCCTCAGAGGCCTGCCCTGCCAGGCTCCCTCTGGCTGGCCTCTTGTACACGCTTACCTCCTTGGGTCCCTGAAAGGGCACAGTGAACTGGAGAGGGTCTAGATCCATCCCCACCATTTGCTAGCCATGGTCTTTGGCCACTCATGTGACCTCTGGTGCCTTGGTTTTCTAATCTGTGCAATAGAGAGCTCCAGCGTCCCGGAGCATGTTTCAAATGCCAAATGCACATGGCCCTGGGCTTGGTGCTCAGGCTCTGCTACCCTCCCTTCCCTCAAGGATCGCAGCTGGTTCGCTCATTCTCTTTTCCCTAATCCAAGAAAGATTTTCCTCCTAATTCCTATTTCCTGGGACAACTGAGGTTCTCATGTGAGACCCAGTTTGATGCTGCATCCCCCAGCTACTGCCCTTCTGCTCATGATAGTCTATTCCCTGACTCTGTAATTTCTTTAAATTTTCTTGATGTGGTGACGTTGTGGAAGACTGAGGAATGAAGGGAGTAGCCACAGGTCCAGCCTGACTTCTCTGAAGTCTTTCATTATGTGGGGCTGGGGACACCCAAGGGCCTGTCTTGCTTCTTAACTCTGTTATCCATGGGTGGGTGCCACCGTGTACCTATGGCTGTCATGATAGTGTAAAGGCCAGACCTGGCTTTCTAAGAGTTGCTCAGTGAGTGGGTGGCTGTCCTTATATGCAAGGACCATTAAGCGTCTGTCCCTACATGCAACTCTCCCTGGTCATCTCGTGTTCCTTCTGTGCTCCATACTTAATGGAAGGCATCAGAAGATGCGTGGCACACCCATGGCTGCCCCTCCTCCGTGAGCAGGATGGTGAGCCAGGACGATGTGGGGGAGGGGTGCATCATTTTATGAAAAGATAGTGGTGGGACAAGCCCCCAGCATTGTCTCTTGAGCCTCTGTTCTTCTGATTTGCCTTTCTTACTTCCACAGACTGAATGCTGGGTCTGATTAGCCAAAATCAGCTTTCCTTGTCCCATAGGGTGTCCTCCCCGTTCTGCCATGTCCTGACTGCGGGAGGGGCCACCCAGCTGCCCGCAGACTTAGAGCCTGGGTAAGCGGTCATCCGCTTAGTGTCCAGTGCAGTCAGTGTCTGCCCAGGGCATGCTGGGAAGGAGGGGATTATGGAGGGAGCAGTCACAGCTGTTCCCCAGACCCCCCTGGATCAGCCAGCCTCTGACTTAAGCCAGTGGGGCTGTCCCCGGTTGGCTTCACACTGATCACCTCTGGGACAGTTGTGCATAATGATTGACATGGCGGGAAACGCTGTGGTTTGCAAATCATGTCCAGGCCTTAGCACAGTTTTAGTTTGGGGAGTGGCTCCATGGAGCAGGTGGGTCTCTTCACTTGCTGACCTCAGTTTACAATTGATGGCAGGGAGTCTCAGAGAAGGCTGATAACTGGGCTGGGGAACACAGTGGGTGTATCATTAGGTTAAAAGCACTCAACAACCAGTGCCCTAAACAAGGACATGTTTGTCATTCTTGCTGACCTGGAAGGCCTAACACAGCAGGCTGTGAATGTCACCCAGGCCAGCTGGAGTGTGTCCTCTCAGCCTCCTGCTGTCATCCTGAGCATGTAGCCTTTGTCCTCAGATTTGGCCCTGAACTCCCAGGCGTCTAGTCCATGTTCCAGGTAGGAAGCAGGTGGGGGCGGGGGGAGGAAGAAATGAAAATGCTAAGTTTAACCCTTAAAAAGCTCTCCTCAGAGCCCCAGTTCTGCTGGCATCTCATTGGCCAGAGCTGAGTCTTCCGACCATTTCTGGCTGCAAGGGAGATGAGGAAGGGGAGAATTTTAGAAGGAGCACTTTGCTCTTTGGTACAAAATCGGAATTCTGTCATAAAAAAGAAGGGAACGACAGATGTTTGAGTGCCAACCAACACAGTCTGCCATAGTTTATAAAGCTCCCAAGCCAGGATTGGCAGCCAAAGAGATGAAATCTTTAAGGAATACTAAGTGACAGGTGCTGTTCCCCACTTGCCAGCTTATGGACGGCATAGACCGTGTAAATCTCTCCATGCACGCTCTGGGCCAGACCCCATTGGCAGCAGGGCCAGCCTTTGCCTCTGGGCACTGACAGTGTGGTTGGGGAGGCAGCTGTTACACAGATATTTGTAAATGTGTTGTGGTGCTGCCTTAAAGAAGGGAACGTGGGACCGGGTGTCATGGGTATGGTGGGTGGCAGGAGGTGCCTCCTTGAGGTGTGTGCTGAGGTCTTCTCAAGTCTAACACATCAGGGTGCGTGTGCCTGCAGCGTAAGGGAGACGCATGTTTTAGGAGAGAGGGAGGAGCAGATCTCTCTGTTTCTCTGTTCAGTGTTAGTGTAACCCAGGATATGCTATGTGCGTGGCTCATCCTTGGCGATGCCGGGAAGATAGAGTCATCTGCAGTCAGATAAATGTGGGGGCATGATTTACTGCATCCAGCATGGGGGGAGGACTCAGTGCACATTGCAAGGGAAGGTTTCCCTAACTCCTTCTGCACAGAGCGTGAAACAGGAACCTCGATGAGAACCGGCTTTAAATTCCAATAGTCCAAATCGGAGGTTGGTTCACATCCTGCTGCACTGTTCAGCCGTGTGTCCTTAAGCAAGGTACTTAACCTCTCTCAGCCTCAGTTTTCTGTGCAGTGTGGGTCACTGTTACCTAATTGGGTTGTAGTGTGGATTTGATGAGAAAACATGTGTGCTACCCAGGGCAGGCCTGGTAGGAAGTGACAGCCAATATGATTACTATGGTTCCCATAGCTGTTATCACCTCCAGGATCGGAGAGAGCAGCTTTCTAGACACATCCAGGGCAAGCAAGAGAAAATAGGTGTAGCCCAGATATTTCTGTCTTATACCCCCTGGCTGGAATAGACCCCGTGAGCAAGGTCTCCTGAGGTCTAGCCTGGGATTCTGGATGCTGGAGGAGTAACTGTGTTCCCAGACACCATCCTGGTCAGAGGGGACTTCCCTGGTGAGCTGAGACAGGCGACTTTCCTCCTTCAGGCAAGAGGACAGGCAGTGTGCTGGGCCATTCTGATGTCCTGGGTTCCTTACACCCTCTCTTTGGGAAAACGTGGGGGACACAGGACAGATTTCTGTCTCCAGAACACTGGGTGATTCATCTCCACCGGGACAGAAAGACAGAATGTTCTTTTGGGACCGAAGAGGACAAAGGCATGTGTTTGTGAGTGTTTTAATTCTCCTATTCAACCTCAGACACAGTCTTGGAGATTTTGCCCAATGGAGAAAGAGTGCCCGAGCTAGCGTAGAGGCACATGTGCATGTGTGTGTGTGTGTGAGAGAGAGAGACTTAGGGGTGGGACTTGGTCACAGGTAAGATCTCCTTCCTGTGTGGGCTGGTGGGTCCAGAGCTGAGACCCCATTGGAAAGGATCCAGCGGACCTTGGGCACAAAGGCACAGGGCCCAGCCAGTGAGGGCTCTAATCACGGTTCTACCACTACAAGTTATGACCTGGGGAAGTTGCCGCAGTTTCCTCAGCTGTGAAAGGGGTTTGGTAACGTTCCCTGACTGACTCTTGGTCAGGTTAGCAAGCTTAGCAAATCTTCTTCCCCATCTATGTCCACCTGCGACTAGCAGGCAACCCTGCACCTGTGTGCCCCTCGCCATGTTGCCGCCACTTTCCAAGGCTGGGTTGTCACCAATTGCCTCTTCTTTTGAGACCTGCTGGGCCTGTTCGTCCAGGGCAGCACTGAGGCGGGGGCCTCAGGAACAACACTGTGGTTCTCGAGACAGGTAAACTCTTGGTGCTCCATGAGGCTCTGCCAGCCTTGGGGCAGGACTGACTAGAGAATGTTCCATCACAGGGGGTAACACTTGTCTTTTTTGTGCCAGGCTCAGATCTTATCAGATCTTTTATCTGACACATATTAAGACTGAGGTAGCTTCTTCCTGAACTGGGGGGGTAAACCCTCAGATCTACTTCTGGCTCCACAGCTATGAAATCTTAAGGCTTCCAAAGAAACCTATTGTCCCTTCCCACTCTTGGAGTTGCCAGGGATATTTTTGGCCAGCCAGGCTGGGTGTCCCATATCTACCACAGCCTCAAAACTCACAGCTGCGTGTTCTGTGGTGCTGTGCTCGGCCTCCTAAGGAGCAGGTGGAAGAGGCTCTCTCCTGTCTCAGAGGTGACAACACAGAGACTAAGAGGGCTTGGAAAGGGTCGAGCTTGTGTTTGAGTCCTGATGTCCATAGTCGGTGGGGACGCTGCCTGGCCTGGCCTATTTTTAGAGGCAGCCATGTGGGTCAGCTTGGGAGACAATGAAGAATGTGCCCCCACAATGGGCCATTGTCCCCAATGTGGCTCCAGGGCCAGGCAGGCCCAGCAGATGATCCCTGGCCCCCACGGGACATTGCTCCATCCCCTATGGATTTTTCCAGCCTTTTTATGGGCAGGAAAGAAATGTTGGGCCCAGGGGGGAAGAGAAGGGGCAGGGAGATGGGGTAACCTGTGTTCTGGGGACTTAACCCTATTGGATAGTCAGGATGTGGCCCAGGAGAACCCCTTGCTGGGCCCAGGTGCTACTGGGGAGCTGGGCCTTTATGCCACCTCCATCACCTTGCAAACATTTCCCCATGTCTGTGTGGTTCCAGTTCTTCTCCCCTTTCCACAGGAGGATGAGGGTAGTCTGGGTTTTGCTGGCAGCAGACATCTCAAAGTGGGCACTGGGAACCCGCATCTCTGTCCAGGATGGAGAAGAAGCAAGTCCTTGATAAAAAAAAAAAAAAACAGCACTGAGATTTCAGGCTCTGCTGGTAGAGCCAGGAAATGGGGATGTATTTTTTCTTTGTCCTGTAGCCTGTGTAGACTCCACCTTCCAGGGCCACCCACAGTGGAGAGCCTGGGACTTGCCCACCTGCCAAGTCCTGTGTGTCTCCAGTGTCCCCAGGGGGTGAGCAGAGTGTAGACTCATCCCTGTTTTACAGATGTGAGCCAGGGAGGCAGACTTGGCCCTGGTGGGTCTGTCCATCCCCTCTTCTTTTTCTCAAGAGAGGTTGTGAAGCTGACCTTCCTCTCTCTATATAGTGGTGACCCATGCAGGTCACATTTCAATGAGCTTCTAGAGGCAGGTTTGATGGCATCTGTAGTGCTCTGAATCCTACTTCGATGCCTCCTTTACACTTTGGAAGATAAATGTTGCCTGCTGATCTGAGGGGGGCCTTCCGGAGCCTGAGTATGTGCCTCTCCCTCAAGGGTGTGACGCTGAGACACAGGGGGGCCACAGAGAGTCCGACCATCTGGGGATCCATTTTGGTCGCTTCCTTCCTATATGGCTCTAGGCCAGTGACTTCACTTCCCTGAGCTGGCGTGGGTTCTGCAGCCCTGGAAGGGCTCTTGTGAGGAATGAGGGCCTGGAGGGACCTGAACAGTCTTGGTGCCTTGTCTTCAACAGCCTCAGGACTCTGCTTCCCCTACTAGTCCGGGTGGGAGGAGAGCCCAGTGTGGAAGCATTTCACAAGCATGTCACTGCCCTGAGACATGGAAGTCCCTCAAAAGAGATGAGTGACTTGGGTCCTTGGGAACTTCTGGTGACCCTGAGGAGGGTGGGGACCCAGGGCAGGCATGGGTTGAAGGGTCAGTGGGATGACAATTGCAAAATGCTCATGGCCACCCTCTTGAGAAGTTCTATTGAACACGGCAGGCAGAAAATTGATCCCTGAATGCTTTGAGGTACTTGGAACAAGGGCAGGGTAGCTTCTGTAGGAGAAAGAAAAATGAGCATGGCTTCAGCTTTTAGGAAGGAGTCTTGGAAGGTTTAGTATGGAGGGGAGGGGAGGGGAGTGGGGATCACTGGCCAAGTGAGCCAGCTTGAGGATACAGGCTGGAGAGTTGGCTTTGACCAGGATAAGAGCCACCTGGCCCTCTGAGAATGGAGGGTTGGAGGGAGGATAAATTTGGTATAATTTAAGATTCTTTTGGTCAACCCAAAATGGCTCATGTGGGATAGGAAGTTGTTGGTCCATGTAACTGAACATCTGGGTGAGGGAACCATTGCCCTGACCTTTTATCTCTCTTTTCTACCTCCAGGCTGGCTAGGTTTTCAGGCAGGCTCTTGCCTCATATTAATAGTGTGTCCACTGTTAACTATCCTAACCCTCCCAGGCTTGTTAGGATAAGTCCAGTCCAGTTCCCCAATTAGCTAGAAGTGAGCATGGTTGGCTCTAATTGGCCTCAGCCAACTCATGTGTCCTTCTCAGAAGTAGTCCTTGCAACTGGAAGGTGGAAGGCAGGAATTGACCTTGGCTTATTAAATGTGAGGTAGACAATGTCAACAGACCTCCTAGGACTGACAGTGCAAGGGGTAGATTCCTAGAAGAAGGGGGCTCTCCTTGGAAGTAGGGAATGAGTTCTGGGTAGTTCTGAACCATCAGATGTCCCTCACAGATACAATAAGCTGAGGGGGGTGAGGCATGGGAGCAGGTGAGCTCAGGACTTCTTGCCTCCACTTAAGGTGGAGAAAGCTAAGTCTTAGCAGAGAAGGCCGCTGGGGCTGTCCCTTTCCTGGAGGACTGTGCAATTAGCAGCACAGTCTGATCCAGGCACTGTTCTCTGTGAGAGCTGGGCTTCCCTTTCCCTCCCTCATTCTGGGAGTGGTTTCTGTTCAGAGAGACCTGCTGCCTGAAACCCAAGGCTTCCATGGCCACACATGAGCTCCCACGAAACACCGTCAGAAATGTGCTGGGAGTCTTTAGTCAGTTAATACAGCCATGTGGGTGCTGTGAACCCCACCTGACAGGCCCTTTGCTCTCTTTCCTCAGGAGCAGGACATCGAGACTTTACATGGCTCCATTCACGTCACGCTGTGTGGGACCCCCAAGGGAAACCGGCCCGTCATCCTCACGTACCATGACATTGGCATGAACCGTAAGTTCTGTGGGGCCAGGGTTCCCTGCTCAGCAGACTCCCAAGACAGTAAAGGAGAAAGGCAGCCAGGAAGGGCTGGTGGCCAGAGCTGACTGCTTCTCTTTTCTGGGACTTCCTGGAGCTGTTCTGGGAAGAACTCTTGCCACAGCCTGGAAGAGCCAGAAATGCACCATGTGTGGGCATGGAGTTGTCTGTGTGCCCAGAGTCACTGGGAACACAAGCAGCTCTCCACTGTCTGTCTGTGACAGAGCCTTGGAATGTGTACAGATGATTTTGAGTATTTTCACGGCGTGTGTAACTGTCAACACAGTCAGTGGTGGAACATTTTCATCACTCCACAAAGAAATCCTATACCCTTTGTCTGTAGTGCCCCAATCTTCCACCCATCCCCCTTCCTTCAAGACTAACCCCCTATCTACTTTCCTTTTCTATGAATTTGCTTATTCTGGAATTTTATATATGTAGATTAATATGTAATTTTTGTGTGACCAGCTTTGTCCATAAAGTTTTCCAGGCCTGTCCATGTGGTAGCATGTATCAGAGTTGTATTCCTTTACTGCAGAATAATACCCTATTGTATGGATAGACTGCATTTTGTTTATTCATTCTTTAGTCAATGGACATTTGGGTAGTTTCCACTTTGGGACTATTATGAATAATGGTGCTAATGAATGTTTAGACAGGGAATTCTTATGATTACCAGAAGGGTTTCTACATGTAGGTTCCCTATTTTTCATAGATGGGAATGGAATGGGAGGTACTTCATGTTAAAATTACATGGGATTGAGGCAAATCTTTCCAGGATGATTCAGAAGGCACTTAGAGGCCTTCCTGGTCCAGTAATCATTATGAACCTGAGTACTGTAGGCTGGGCGTTGCTCGATTTTTGATTGATGGGCAGGCTAATTTTCATTTTTCCCCATGACATTTATTAATTAAAAACTTGAGGCTGGGGATGAATTGGGTCACTGAAAACCCATCTTTTCCCTTCATGTCTACTTTTCTTTTATCTCACTTGCTCTGTTTCCCTCTTACCCATTATGCACCAGGTTTGATGCTAGGTGTTTTGATATCCATCATCTCGTTCCATTGACTGTGTCAGGCACATGGAATTCCATATGGCAGTATTATTCCCCCATTTGGAGAGACTCATTTTTAGTTCCAGTAGGCTAACTGCTATAACAAAGTCCTCTGTGGCTTAACGTAATATGTGTTTACTTCTCACTCCTATAATAATTTGGTGGGTTCTATATCTGGCAATTCAGGGACTCAGGGTATGTGTTGCTTGTGGTTCTGCCATTCCCTGGAGTTTTGGAGACTTCTGCTGGCAACACAATATCTGGTACATAGATGGGAGAAAAGAGAGAATCTTACAGGTGTTGTGAGAAAATGGCGAGCCTTTCATGTGATTGGTCAGAATCTGATCATGTGGCTGCTCTCAGTGCAAGGGATTCTGGGAAATGTAGTCCAGCTGTATACCCAGGTGGAAAACAGATGTGGTTGGGTGAGCAGCTGGGCATCTTTGCCTCAGACCCTCAGCAGTTAGGAGACTGAGATTACTCCAAGGCCATAAGAGCAGAGGATCTGTTCTTTACCTACCTCCTTGTTTGGAAATTCTTGTATTTTGCTATGTATAATGTGCTCCTGTGTGTAATGCACACTCTTGGTTATGGTCTAAACTTTCAGGAAAAACATATTTCATTTTAATTTTTTTAATTAAATTATAGCTGTGTACAATAATGCAATCATGGGGTACAATGTGCTGGTTTTATATACAATTTGAAATATTTTCATCAAACTGGTTAACATTGCCTTCATGGCATTTTCTTAGTTATTGTGTTCAGACATTCATATTCTACACCTAGTAAATTTCACATGTACCCTTGTAAGATGTACTGTAGGTGTGGTCCCACCAATTACCCTCCCTCCACCCATCTTCCTCCCTAGTTTTTAATTCACATATTTATTTGTTTACATTTTGCTACCGGTTTTTGTATTATAAAGGAATTTTAGCATTTACTTTTTAACATGAGGAATTTTATGTAACAAATAATTACAAAGCACAGGAACAGATACAAGATATGAGAAATTTTGTGTACTGGTAACAAATAATACTACCCATCTATACTGCGCATCCTTATTTCTCCCTCAAAAATACGGGCAAAAGTGTATACATTATATACCACAAATTGTGATATGCATGTTCTAGTGAGTGCCCCAGATGTGAGAGTTTAGCATTATCCAGAGAAGAGAGTATTAGTGAATGAAGCACTCTACCTCATGCCAGGGCCACTGTAATCATCACTAATGGGAAAGCCACAGGAGACTAGGAGCCCCTCTCAGCACCAACTGCAAGTTTAAGATTCACCTGCCAGATATCACCGTTGGCCCATGACTTATTCTTGCCTTTTATCACCAGAGGAAAGTAAAAATGGGAAAACAGCAAACAAGATCTGTGTTCCTTCTTCTGAATGCACTTTGCCAGCAAGCCACCTAATTTTTTTCTCATCTTTCTCCCCTGCCTGCTCTTCAGACAAAACCTGCTATAACCCCCTCTTCAACTACGAGGACATGCAGGAGATCACCCAGCACTTTGCTGTCTGCCATGTGGATGCCCCAGGCCAGCAGGACGGCGCTGCCTCCTTCCCCATGGGGTGAGCTGGGGGTCTCTTGTCCTATGAGCCCTGCACAGTGGAACCTGGGGGATGTGGGAGTATTATTGTGGTAAAATAACAAAATTTATTATTTTAATCATTTTTTATGTGGCAAAATATATATAACATAAGATTTAGTGTTTTTAAATATTAAGTTCATTGGCAGTAAGTACACTCAGACATGTGCAGCCATCACCGCCATCCGTCTCCAGGACTTCCAAGCAGAGACTCGGAGCCCATTAGATGCTATCTTCCCATTCCTCCATCCCCTGCAAGGCTGGCTTTAAATGGGTGCTCTCAGCCCGCACCAAAGTGGGAGAAGGGCTTGACATGACCAAATAGTGAGGAGAAAAACCTCAAAAGTCAGGAAGAAAAATAGAGAGAAGGAGATAATATTGATGGAGTACTTACTATGCATCCAGGTTAATTATTTTTATTTTAAAAAGTAATTTTCACTTATGTATGGCTAGCTATGGGTGGCTGGTGTTGTTACCTCCTTTTCCAGATGAAGAAACTGAGGCATAGAGGTGTTAACTACTCAGCTCAAGGCCACACAGCTTCAGAATTGGGAGTCTGGCTATAACTCTAGCGTGCAAGTACAGGGCCCATGTTCAGGTGATGCTTGTACGTCCCACCCTCCTCAGCGTGCGGCGGCTTGGGACATGGCCTTTTAGTTTCCCATTGTGCAGCTGTGGTCAGACTGTTGAGCCCCCAGTCAGCACCACTCAGATGGACTTCAGAGATGCCCTTCCCCCTGGCCCCATCCCCTGTCAGGAACTTGATGCTGTGATTAAACCAGGGCAGGGGAAGGTTCTTGGGTTTAAAGTCTTCTAGAGGGGCCTTGGCATTTACAAATAGATAGCTTTTTTGATTAGCATTCAGAATTATCCTTAATAATTAACCTTTATCAGAGAGCTAGAAAAGGGACACCCAGGCACATAGGGCTAATACCTAAAACTAACAGCTTATTAAAACAGTAGAACATGGTTAATTGTTAGCCAGCAGATAAAGCCTGAGGTGTGCCAGTAAACCTGTCTGTTTGGACCAACTGTTTGAAAGATTTGGCACAAAGTAGAAGTTCTTGGCTCCCCATGGAGAAGTTTTAAATATATCCAGAGGTCTGGGCCCCATCCCCAGGAATTTGGAGGCAAAAGGCAGGGTGTAGGTGATAGGAGTGTGCAGCTGGTGGGAATAGCTTGGTTCTGCCTCCTATAGCGGGTGAGGTGGGGTTCAGGGTTTGAGGATGTCCCAGGTGAGCCCCCTCCATGGCTGGGGTCCTGCCCATTCTCGCTGTGGAGTCTGCTTCCCACATAGCAGAGACCTTGTGAGCAGAATCCAGTTGTCTCCTGGCTGTGCACCAGCCCTGGGGGCAGGGAGGAAGCTAAGGTGCTAATGTCAGGTGCTGAGGTGCTAAGTGGCTTCTCCAGTGTCACACAGTTTGTGTGTCCATACTAAGCCATGGCCACTCCAGGCAAGCATGATGCCTCTGCCACTCTTCTGCTGGGGGCCTTCTCAGCTCAGAGGCTGCAGAGACATGGAGTCAGATTGGACTCCTGTGACCACGTCAGTGTCACTTCTTCCAAGAAGCCCTCCCTGACCACATGCTCACACAGTCCTCCCCGTCTCAGTCTCCCCTCCTGACACTCTGAGCTCCCTTTGTAGCCTTTGTTGTGAGTCCCACGCCCGTGTTTCTGTTGACTCGCTGGCTGGCTCTGCAGCTGGCCATGTCTGCTTGGCTCAGCCTCTCTCCACTGCCTCACCAAGCCCCTGGCACGTGCTGGGATAATCCTTCCACCTGTGGATGTTCCCCTCCGTGCCTGCTCTCCTGGCTCCTCCCTGAGGAACTATAAAATGCCTTCTAGTCACAGTCGCCCCCACCCCTACAGCATCTCAGAGCAAAAACCAAACACACACAGGGAGGACAGCCATTTCTGGCCAGCTGCTTGTTGGTTGTGTGAGGCCAAGTGGCTCATCTCTCAGCCCCAGGGATATTTGTGATCTGGAAAGGGGGGACAGTCATAGCAGCTTCACAGAACTAGTGCAAGGATTTAATGAGCTAGAAATGCTCATAAAATACTTACATGGGGCCTGGAGCATAAGACACCATTGATGGTTAGGGGGTGTCATGGGGACCTCAGAAGGAGGGTGAGACTCTGGGTGCACAGGGCAGGCTGCTGCTAGCGTGTCCCTGTCTAGACCCCCAGCGTCCAGGCTGTCACTAGCTGCCCTCTGTGTCTTCCTCAGGTACATGTACCCCTCTATGGACCAACTGGCCGAAATGCTTCCTGGAGTCCTTCACCAGTTTGGGTAAGAGCAAGGGGTCAACTCCCCCAATCTGCAGAGGAGGGTGGCTTTCAGCTTCCTCTTCTCCTGAGGACTTGATCTGGCCTGCCCACAAACTTGGGGTTGGAGTTTAAAGATTAGGCAAGAAATGAGCTCATCATACTTTGTAAACACCAGTCTTTGCGCAGTCTCTGCGTTCTGTCTGCCTCCTGTAACCTCAGCTTTTCTGCCTCAGTGAACACATTATATTACGTAACGACAGCCACCCCAGCCACCTCACCCACCCCACACTTGCCTCCTGTTCTTCTGTTCCCTTCTCCTTCCAATGGAATGTTCTGGAACACGGTTGCCTGAGACCTTAGCTTCCCTCTCCAAACCCTCTTCTTCCCAATGCTCCTCTCTATAGTGAGCCTTTTGTGTGATGATAATACCTCTTGGTTCTTGCTCAATTTATTTTCATTTCAAGTTTTAGAATCCAAAATAAAGCTTAAGAGTGGGCAGCAGTGATGCCGTAATAGGCCTTCCTGTAAATGTCAGATGGTCTTTCAGAGCCTGGGCGGCAGCCAGGAAAAGAAAAAAAAAAAAGAGAAGAGACAAGTTTCTCCCAGGTCACCGTCTCTGTCCAGTCATAGAGTGTGGTACATCTCGGGTGATCCATATACATCAAAGCAGCCTGTTTTGGCTTTGCCTGGCTAGCCAGCCACCCTCAGGAAGTCCCGAGGGGGTTGTCAGGGCCCCTGCCGCTCTTTCCTGACACGCATTTTCTTTCTGCTTCCAGGCTGAAAAGCATTATCGGCATGGGAACAGGAGCAGGTGCCTACATCCTAACTCGATTTGCTGTGAGTTCCTTTTTTTTTTGCAGTTTAAAAAATTTACATTTTAAATAAAATAAATTCAAGATTAGGGAAGACATTTGGATAAGCATGAAGAAATCCACAGGGACAAAGAAATGAGCTGTGTGTGTGCGAGAGTGTGTGCTGTGTACTCACACACGTGTGCTGAGGCTTTTCTTCTTCCTCTCCTGAAAGGTGACAGTGGCCATGTTCTATGGTCATTGGCTTTGTTTGGTTAGTTGTCTAGTGTGGACAGCTGCTCACTGAGAATTCTGCTGTGACACTTGTTGGGAAGAGCTGCTTGCTTTTCTGCAGTGCAGCGCTCCTGGATCCTAAGTGATTCCAAACTAGAATCAGAGACACCGCTTACAGGGCCTTTGCCAAACTGTCATTACTTCGGACCCAAGTCAAGTGCTGCTGGCTCCTTTGTGTACTTACCAAACAACTGTTTAAAGATGTCACAGTGCTCATCTTAACCGCCATAGGTATTTTGACTAGCTGTTATTGGCTGGCGTGAATACAAAATGACCTGGCTGTCCAGGCCAGTGTTATTCAACCTTATTTATCTCACGGCACAGTTCAACCTCTAGTTAAACTTTCTTGGCACACTAAAATCATGTTGATAATAAAAAGAATAAGAAAGTATATACTTATGGTGCTTTGGACTTCTTTTGAAAATATAAAGGATCTTTAAAACTTTTTGTGGCACACCTAAGATCCTCTCACGGCATACCAGTTGAAAATCACTGGTCCAGGCTGCCAGCGGATTGAACAGAAAAGCTCTCAGCTGTATCCTGTACACACACACGCAGAGTTTGGCACTGCCTGATGACATTTTGATTCATGACAGACTGTGTATCCAGTGATAGTCCCATAAGATCATGGCACCATATTCACTGTTCCTGTGCTCTGTTTAGACCTGTTTCTAGACACAAGTAAGTTCCCTCGTGTTGAAGCTGCATGTGTTAACATGCTGTTTGGAGTGTAGCCTGGGGAGCAAGAGGCCATACCGGGGAGGCTAGGTGTGTACCAGGCCGTAGCATCCAGCTTTGTATACGTACACTGTAGGATTTTAATGACAAAATGTTCTGACATGTTTCTCAGAACATTGATGCATAACTGTGTATGCACGTGTGTTTGTGTGAATATATAGAAGTGACAGAATTGCTCCTGCTAGGACCAGAGAGCACTTAGGCACCCCATCTGACCTATGGGTTCGGTGGTATATTCCACCCACTCAGTCACTGGGGAAGCTGGGGCTCAGCGAGCTGATGAGACTTGCCCCGGGCAGGTCTTTGAGGCGCGTGTGTTACTGCCTCTCCCGACGCTTCCTCTTTCCCTTATCCACCCTCTGCAGGGCCTGATCCAGTGTCTGCTGAGTTGGAACCTCATTTCTTCATAGGGTGGGAGTCGGGGGATGGTGACAACTCATGAGTTTGGGAGCCCCATGCTGGGCACTTCCCTCAAGCTTCGGTTTGACTTTGAGTCCACGCTATTTCAGATTGCCAGGCTGTCTGTCTCACTTTAAGTTTTTAATTGCAGCTGAACAACCCTGAGATGGTGGAGGGTCTTGTCCTCATCAACGTGAACCCTTGTGCAGAAGGCTGGATGGACTGGGCCGCCTCTAAGGTGAGGCTGGGGGCCTCCGTCAGGTGGGTGGGGTCCCTGCGCGCAGCCCCTGCCTTGAGCAGCCTTGGAGCTCTCTTCACCCCACTCCTGCACCACCCTACTGCCCACTGAGGGAAGACAGCGGTTTTCATCTGCTTTGCTTAGAATTGTAAACATGACCTCAGTTATCTGCCACTCACAAAATTTCAGTAGGATTGGATCTAAGCCAGGGATACCATGGGCCACTGGGCCAGCTTTGATAAGCATCACTCAGATTAAAAATACTTGCTGGCCACCTAACCTGTGCTGGGCTTCTTGATAAATAAGACTTCTACGGATGAACAAGACAAAAGCCTCCCATCTCAGGAATTCACATGTTATTAATGAAAAAGAAACGTGTATTTAGTACTGACTGTACCACTGAATTTCACTGTAATAATTAGCTAACATTATCGAGTTTGCTGTGTGCTAGTTCTAGTTGTTCTAATGTGTACATTACCTTGTTTGATCCTCAAAGTAATGCCAGGAGGTGGGAATTTTGATGACCATTTTACACAGGAGGGAAGGGAGGCTCAGAATGGTTAGGGAAGTTGTCCAGGCTCCCACGCAGCTAGGCAGTGGGGCTGGGGCTGGACACAGAACCCTATTGCTGTATGGTCTGTGGGCTTGACTGTACCCACTTCTTGGACTCCTGTCCAGGGTGGGAGACAGGCAGGCTTGGGCTGCAAAACAGGCCACTTGAACAAGAGGAGGCCTGAGCTGTCTTGGGAAGCTGCACCCTGGCTGGTGTCCTGTGGTTTCTTGTTTATCTTTTAAAAATTATTATTGTTTTTTTGTCCCCATAATGGCCTCAGTGTTTGCCAAGAGGGGGGAAATCAGTCCAATTGAAATAGGACAGGGCCTTTCAAGCTGGGCTAATCCTGGCTTCTCATTTTGAGAGGATGTTTTTGCCAAGTTTGGGATAGCTGTTTGAAGGGGTCATACTGCTCCGTCCACTTCCCATCCCTGTCCTGGAAACCCTGATACTATATATTTTTCCTTGACCATTCTACCAGAGTGCGGGAGCACCTTCTGTCCTGCCTGCATGACATTCAGGAGCGGAACACACTGTTTTTCATTTGATTTTCCAGCAAAGGAAGTGACATTTCATTCAGCCAGTTGGGCTCCTTGATAGCTGTTCTGAGCCCGACTTGGAGGGCTGGGGACGTTGACCACTTGCTAACACAGAGCCTGAGATGTTTATGGGGTTTAAATATCTGCACCATAACCTTTATTTCCAACCCTAGTCTTGGAGATAGAAGACCTATATCAGGGGCCTATTGTGTGTCAGGCACTAGCGTCAGACACTGTGACATATGGCGCTATACCTTGTGGTCCTCACCTTGACTTTGACATTCCTGGCACTTGCAGTTCCAGATGAGAAGTCTGAGGTCCAGGGGTCTGTAGCCTGTCCAGTGCCCCACAGGTGGGGTATGGCCCTCAAGGGCCAGCTGAGGACTGCCAGGTCTAGAGCTTCTCCCCTACCAGTCCTTGCCTGATGCCAAAGTTAGTCAGCACACACTTATGGAGCTCTGGCTGTATAGGGAGCATTTATGGAGCTCCTGCTTTATGCCTTATGTTAAAGGCAACATGGAGAGTGGTAAAGAGGAGGTCATTGGTGTCTCAGTATATTTAGAAAGAGGAAACTGGCTTGAGAGAGAAGGCTAGGGATGATAGATATGAGATAGTCGGAGCCAGGCAGAACTTAGGGTATAGACTGAGGGGCCCAGTGTGTGTTTACAAGAGGTGAATGGGGGCCTTCTGCTGAGGGACTGGTGAACTTCTGAGCAGACAAGCTAAGAGCTGGCTGGGTCTTTATGCAGCAGCGATTTGCTGTGAACCTCCTGTGCGTGGGCTCTGGGAATGAGGGATTAGAAGGAGCCCCAGGCCCAGCTATCCAGGGACTCAGGTCCAGTGGGAACTGGAGACAGAAACCGAGTTCCCACCAAGGCAGGTGTTTTATTTGCGAGGGGAGCTTGACATCTGCTCTAGAGAGCAGAGTGGTTTTGCTGACCTTGTTAATTCCTATTAATTTCTTGTTCCTAATCCACCTACTTTGATCTTCTGCAGATCTCCGGATGGACCCAAGCCCTGCCTGACATGGTGGTGTCCCACCTCTTTGGGAAGGTGAGTGGCATGACCTGGAATTGTGTTGTCCACACTCAGCAATTAGTTGTGTGATGTTCAGCACAGGGCCCAGCGGGGGTGGAGACAGACAAGACACAGTCAGTGGCACCCCATCCCAATGCCTATGAAATAATGTGACAATATTCATTCATGAGTGACAAGTTCTTCTCTTTTTATATATAGATCCTTTAACAGCCTTATTCAAGTACTATAAATTGTACATGTTTAAAGTGTACCATTTGCTACATTTGATATGCATATATCTGTAAAACCTTCACAGAAGCCAAGATAATGAATACCTTTATCACCCCAAAAGTTTCCCCGTGTCTGGTGGTCATCCTCCCCTTCTTCCTCCCTAGGCAACTTCTGATCTGCTTCTGATCACTATGGATTAGTTTTCAGTTTGTAGATTTTTATATAAATGGCCCCACACAGCATGTGCTTATTTTTTATCTGGCTTCTTTCCCTCAGCATAACTATTTAAGATCTATTCGCGCTGTTGAGTATTTCAATAGTCCATTCTTCTTTCAATCTGCTGTTGGCAGGATTGTGACTCCCACAGGTTCCAGGGGAGAGCGGGCTGCCGACATTCCTTGGCGAGTGGGAGCTCACCCAGTCTGACTTCACATGACCTCTGACTTCACATGACTTTCTCTATTTCAAATCTCCTGTGTTTTTTCTCTGATAAGGATATTTTCCCATGGAATTAGGGTCCACTGGGATAATCCAGTATGATCTCATCTCAAGATCCTTAATTAATTATACCTGCAGAGACCATTTTTCCAAATAAGATTACATTCACAAGTTCCAGGGGTTTGACATGGACATATCTAGAGGGGACCACTATGAGGCCTCCCGTAGTTCTCTTTCCTCATTTATGGTTCATGTCACAGTATGTAACACATTTTGTCTGCCCTGAGTGTGTCATCTGAAACTAACAGAAATTCAGAAAAATTCCAAACTGGTGCTTCTTACTTTTTTGGAGAAGGGTTGTCAGGTGTAGAGTTGGGCATCTGACCTGATTGTACCCCTAGTTCCTTGGAGACTGGCTGGTGAGGATATTTATTGGTGCCCCCAAGTTGCTGCAATTATGTTTTGATAGAAATCCCCGTGTAATCCCTCAGATTATTTTTTCCTGGTTTTTCTGTTGATAGCCAATTGGCCTCCTTGCTGCTTAAATGATCATGGTCTGTTCTGATGCAGCTGAAGCTTGACATGGGCTTTCTTTGCTACCCCCGCCCCTTGATTTGGTTGCCACTGGTCTCATCAGACTTCATGTGAAACCTACAGTGTCTGACATTATACAAATGAGAAACAGAGCAAGCTTATAACTCATTTGTCCCAAATCACATTTGAAAGCGTCCAGAGAGAGGGAAGGCAGAGGCTGACGGTCTTCAAGGCTCTGCTGTACCCCCTGTGGGAATGGAAATTGCTGGCCTTTCTGCCTTTCTGGTGACTTCCAGTTACATGAGTTGGTTCTGTTTTTCAAGCTTGAAAAACTTAAACTCTTCCCATTAAAAAAATAATTGCTAACATTCGCATCTTGTTTTACTGTTTGTGGAGGGCTTGTGTGTGCACACCTCTATTAAGTCCCACAAGCTGGTCAAGTAGGTAATATCATTCCCCTTTTATGAAGGAACTGAGGCTCAGAGAGGCTAAAAAATACACCCCCCAGATGGAGAATGTTGAAGCTAAGCTCTAGATGCAGAAGGACTGAGTTCAAATCAACCCCCCCTCCCCCCGGGGGATGAGCCCAGAGGAGGTGCTTCACCTTTCTGAGTTTGGGCTTGTTCCTGCTACCAGCTGATAGCCCAAGCCCCTGTGTGCTTCTGGGTCCTGGTATGCTGCTTACCCAGAGATTTCCTTGGTCCCATAGCTGGCTTGTGGATTAGTCGTTGTCTTTACTTTGTGCCCAAATAACCTGGAGAATAGAGAGAATAGTGGCCATTCCAGGGCCGTAGCACAGTGAAGGATGTGCTCTCACCTCTCCAAATGCAGGAGGAGATGCAGAATAACGTGGAGGTGGTCCACACCTACCGCCAGCACATCGTGAACGACATGAACCCCGGCAACCTGCACCTGTTCATCAACGCCTACAACAGGTACTGGAGTCGGCTGGCTGTGGGATTGCCGTTTATCAGGGCCCCGCTGTAGGTCTAGGACATGAGGCGAGGGAGCGGGGCCTTGTAAAATTAGTGGAAGGTGCAAGCCCTGAATTTGAGCAAATAGATTAATAGTACAGGAGTGCCCAGAAGGGACCCCAGGTATGGAAGGTGGTTCTGGAGTTCCACAGACCTCACAAGGATCTGAGCTACTCCTCCAGGCCACCGGGGACCAGGCATCAGAAGGCTGTGATTACACACCTGAAAGGTTGATAGTCAGTGCCTGTGACGACCTTCATGAAAGGCCGTGTGAGAAAAGTCAGGTGAGAGAGCAGCTCAGCGGCCTGGGAGGCCAGGAGGAATGCAGGACGCCCTCGAGGAGAGAGTTTGTGGTTTCAGGGACAAGGAGGACCTGAACACAATCTTCTGCAAAGGTGTTTATCTGGAGCTCAGCTAGGCACGGATCAGAGTCCCTGGTGTCAGACAGCCATGGATTCTGGAATCTTCCATGGCACTCAGCCTGCCATGCTAGCTCTGCACAGAGGCTCCCACCAAGAGGTTAGAAGTGAGCCTCGTCAGGTTTGTGTCTCAGATGCTAATACTTGACGTCATGAAGTTAATTAGTGTGTATAGCAGAGTTTGGTGTCTGTCTCCTCTTACAGTCCTGCCAGCATCTCAGCGTGGGAGGCTCTAATATTCTCAGTGACCCATGAAGCAGAGGCTCCAAAATGCGTTTATTTAGCAGACGTTTACGGAGAGCTGGAGGGGGGTCAGGCTTTCAGCTAGGCACTAGGGACACAGAGGAAACCAGCACAAAGGCCACACTCTTCCTCTCCCTCATGGACAACATAGCAATTAACTGATCCTCTTGAAAACCCCACTCTGAGGACATATAACCATTGTCATTTCCTGCTGAGAAACTAAAGGCACAGAAAGGTTTAGTAATCTGTCCAAGGTCACACAGCCAGAAAGCAGCAGAACATGGTTTGAATCCTGCTTGCGGAGAGCGGGCTGCACACAGGCAGGGGAGGGTGAGTGGCACCTGGCCAGCCCCATGCTGGGCCCCACAGTGGTACTGGCAAACTGATGGAGGGCTGGAAAGGAAGGAATGAAAGGATCAGGTTTGAGTTCTAAAGAGAGCATGTGGCTGCACTTCAGAGGACTTGGAGTTGGTGAGGGTAGGGCTCAGACTACGGGGCAAGAAGGCCACTTGGGAGGCCAGCCTGTTTTTCAGGTGGGGACTCTGAGTGAGGATGGGAGTGTGGACCCTCTCTAGTGGAGGGCGTGATTTGTGCTCCTGTTAAAAAAATAAAAAATCACAGCCTAATTTGGGACAAAATGAGATGGGCTGCAGTCACTGGAAACACCTAAGGCATGCTGTCCCTTTAACCACTACCGTGGATGCCAAGAGGCTGTGCTATCCTGAAAGCTGCAGGGTTGGCAGAGCGGGAGGTTTCCCAGGATGTCCTGAACCTCTGGGCTTGGCTCAGCAGGGTGGGGGCCTCATCCAGGGCAGGGTCTGCTGATGCTAATGGTGTGATTTCTGCCTGCAGCCGGCGGGACCTGGAGATAGAGAGACCCATGCCCGGAACCCACACGGTCACCCTGCAGTGAGTTGCTTTTCTGTCCCCCACCACTTACGGCTGCTTAGGGTTGCAGTGGGCCTTCCTTGTGAGTTTGGCGGGACTGGCGTGCTTGTGGTGGGACAGTACAGTCAGGGAGAACTGGACGGATTCTCTTCAGGGACTGAGTGGTGCCCAGTCTGGCTCAGCCCTCTTTAGCCCTCTTTGTATGCAAGTCTTATCAGTTCTTGGGGTGTCCCCACGACCTGGTGGAACCCTTGATTTGGGGGAAGGAATGATGACTGTACTTTATTTACTGTGTCCTTAACTGTGCTAGGCATTGCTTCATAAAGCCTAGAAACTGACACAGGACCTCCTTACAGTGCACTTCAGGTCCTGGAGGGAAAGCCAGTCCTGAACACAACTAACTGGGATTCCAGGGGGCATGATGGTATCCTTTGGTGGCTTTCTGAGTGCACCACATTGTCTGGCACTCGGGAACTTTGAATGTCATTCCCTTTGTCACATGTGCTGTACTTGTCTCTGCCTTGACTGGCAAAGTTCTGCTCATCTATCCTTGATGAGGGGATGCTTTAAAATATAAACATCAGGACACAGAATTTCTCTGACTTACGTTCATTCTAAGGTGTAAATGACTACCAACCCATTTTATTTTAAGAGCAAAACAGAGGATGGAGGGAGAATGAAGTAAAGGGTACTGGGATGAAGAAAGGGTACTGAGGAAAGTAAAATAAATTTTTTAGACTCCTAATCCCAGCCTGGCAGACCTGGAAGTGTGAGAATTTTTACATGAACCTTATGCTCACTGCTCCCGTCTTTCCCTAATCCCAGGTGCCCTGCTCTGCTGGTTGTTGGGGACAGCTCCCCTGCTGTGGATGCTGTGGTATGTGGAAATCAACAGCTGCTTTCTGGGTTTAACTGAACAGTCCAAGTCTGGTTGAGTTTGTGCAAAGTGGCCCTGCCCATCCCTTTCCCTCCCCTGCCTCCATCAGGGCGACATTAGGTGACATTTTTCAAATGTTCTATTGGCCTTGAGGCAGAGGGCCCAGCCATCAGTCTCTTTCCCTGGTAGCTGCCTGCCCTGGCTGCTTGGCAGTTGGCCCTCTGTTTTCCCTCCTGGCCCTGCACCTGCTGGCTGCATCCCATTGGCTTGTTTATTCTCATGTGTTTGCCACTTGGCTTCCTGGGCAAGAAACAGTCTTTTTCAGGAAGCAGGGGGATCTTCCCTATCTGATTGGCAGGGGAGAGAGACACCTTGGAAGTGGGGCTTAGACAAAGCTGTCTGACTCATTTTGCCCCTTAATTCCTACCTGTGATGTTGCAGAGGAAAAGAGAAGACAGAGCTTTTCTGACGACCCCCCAGCTGGGGAGATGGGAGACTTAGGGGTTAGTGATTAGAGTCCCAGAGTGGTGGCATGCCTTGTGTAGATGTTCATGTAGTAGAGGCCTAGGGTGCCTCAGTGAACCATGGGTTTCATGTAGGCAGACCCACTGGAGATAATCAGAGGATACATCAACAGAGATATGTTATTCTCATCACAGGAGGGGATATTCTATGTTGGGCATCGTGAACATCACAGGTTGCATAGATATTCTGCCCAATTCTGGATGCCACTTCCAAGGTGACAAAATGAAGAGAAAATCAATTTGGCCAATGTGATTTAATATGAAGAATAGTTGTTGGCTCTGGGGACAATAAACCTGAATCTTTGGCAGAAGCAGGTTAAAGCAGATGTTCATTTAGCAGAGCTTTCCGGAGCACCTTCTACACTTTAGCAAATCTTCATTACAACACTTATCCCCCATTTTATTGATGAGGAAATTGAGGCCCAAAGATGTTAAGTAAGTGGTCTAAGGTCACACAATTGCTAATGGAAGAGCTGGGATTTAAAGCCCCCTGAAACCCACATTTTTTCTTCTGTGCTAGAGGGAATATTGGAGTTTCTGGCGATAGTGGCAGAGTGGCAGGCAAGGGGGAAAGGTTTTGACTTTGGCTCCAGTAGAAAATTAACAACTGTCTTCTTTCTTGTCCAGGTGGAGTGCAACTCGAAGCTGGACCCCACAAAGACCACTCTCCTCAAGGTACAGGGAAATCAGTACAGTTTGCATTTGTTCTTTCTTAGAAACCCTTGAGTTTTCTGCAAAATTGAGTTCTGTCTGAACAAGGCAGAGCTCGTAGTCAGAAACCAACAATGACTTAATGTATCTGGTTTACAAACATTTTTGGGTGCTCGCTGTCGACCTCAGGCTGTAATGAACCCTCTCTGAGATCTCAGGAGTCATGGGGCTCTGGGGAGGGATAGGCCAGGAAGGGCTTGGCAGGAGCTGTCTCTAGAGTGGCCTGGGATATTCCTCTGGGAGGGCCCTCTTGTCCCAGAAGAGAAACCTCTCCCTGTGTGTTGGAAGGGCAGGACTTGCTCCAACAGGCTCCTGGGAGCACTTGGCATGCTCACTGTCTCCTAGCTGGACTTGAGGGTCTGTTGCAATCTCCGCCAGTGCCCTGTCAGTTACATCTGATGGTACAACAACTGAGACCACAGACCATTGTGGCAGCCCTGGGTAAAGATTCAGCACAAGAAGGGCCTTCCAGCCTGTCATACCCTGTGAGGGCAGGTGACCAAGAGGGGCCCATGGGGAGATGAGGCAGCTGCCCCGTATTGGGGAGGGCTAAGGAAGTGACATCTGTGAGTCGCTGTTCCTTGACTCCCCCCATGGGAGTAGAGTGTGCAGGAGGCGCTGTCTGATACTGAGTGGGGGGGCTGCTCCTGTGTCAGGCTCTTCCCCTGCACTTTCCTGCAAGGTTAGAAGATGCTAGACTTCAGACTCCTATAACGCTGTTTTTTGGGGGCGCCATTACAAAGTGCCTCAAACTGGGTAGCTTAAAGCAACAGAAATTCATTCCTGCACAAAGTCTAAAACCTGTGTTTTGGTCAGGCCGTGCTCCTCTGAAGGTGCTGGGGAGTAAGTCCTTCTCACCTCTTTGGCTTCTGGTAGTTGCTGGCGGCCCCTGGTGCTCCCGGGCTTGGAGTTGCATCACCCCAGTCTCTGCTTGAGCCATCACCTGGCATCCTCCCTGCGTGTCTCTGTGTCTGTGACCAAATCGCTCTCTTCTTTGAAGGACTTCAGTGACTGGATTTAGGGCCCACCCTTGATCCCTCCAGCCGCCCCTTACCCTGCTGCCTAAGAGCCCCTCAGCCCTTGGCCCTGCTCACTCCCACGTTGGGACACATATGAACACATGGCTAAAATTGCCTCCGTTACATGGCAATGCATTAGGTTTGGTAATTTCATAGGAACTTTGAAAGGGACAGTGTCTACAAAGGGTGGCCAGCCAGGCAACTCACTGGGCCAGGAGCTGCGTTCTAACAGTGTCCATATGAGGGATTCTTTCTCGGGAATATGCTTAAAGGGGATGACATCAAATCCTTTCAGGTCAGACAGATCCTGGCCAGAATCTTGCAAATTCCCTCAGCTCTGTCCAGCCTGGCTTCTGCCTTCCATGGCTCCAGGAGAATGGAGTGAAATTATCTCTAGGGCTTTGCAGTGTCTTGCACATAGTAAGCTGCAGGTAGTGGTTTCCATGGAGACACTGTCTGATACTGAGGGGACAGTAACGAAAGCAGTGGCAGCCTTGCTTGATGGGGCTACAGAGCCTCCACCTACTCAGTGGCCCGTTGCCCTCAGCGGGCAGGGTGACAGGTAGATGGATGCCCACTTGGAACTGGCCTTAGAGCACAGGTGACCTCAGCACTAACTGGCTTCCCTTCCTCCTAGATGGCGGATTGTGGTGGTCTCCCGCAGATCTCCCAGGTGAGTGCCACCTTAGCTTTTGCATGAAGCACCTGACACCTCCCCCGGGTGCAGTGTGCATGCCTCTGTGACTTGGTAAGGCCTTTGTCCTTACTGCCTCACATGACATGAGATGACAATTTGTAGGCGTGTTACTCTTTATAAAAGGTGCTTGTTCACAAGGACTCATTTGATCCGCTGTGGAGTAGATAGTACTGGGGTTCCTAGAGGCCAAGTGGAAACACGGTCATCGTGAGTCAGAATCTAAGCGTGCCTGCCTCAAAGGCCATAGGTTTCTGCAGGAGCAGAGGGTCCCAGGGAGCTCCAGCCTAGAAGAGAAGGGTAGAGAGGAGATTAAAACAAACGGTGTGCACAGATGTCTCTGCTTATACATGTGCACATTTGTTCACATGTGTGTACATGCATGTCTGCATGCATTTGTGTGCACTTGAGTGCATGTACACAAGAAAACACCAAGTGATATAGCATGTTTACTGCACAACTCACTCCTCTAGTTCCTGCTCATAAATAACCCCACCCACTTAACAAGTGAACTTTTAACCTATATTCTTACAATTTTACATCATGAGAGTTCGGTATTCTATCTTAAAATGAGAACTATCAAAAAATTATGTGAATTTTTGGTCACTTTTTTCCTCTAAGGCCTTCCTTGTCTCCTTTCTTCCTTCTTTCCTCCTTTCTCTACTTGGAACAAGAACAGATCTGACCCTGGGTAATAATCAAAACAATGTTCAGGGCCACAGCAGGAGCTGGCAAGCACAGGCTTCCAGGAAACCGCCCAGGGAAGGCGATGCCTGTGCAGACGCCTCCCCCTGGTGCCTCACTGGTTGGGTGTGTGTTTACAAAGGGGTTTCTCACCCTTGATTCGGGTCAATTTTTGCAACCATCCATGGAGGCAGGAAGAGCAAGCATTTTGTCCCAGTGTCATAGAAGAGGAAACGGAGGCTAACAGACGGGGGAGATTGCCCATGGTTGCCCACTAGGGCAGAATTTGGGCCCAGAGATTCTTGTTCCCAAGGACATGTTCTTGGTTCTCTCCACATCCTGTCCTCGGCAGCCCCAACTCCCCTGTCCTTTTGCCCTTGTCACACAAGTCTCAAAGGGCAATTTAAGCATAGTCTCTCCTTTAAATGTTGTTTGGCTCTGTGTGGAATGGTGGGTGCAATACCAATGACTCCTCATTGTCACAGGAGAATGAGGCTCAGGGTATTAGATTTAACAGGTGGAATTACTTGAAGCCTGCAAATATGCCCTTGGTACCTGAGGATTCACCTCTAGTACACATGAGATGAATTGCTTGCGAGTAACTGGTAGGACTGGCTGTGCTCTCAGCATTTCTGGCTCATTTCACTTCAAGTAGCCCAATTAATGAATTGCTTTTTCTGACCAACGTCCCTTCCTTCTTTTGATCCTTTCTTCGTCCCCTTTCTCTTCTTTTATCCATCGTTCTCTCTTTCCTTCGTTGTGGCCATTGACCCTTTTTTCTTTTTATCTATCAACAGTCCATCCTTCCTTCCTTCCATTCTTCTTTCTTTCCATCTGACTTTTTTCCCTTTTCACCCATCTATTTATCCTATGTCCTTTCTTCCCTCCACCAGCCAGCCTGCCACTATTGAGGCCGGGGGTGAGCTGCCCTGAGGCTGTGGGTTCTGGGTTTGGACAACCTGTGTTGATCTGTAAGATCCACCACTTTTGACCTCTCCAAGTCTGTTCAGCTATAAAATGTGGGTAAAATACTGCTAACCCTATGAGGTAGTTGTCAAGGGTAAATGGAATGATGTAGCCGAGCCCTTATCACAGCGAGAACGCTGAGGTGGACACATCACTTTGGCTGATGCGGCCTCCCCAGAAACACCTGCAGTGGTGGTAATATTCTGCCCGTTTTATAGGCGAGAAAACTAACTCAGACAAATCACATAACTTGTCCACATTCCTATAATTGTGATGTGAACTTGAACTTTCCCTTTCTGGCTAAAGCTAGTGTGGTCCCTGAAGTATCCCCGAGTCTTGTCTTTCCTTTTGCTTTATTCTGTCAACCCATGGTGGCCTTCTTCTTGAGCTAGTGAGTGAATGAAGCTGACTTGGGGCTTCAGTCAGCTGGTGGTCATGGATGATCTGGACCCTGGTGACTAACTGCACGTTGTCTCCTTGTCTCTCGCAGCCTGCCAAGCTCGCTGAGGCCTTCAAGTACTTCGTGCAGGGCATGGGCTACAGTGAGTATGATGCTGCCCAGCGTGGAGAGGGTTGGGTGGTGCGGGAGCTGGAAATGCAGGTGCCTGAGACAGGTTTGGATGAGTCTTCTCCATGCACTGGGCCAGCTTCAGCTTCCTGAATACTGGGCAGAGCAGAGGAGGAAATATTTAGGGGTATGGAGTGTGCAGCAGTCTAGTCTCTGTTTAGACTAGAAAGGTTCACTTCTTTCATCACACAGAAGGTGTTTCCTACTGGGGATTTTTCTTTTTAAATTTTTGTTGATTTAGATGAGGACTATCCCTTTAAGCACCAAGGACATGAGAAACAATGAAAATATTTTAGATTTTGGTTCCATGCTTTCTTACAGTGATGATAAACATGGTGATGATGATGGTGGCCTTGATAACAGATTATTAATAAAGCCTTTTTCCTCATTTAACCATCACTGTAATCCTATGAGAGATTCTTATTCTCATTTTGTAAGTGGTAAAACTGAGGCTTAGAGAATTTTTTGAGAACTGTAAAGTTGTATAAGTGGCCTGTAGGGTTGAGTTGCTCGTGTGCAAGACGGAACACATGTTTGCTAACTCACGCAATCTTGTAATTGAAGGATAAACAGAAACATAATTCAAGAACCTGCTGCTTCTTGCTTTAGGGTTATAGTTTAGTCGTTAGTCAGGCCCTACTGCCGTTTTCTCAGAAATGACGTCCCTGGACAAGGACATACGCTATTGGGTTTAAAGATGCGGTTGAATAGTGGCCACGTGAGATACTGGGCAATCTGTTAATTTGTTGCCCTTCTTAAGAAGGAAGGCTTTGAACTTCAGTATTTTGTCTTCTTAATCTCTTGGGTTGTCGAAAATAGTAGCAGGATGTTTGGCAAACTAACCAGTCTTAAGATTGGCCTCAGGCATGCTTAGTTCTAGCAAAGCAGGGAGGGGTAAGTTTGCTTGCATGCCTCAGGCGGGAGCCCTGTCCCAAGATGCCCTCTCCCAATAGAAAGCCTCTGCCTGTGGGTCTCCTGCCCCTCTGCCTGCCTTCCTGCTGGGCTATGCGGGCAGAAGTCCTGATGGAGAGAGCCTCGGCACAGACCGTGTTTATGTTGCATGGCGTGAATCTCTTGCTTGTCTTGGGCATGACATTGTTTGGATTTCTGCTTCAAGGGTGCATTCAGGGGAAGCAAAGGATGGGCCCTTTTTTTTTTTTTTTCCTCTCTCAAATCAGCTTCTCTTTCCTGAAGGCCAAAGCATCCTATAGAATTTAGGGGAAATAGCAGAAAGAGCAGTGGCCCCAAAGGCATCAACCAAAGGGAAAGAAAGTGACCAATCGCTGAGTCCCCTCCACCCCACACAATGGTGTCGAGCATGGCCTTGCTTGGTCACCTGACCTCAGTCACCTTAGCACTGACATCCTGGCCAGGAGAACGCCCAGATTTGGGGTTGAAAAAATAGGTTTAAAGACAATATGTAAGCTATAGAAGTGGGATTGACCCTCATTCCTTCCAGATTCAAAAGGAGCTCTTTAGGAAGGGAACTGGGTATAGCAAGGATTCTGTTGGGGAGTGTCTGCCATCAGCAGCCAACTCCCATGTCTGCTAGCACATAACATAAGCCCCCCTTACTGGGGACGTCCCAGCTGCCTTGGTGTCTGATGTCCATTCTTCAGGGTGGCCTTCCCAGTGATTATGTGCAATTGTGTGGGCATTAGTATCCCAGGACTGTCCTAAGAACTCCTCAAAAACTGGGTAGCTTCAAAGAGCAGAAATTTATTTCCTCACAGTTTTGGAAGCTAAAAGTCTGAAATCGAGGTGCCAGTGGGTCTGTGCTCCTCTGAGGGCTTTAGGAGAGACCTTTCCTCACCCCTTCCTAGATTCTGCCAGTCCTGGCCCCAGAGCTTCTGAGGCTGCATGACTCCAGTCTCTGCCTCTGTGTGGGCTTCTTCCCCGTGGCCCTGTGTGTTCTCCCCTTTTTATAAAGACACCACTGTTGAGTTGAGGGCCCACCCTAAATCCCGGACAATTTCCTCTCTAGGTCCTTAACTAATTATATATGCAAAGATCCTCCTTCCAAATAAGATTACATTCTGAGGTTTTAGGTACACATGAATTTGAGGGGGGACACTATTCAACCCAGAACAGGTAGAAAGGATTTTTTGTTTGTTTATTTTCTTGTTATTCCACTCTATCAGCACCTGTACGCTCAAGGGCATTAGAAGTCTTAGAAGTGATCCTGAAGTATGGACGGCACCCTCACTCATGCCTGAGGCTTTTAGACTTCTTGAGAAAAGAGCAATGACTGCTAACAGCTCTGCAACAAACCTGCCTTGCGGCATCACTTGCCCTGAGTGTGGTTGTGTAGGGATTGTGTGGCTGAGCAGGAATGCCCCTCTGTTCCAGTGACAGCTGACAGCATGGGGTGGTGGACATCTGTGTAGGATCTCCATTTTGTAGATGGGGTAGGAAAGCTGGAGGGATACCCCACAGCCACACAGCTGGTAAGCAAGTGACAGAATTGGATTCAGACCCAGATCTGGGTCAAGTCACTTCTGGGTGGTTGTCAAGCTCCTCCCGCACCTGGGCCTTGCTTCCCCTCCGGCCGCATTGCTGGAAGGATTGGGGCAGGACAGGAAGAGCGCTTGTTCAGGGCCGTCCACGTGGGAGGGCGTCATGGCTGCTGGACAGCTGCATCTGGTCTTCACCTTGCAGTCTCCCACCCCCTAACCAGCTGTCTCCTGTCTCCCCAGTGCCCTCTGCCAGCATGACGCGCCTGATGAGGTCCCGCACAGCCTCTGGCTCCAGCGTCACCTCTCTGGATGGCACCCGCAGCCGTTCTCACACCAGCGAGGGCACCCGCAGCCGTTCTCACACCAGCGAGGGCACCCGCAGCCGTTCCCACACCAGCGAGGGAGCCCACCTGGACATCACTCCCAACTCGGGTGCCACCGGCAACAGCGCCGGGCCCAAGTCCATGGAGGTCTCCTGCTAGGTGGCCTGGGTAGACAGCTGACCCCGGACTCTGATCTCCATAGCAGCCCCCTCCCCTCCAGCTCCTTCCCGCCCCTGCCTGCCACATGCGCCTAACTTGGTATTAATCCAAAGCTTATTTTGTAAGAGTGAGCTCTGGTGGTGACAGATTGGGTCTTTCCCAGGCACCCTCTCCAGTGAGGGCAGGGCAGCAGTGGACCAAAGGAAAGAGGCACCTGAGTGTCCTATTCCATTAACCTGTGGCCAGCGGCCACTCTCTTACCTTCCCTCAGAGACACCAAACTGCCAAAAACAAGAAACACACCAGTAAACATGTCACGAAGCCAAGCCCAGGCTGCCTCGTGCATCCTGGTTCAAAGGGGCCCTTGATCAGAAGGCCTGCCATCCACTTCCTGTTTCCTCTCCAGCTAAAGGGAAGCTGACCAGTTCCAGGAAACAAATTCTTTTCTGATTTGGAGAGGGGGAGAGCAGTGTAGTGTAGACAGCTCTTTTAAATAGGCAAAATAGGAAGGGGGGAAAGGTGGGATTTGAGGCTAGAGAAGCATTTGGAAAAAACAAATCCGCATAGCTGACTTGAAGGAGTCAGTTTTTAAAGTTGGTGCATATAAACCTCTAAATGCTGAAGCCACACGCCTGTTTTTCTAGCGTCCTTTTAATGTACAATGAAAGTAGGTAACCAAAGCTCTGGCTTGGCCGGAGGAACATTATGGCAAATGTTTGGTGTTGTGCGTTTTGAAGGCTTTGGCTCTACCCTCTGCCTCTTCCCCACAGATCCTTCTCCCACCCCAGACGCATGAGCAGGTGATTATTTTTGTTCATTGGGGGAAAATGATGTGGATTTTTGTTGCACTCTTTGGAATGGAGGGAAATGTCCTGGCCAGCCATACCTGGCTGCAGGGATTCTCCTTACAGGGGGGTGGGGAGGAGGGCATTGGGGTGGGCCGGTCCTTGAATTCCCAGATGGGAGGGACTCCTCATGATTGTGATTTCCATGGGTTCCAGCCCATTTCCCAGGTATCATGTGTCCTTGAGTTAAATTCAGTTTCTGATCCTTGACAACCGGTCCTGAATCTATACTTACTAGCTGAGCATTTCTAACCTGGTAACATCAGTCGATCTTCAAATAGGACTGTTTGCTCTCAGGGGGTGGGGGTGGGAATTCACATGGGGAATAGGGCTGGGAAAATGCCAGGATTCTGGAACATACGTTCCACAGCACTGTCCTTCCTTCTCCCGCCTTCTTGTCTTCCTGCCCTGCTAACCTCCTGACAATGAATGGGGCGGCACCACTGACGTCTCTGAGCCGTGCTGGCGGAGCTGCCAAGTTCCTGTGCCACTGCCTGTGATTTCCATTTTGGCTAACTATGGGTTTTCTTAGAGGAAGTTTGATCATAGGGAATTGAAGATTGAGAGTCAACCATGGGGGCCTGGTGGTTTCTGGGACCCTAGAGTTGGCAGAAGGAAACAGTCCAGCCTTCTAGGTGGCGTGAGTGGTCATAACTCATTTACCTGCCACCTACCACCTTGGAGGCTCCCCTGACCTCGTGCAGAAAGGTCGAGGATCAGGGCAAGAGTGGCTGGATGCAGATGTACAAGTCTCTCCAGAGGAGTTTCTTAATGAGATATTTGTATTTATTTCCAGACCAATAAATTTGTAACTTTGCAGTGGTTTGTGTCTTCATTCCTCGCCCTGAGAGATAGTGTGTGCGACATCAAGGTGTAAGGGTGGGACTTTCAGCGAAAGGATGACTGGTCTGTGATACCCGTTGGCCCCTGCCACAGCCCCTAACCCAGGGCTCTTTGCTTTAGAGCAGGCTGTGCAGCAGAATTAGAATGTCAGCTGCATAAGCCACTTGCTAAAATAATAGAAACAGATGAAATTAATTTTAATAGTATGATTAACCCAAGATTACCAAGATATTACCACTTCTATAAAAAATATTAAGCAGCCATTTTACATCCTTACACTCATCAGTGTGAATTTCACACAGCACGTTCAGACAGCCACATTGTGCCCAAAAGCTCGGATGGCAAAGTGTAAGAGGATAAAGCTTGTTGACCTCCAGTTAGAGAGAAACATCTTTGTATTTGTTTTTACATTTTATTACAGAAAAGCAACCCCTTTCCTCATTCCCAGTGACAGCCATTGCGGTGTTTTTGTTTTCTACTATACATATAAGAAATGTAAACAGGTTTTGAGAGGTTCAGGCATAGAATGGGGTGAGGGGGGTGTCCACAAGAAAGGTGAGGCAGCCAGTGCAGGGACAAAGACTTTAATAGAAGGGGAAAGCAGAATGGAGACTGCCAGGTGTCAGGTCAGCTCCCACAGTTGCAAAAGGCTTTTATTAGCCTTATCAGTACAGCTGCTCAGGGGAAAGTGAGCCCAGCGTACTGCCCAGCGCCCTTCTCCAGTGGGGTCAGGATTATGGGCCTATATGGCTAGAATGTGTCCCAGAAACTCTGTCCCTGAAGCACTCCAGGAGTCTGTGACGGGGCTGGGGAGACGGCTGGTTTCTGACCTGTTTTTCTAGGATTGCTTCATTCCCATCAACATTGTGAGAATTCCTTTCCCACCGGTCTTAGCATAACCTCTCGTTTTATTTAAACTTTTATTTAAGATGAGTTTAAAATGTACAGAACATTTGCAAAGGTAGTACAGAGAGGTCCCGTGGATCCTGCACCCTGTTTCCCTATAATAACATCTGACATTACTTGATGCATTTGTCACCACCGAGAGAACTTTGGTACGTTACTGTTGACCAGGCTCAGGGCTTCGTTGGAATTTCTCAAGTTTTCCCAAATGTTCTTTCTGTGCTCCAGGAGCCCATCCAGGCTATCTCATTACAATTAACTGTCACGTGTCCTTGGCTTCCTCTGGCCTACAACAGTTTCCCAGACTGCCCTTGCTTTTTGACAGTTTTGAGAAGCGCTGGTCAGGCATTTTGTAGACAGTTTCTCAGCCGAGGTTTTTGGTGTTATTTCTCACGGTACAACTGGGGCTATGGGTTTCCGGGCAGGGTGAGACCAGAGAGGTGAAGTGCCCTACTTGTCATATCTTATCAAGGGCTCATGCTGTCAGCATGGGTTAGCACTGATGGGATTGACCTTGATCCCCTGCTCGGGTGGTGTCTGCCAGGCTCCTCCACTGACCTGGATCCCCCTGCTTGGGTGGTGTCTGCCAGGCTTCTCACTGTCAAGCTGCTTTTCTGCTTTTCCATACTTCATCTTGGGGAGCAAGCTGCTAACTGCACCCCACACTCAGCCATTCTTTACCTCCCCCTTAAAAGAGCTATCATGCTGTTATTTACTGGGGTGCTCTTCACTTACTTCCAGGGGCTCCCTATGCTCATTAGCTGTGAGCACTGTCTGCACCCTCCTGTGGCCAGGGGTGTTCCACAGCCCTTGGGCCCTGCTGTCCAGGCTATAGACTTGCAATGAGGAAGGGGCTTTGACTCAGCACAGAAGAGCGAGAAAGTGTTCCCAGCTGCATGGACAGCTTGGGCACCAGCTCAGAAAGTGGACTATGTGCCTTACCAGGAACCTGCACCATGGGCAGGTGACCTCATGTGCTGGGCATGGCATGAAGTGAGGCAGGAAGGCTGGTCCTGGGGGCAGGGGCCTCTGGAGTTCTGCCCTATCCCTGCAGAGGCCAAGGCCAGCTCTTTGGGCCTTTGGGCCACACGTGACCCTTTGATAAGTTAAGAGAAGATTTCAGACCCCTCTCTGAAGAACTTTAAATACATAAAACAAAATACATATTACAAAAGAGACCACTCATGGTGAAGTGTATCTGCGTGTGACAACTGTGTGATGTGCCCCAGGAACATCTTCATCAGTCAGTTCAGGGGTAACTTTGGGTCAGGTCTCAAGATTACTGCAATGTCAAAAGATAGGTGCCTGCCACAGTTTAATAAGGTGAATATCTGTGATTACAACTGGTGATACTGGTGTTTGTTTGCAGTTAGAGGTTAGTATAAACAAAGATGCATATTCTTTTCCCATCCAAGAATGGGGATCTCTGAATTCTACCCAGGGCTCCCTGGAGAGCGTGGGGACCCTGGTTAAGCAGCCCTGCTCCAGAACGGAAGGAGCATCCTGGCTGAGCTTATCCAACAGACATAACTGCCTGGCCTGCCTAGGGGTCCTGTAGGAACAAGGCCAGTAGTGGGGAGTTGGCAGGTGAGTTGGTGACAGGGCTGCCACCTCAGCTTTAAGGAATTGGGGGTGGAGCAGTATGGCTTCTTGGAGGGGGTTCTGTCACAAATGTTTGCAAGCCTTCTGGGCTATTTAGAGATGGTGTGCCCAGAGGCTGTTTGCCAGCTGGGGACCTATTTCTGGTCTCCTAGCTGTGTATTTTGGTTTTGAATCCCCTGCCCTTGGGTTTAAACAGCAGTTGGGAAGCCAAGTGTGAGCTGAGATTAGCACCTGCGGTATCTGTCCTTATATCTTCCAGACAGCCACACTATGAGAGTCACTGGATTGGTTCCCAGACGTAGCCCAAACCCATTAGCTTACATATCTGAAACCCTTCAATGGTGTCCCCCTGGAGTCTAAGAACAGAAGATGAGCTTGGCCTTGTAAGGTCAGAGATGGCATTGGGGAGGGGACAAGTGAGCAGATCACCTTCCTTCTGTCTAAGATCAGATTTTTCTGCAAAAGTATAAAATTGTCAGGGCCCAGGACTGGCCAGGTCTCGGGCCCAGCTTAGGTAGGTTCTGGATGTGGATCACTAAGCTTCCTTGCTCAGGAACAGTTTCTTGTAGATGCTTGAGGGCTATCTACTTTAGCTGGAGAGAGAGAGACAGAGTATCTTAGAGAGAGTAAAGGTCTTCTTAGAACAGCTAGCTCTTAGTCTTTAGCAGAGCTTGGTAATCTTCAGCAGAGACGCCAGGCTGGCGTTCTGAAGGCAGGAGAGGAGACAGAGTCAGAGTAAGTGGATCCGTGATAGAATGCGCATGCCTCTTGACTGCCTTCTCCTCCAGCCTAATATAAGGCTGAGCTCGTGCTTCTCAACACCACAGGTGTAGAGACTGCCAATTCACCAATGCTCTCATCTCGCGAGCTCACTCATGCTTGTTAGAACCAAATCTTTCTCCATGCCCTTTTCACCAAGGTGTTCCATTACAGGTATTTCCTATAACTCTCACTCCTCCTAGCCATAGGCTATATGGGCTGCTACATTTCCCCCCTTTTTCATATACAAACGAAATTTTTAATGTGGTAAGGGCCGTTCTTCCTGTTATCTAGCCCTTTTCTTTCTAGGCAAAAGATGGTAATTATCAGAGTTCAGAATTCCAGGTATGGGCTCTTTAAATGAGGAAGCCCAATACAGATGTAAACTATTAGTCTCTGCTAGAGGAAAATGATTATGATGTTAATTCCCTTAAAGGTCTTTTTAAATGGAGAAAACTGAAATCTTTCCTGATAGAATTTATCATTTCTTTAACTGTAGGAACTTTCCTTTGATATTTACTTAACAGAGAACAAAAGTAACACTTTCCTTGCAATCTTTGCAAGCAAGCATTTTTCTCTCACTATTCCAAAGGTTTTGCTACTCGAGGTACTGAAATCCACCCTTCACAGATCACAAAAGACTGTTACTCGTGGATTAATGGTTCCACACTTAGCAGTTCCTCTCATGGAACTGTTACTCGTGGTCCAAAAAGTACCACCCTTCACAATTCCTTGATAGCAGAGTTTCCCCTGCTTTCAAGCTGCTTTTCCAGTGAAATTTTTCCTAATTAATTCCAGACTTTTTTTCAAATGGAGTTTCCTAACACAGAGGTGGTTTAACTTGTACTCTTCCCTCCCTTTGTTCCCACCTCTCATAATCTTCCAAAGGCTTCACTTACTTCCGAGTGACACTTCCCCTTTGGGCTGTGTCCAGTCTCCTTAGCTGGACCCGGTTGTAGTGCACAGACAATGATGAGAGGTCGGTTACCCCCCTTCACCACACAGGATAACCTAATATTCCACAAACATTTTAAATCTAATTATTCTCCATTGTCATCCATTGGTCTGGTTTAATTTCCTGTTTTAACACTAAGGCACCACAGGTCTAACCAAGCTGGCAGAGTGCTCCCACAGCATAGAATTGAATTATACTGTTTTTTCTGAGAATGGTTTGAAATGAAAATATTAAACTGTTTTTTCTTTGATTTACCAGTGGGTCCTGATTCTAGCCCAACTGATAATTTCCCTATAATAAAGGTGTTCCATCTTCTATCAAGTTGATAACGGCATTTGTTTGGCCCAATGAAAGCTTTTTTTATACTTGGGACATACACCTGGAGGTTTACATGCTCTTTGTTACTTTTCTTTAGCATTCAAAGTTCTTTTACCTTTTAAAAACCTTTCTCTTACAGCCTAGCTCCCCACATTTATGGCATTTGATGTTAACTGGGAGATTTACCCTCTGATCTTCCAGCTGCCCAAATTGAGATGTCAATATAGCATTTACCTGCTTCTACTATAAGATTCATCTGATCTCAACTGTATTTCAAGTACTGTATCTCATTTGCCATGATTTTTCTCTACTAGCTTTTTTCTTTCAGCCTGTTACTTTTTATAATTTTTCCTTTTCAATTCTTAGAACCTTTGGCTGCCCTAAAAAGACAGGAGCTCTTGAGCTGTTTTTTACTCTGGTGTCTTATTTTACAAACTTTACTTCCACTATTTCTTCACCAGCCTCAATCTACAATTCTTTTCTTTTTAAACAGAACTCTTAACTGCCAAAAAGGGATTCGGGGCGTAGGTCTCTCAAAAGCTGCTTCCTGCTGGCATTGGGCGAAGGTATTGGGGGAAGGCAGTTAGAAGTTCTCCTTCCTAACTTAATAAACTCTTGCAACCTGTTCCCAAACTTTTCTCTTTGCTGTTTTATGGAAGGCTTTTCTCACCCCTGAGGCTAAAGGCTTGTTTACTAAAGATTCTTATCTCCTAGGTCTAGCCTTTCTCTTTCCCTCTTGTTCAGAGGCTTTTTTCTGTTTTTCTCCCACCACTTCACAGAAGAGGCTGAAGGATTTTACCAGCTTTTTTCCCACAGAAGTAGTAGTTAGAATTTGGAAAGAGAAAACGCAGGAAAGAAGAGGAAAAACCGAATGAGAAAGGCCTGCCGTTGGCTGTCTTTCTTAGATATTTCCTTTCTCTCTAAGCATTTCTATTTCTCTTTTTTCTTACTTTGCTAAAGCTTATTTCCCTCTCCGTCCGCATTCACTGAATCCTGCTCACAGCACCATTTGTCAGTGGTGTTCACTATCCCGCTCCTGACACCACTTGTCAGGGCCCAGGACTGGCCAGGTCTCGGGCCCAGCTTAGGTAGGTTCTGAACGAGGACCACTAAGCTACCTTGCTCAGGAACAGTTTCTCGTAGGTGCTTGAGGGCTACCTACTTTATCTGAAGAGAGAGAGAGAGGGAGACAGAGTATCTTAGAGAGAGTAAAGGTCTTCTTAGAACAGCTAGCTCTTAGTCTTTAGCAGAGCTTGATAATCTCCAGCAGAGACGCCGGGCTGGCGTTTTGAAGGCAGGAGAGGAGACAGAGTCAGAGTAAGTGGATCCGTGATAGAATGCGCATGCCTCCTGACTGCCTTCTCCTCCAGCCTAATATAAGGCTGAGCTCGTGCTTCTTAACACCACAGGTGTAGAGACTGCCAATTCACCAACGCTCTCATCTCGCGAGCTCACTCGTGCTTGTTAGAACCAAATCTCTCTCCATGCCCTTTTCACCAAGGTGTTCCATTACAGGTATTTCCTATAACTCTCAATCCTCCTAGCCATAGGCTATACGGGCTGCTACATAAAATGATGGGCTTGACTCAAGGGCTGCTTGACTTTCAGTTCTTAAACCTGAAACCAATCATATCTTCGTGTCTCTCATGGGGAAGAATCTGATTGGCCCAGCTTTACTCAGGTGTCTGCTCTCTGTTCAGTCCACTGTGACTGGGCTCATGTTTCTCCCTGGCATTCGTGCAGCAGGGGGACCGAGTAACTGATGGCGGTGAATTGGAATATCATTTGCAGAATGACGTTCATTGACATCCAGGCTCACTATGGCAGAACACGTCATACATGTCACAGCTGTGTGACATGCACCACGTGCTTCTTCCTCAGTCCGTTCAGGGGTAACTTTGAGTCAGGTCTCAGATCATCCCTCATCCCTGCTCTGAGAAGCTTTCTGAAGGCTCCCCCGCTGAGATGGCATGTCCAGCATTAGCAATGCTTCGTTTGGTGTGTTCTTTCCTTCTGAAACTAGCGATCCTCTGCTTCTGTCATCTGCAGGGCCAGACGGGTAACGGGGGGTTTGTTAATAAACACGTTCCCATTTCCCCAGTATCAGTAATATTAGTGTGTGTTGTAGTGTCTTTTTTTAATTCTTTATTCGTGAGGACGAGTTATCCTTGCTTCATAAGTAAAACCAAGGTTCCGAGAGACTAAGTGTCTTGTCCAGACATTTCTAAAACAGATTTTAGGTTTTGCTGCCTTTTAAAACAGTTCACTGAGCATGTGACTCGCACTACCTCCTCCTGATGCCTGGAGATTGCAGAATGGCAGTTAGTTCCCGGGGGCTGCAAAGACGGTGGATACCCGTGAAGTTTTTATTGGCTGTGGTGGCTGTTTGTCTATAAGCAGTCCCACTAAGACTTGGGTGACCTCCTTTTACGATATGGTTTTTAATTTTGCTACCTTCTCCTCTGTAGGCAGACCGATGTTTTCTCATTGCTATCAATAGCCTGCTTCTAGCAGTTTCTTTTCCTTTTTTGTGGAATGAAGTGAAGAATCCACATTGTGTGAACAAATGAGAGCAGTGGGGGTCAGGATGGAGACCAGGAAGCAGGCCATTCAGAATGTAGTACACGAGACAGCGGGTGGGCTTTGTGCCAGCCTATGCATCTCTCTGGAAGTCATTTTTATCGGTGCTATGTTTAGAAAGAACCTAAATTCAACCAGAACTTGAACTTCTGAATACAAGGGATTCCTTTGGGTTCTTGTTCTTTCAGAGAGGGTGATGGGGAAGATTGACATTTCCTACATGCTTTTTATAATAAAATACTTCCTAATAAAATGTTCTGCCCATTTCCCCCAAATACCATTTGCCTCAAACTTCAATCACCTTAAATCTCAGAAATTTTCCCAGTCTACATATTCTTCTTAATCTGAGGCATCCCCAAGATTCCATGATCTAACCTCAAATGTTGTCAACAATATGCCTCATGCTAGAGGTCTTCTTAGAAACAATTCATGTGACAATTACTTTTTCTTGAAATGAAAGTCTCTCCTTGATTTTCTTATAATAGCTTCATGTGTTTGGGGGGTAGCAGGTGAGCAAAACTTGGCTAGGAGGTTGCAACAGAGTCATTCACTTCACCTTCCTCAGCCACAGCTGTGCTACCTGCCGTGATAGGTTTGAGAGACACAGGAGAATATAAAAGCAGCAGGGCTTTAAAGCAAGTTACAGCATGAAAGGAAACTATACAGATCAAGAAACAAAGGGACAGACAGCCAGTGATGAAAGTAAAACAGCGCTCAGCTAACTATTGGCAATTCTTTTTCTTCCTATTTGCTATTTTAAATAAGGGCCAAATAAGTTAAACATGCAGGCACACATATACATGCTAATTCTTACTATGGCCTTATTGATTACCCCCGGTTTGTGAAAAGGCTGAGACTTGGCTAATATTATTATAGATGTGTTTATTAAGTGCTTCTTATGTTCTCAACTCTATTTTAAAATTTTGCATGCAACACACATCCAGACAAGAGGTAGGTACTATTGTTTTCGACATTTCACAGCTGAGAAAACTGAAGCTTAGACATGTTAAGTGAGAAATTTCAGTAAGAAATAAAGTATACCAGGATCACTCGACCTCCAAAGTCAAGACTGTTTCCATTGCTCTGTGAAGTATCTCTTTGGCAATGGATACCCTGTCCATCCGTACAGCCCTTACTTTCTAAGTTCCTGACACATACCTGTTTCTGAACTAGGCTCAGAGGACTCAGTTATAGCCCTCGCCCCTAAGATACCTACAGTTTATTTAGGGATATTGAAAGGTATTGAATAAGTGAGTGGATAAATGGATACATCAAATCCACTTTACATTTACATCTATTGTCTCCTAGCCCGGATACACTGGCCTCTCTAGTCTTCTCTGCATTCTGGAATTTACGTTTCTAAGCCCATCTCCAAATTTTTAAGCCATTTTTGTTTCCATATATAAAATATCTTGGACTCCTAATTTTCCACCATCTGAACCAGGGGTCCTCAAACTGTTTAAACAGGGGGCCAGTTCACTGTCCCTCAGACCGCTGGAGGGCCGGACTGGGGCCCCAGGACGAGTCAGCTGCTAAGCAGGACAGGCAGCAGCGGCAAAAACACCTGGAGGGCTGGATAAGTGTCCTCGGTGGACTGCATGTGGCCCACGGGCTATAATTTGAGGATGCCTGAATTCTGAACATTTGTCAAACATGCTCAATGTTCCGTCATTGTCTCATAGCAATGGATACACAAGAAGAATCACCAAACTCAGTAAATGATTTTGCTGATGATTTATTACTTTAAGGAAAAAACCTGTAAACAGAGAGTTTAAGCCGTGAAAGCCCTTCACATTGAGCAAACATGCTCCATGCTACACAAATCGTGAGAAAAACGCGGACTTGTAGACCGTGACAGATTGCCCAAGTGCTATTTTTCCTCTCCTGGGTAGCTCTAAGACTTTCTTTGTATATATTTTTAAAATCACAAAAATAGCAGTAAGAACACTTAAATATTAAGTCACAGTTTGAAAACAGGTCTATACACATATATACAAACACACATGTACTGTACGTGGAGAGCTATACAGTTGACCATCATGACCATTTATAATCCCCAGCCATGCAGGGTTGTCACTGGGGCTACTCAGCATCAAGATAAGCCTGTAAAAAGCAGTGACATCATTCAACATAATAGTCACAGGCTGGTTCATTTCCTTACAATCCCTCTGTATGCACCGTATACGGCGCTAGCGAGACTACACACAATCATATCATTTGAATCTACTTTCTTTGATCACTCTGAATCCTCTGGTTCAAAGTTAAAATTGCAGCTATTTTCAGTAAAGCACCTCTTGTCAAGATCATACCTTTGGATTTAGGGACAAGATAACTAGGCTTAGTGTCAGGAGAGATGGCTCAGGCAGCAGCCTATCCTGCTCCGTGATCCTGGTCTGCTCTTTGTTAGATAGTATGATCTCGAGAAAATGATTAGACCTCTGGGAGATTCAGCTGCCTCTACGTGACGATAACACTGCATCTCGTAGGTTTACTATGTGGACAAAATGAGATATAGCAGTAAAGCATAAGACCTGGCATGTGCTCCAAGCTCCCCAAGTGCTTGGAGAAAGGTTTAGCAAGGATTACTATGTTGAGTTCAGGCCTCCCTTCCTCTCCCACAACTGTGCACATCCGAGGAATACACTCTAATGTAAATGTCTTCAGCAAAGGCGAACTAACCCTTAGTGGGCCTTTCCCTCATCTCAGAACACACAGTTACAACGGACGAGACAGGACACCTTTTCGTTCTATCGGAATCCCCTGCCAATGGTATTCTCCATAGGAGTCATTGGGGTTCTGCCCAGAGGCATCCCCAAGAGTAAGGGAGAACAGACGAAGTCGGCAATTGGGCTCTAAACGTTTTTTATTTTGGCTGACTTCTCAGACTGGTTGAGTCTCAGAGTTCCTATTTATAAAATGGGGAAGAGATACATCCTCAAAATGGCTTTGGTAATTAATAAGATAATGAAAAACTTAGGGTAGTGCTTGGCACCAAGTAAACACTCAATAAATGGAACTTTTCCCATTATGATTAGTCTTAAATTTTGCTGAATCAGGCTACCCCATTTCAGGAAAATGATGACAGCTAGAAAGGGCTTCCCTACATTGGGCCAAATCTCCTTCCTCATGATTTCAACTGACCTCAACCTGTGGGTCTGACACTTGCCCTCTGGGCCCTGCATGAGACAGGTCCATTTCTCAAACCCACTAGTAACTTGGCCATTCTGACCATTCTGTTGCTCCCATTCTCAGGCTAATCCCCAGTTCCTCCAACCAGGCTGCCTATGATCCTGGAGGCTATGCTTAGTTTTCCACACTGGGATTCAAATTCAGTAAGAACCTAGCTCTTTTGAATTTCAGATGGAGTTAGCTGTTATCTAGCCTAGCAGTTTGTAGATGGCAGATGTTTTCACTTTAAGAAAATCCAGTAGGCTCCACATTGACTTGTAGAAGAGATCATTCATGGGGCAAACTCTCTTTACGCGAGAGTTCTTGTATACGTAAATACGCCTTTCTTTAAAATAGTGAATGTCTCTTTTCCTGGGGCACTTATAAGATTTTGGCTGATGAAATCAGATTTTCATGTAACTCTGAAAGAAAAGAGCTTCTGAACAAAAGTAGGAACACATACCCGGGTTCCTTTAGACACCAAGCACATGTTGAGCACCACTGTATGCCTCGCACTGGACGAGGTGATTTGGAGGTCATAATTAGGACGAGGCATGTCCAGGCCTTTCTCCTGTTTAGGAATCCCTCTGCTTGCTGCATGAGCAACTTCTTAGCACTCAATATGCGGGAGTCAGTTCTGGCTTGACACGGGGGTGATGTACAGGGATGTTCTGTGGGGGATGCATGGATTTTCTTTTTTAATCAGACATTCTCCTCTTGGGGAAGGAGCTAGAAACAATGGTAAGAGGGAAAAGTGACAGCAAGAAGTCACTTGTTTCATTATGTTTTCCTAGTGTGACATGTTGGGAAGCTCTATAAAAAGAGGAAAACGGGGGTTATGGAGTCAGTCCAATTTGGACTCGAACCCCAGCTTCCCTGCACACCAGCTGGTGACTCAGGTCAAGTTCTCTCACCTCTCTGAGCATCTGTGTCACACGCGTAAGAACAGAAATAATGACGGGAGCACCTCAGCAGGGTCCTGAGGATTCAATGAGCTACTGTATGGAAAGTACTGATGGATCATAAAAGACTCTAAATTAAAAATTATAACAGTACAGCCTCATTTCCATGAATAACAACCTTCCCTTTTTTTGACTTCAACCCCTTTTGGCTTTAAACCCCTGTTAAGTAAACCCCTGTAGGTATTATATATATACCCGGAAAGTGGGTAACAGGTAACCCCCTGTCTTAACATCAGAAAACTGGTCAGCAGAAAACTGGTCACCCAGAGAGTGGGTTGCTGAGGCAGAAAGAGATGTGTCCTGGGCACAAGGACCCCTTTGGGGACCCAGAGCCTCTAGCTCCAGGGGCCAACCCGAGCTGACGCAGTGGACCCACTTCCTGGTTTGCCTCACAGCTGATCTGGACCTGTCTTGGTCATTTTAGGCAGGTCTGGCCTGGTCTGGTCTGGTCTGCAGGTGGGTCTCTCAAGGCTCCATAAGAGCAGAAGAATGTTCCAGGACACCACTGTCAGGGACCAGAGAGGCCAATTCAAGGGATCCCCCAATTCTCTTGAGCCCCAAGCAGTCAGAAGGTGAGGATACAAGGAAGAGCTGGGAAGCTACTAAAGCCCTGTCAGGGGACGGTGGACAGTACTCAGGTCGACTGCTCCTTATGAAATGTGATGACCTGTCCTCATACCTCAAGTGTTAACTGGGGGCCTTTCCCATCAACAGGAATGTTTAACAAATTGCATTTCAGATTGGGATGAACTTAACTTATTCCCTGCACAGTATAGAGGTTAAGAGGACCTTAACCTCAACAATGCCCAGATTAATGTATACAACTTTCCATTAAAAAGCAAAAGCAAACAGCAATTCACCGTACTTGGCAAATGTTTGGTGACCTTGGGGAAAACAAATTATTGGAATCAGGGGTACACTGAGGTCAGAGCTGACCATCAGAGTGCCACTTGGAAGGATCCAAATAATAGACTATTCCACTGTTCTCAATCCCGTGTATCCTCCTGAATGGACCCAAAAAGCCTTGCTGTTTGACATGCAAAGAGGGAATTAGGGATACTGGCTTTCTAGTGGATTCCATGCCTTGGGACTTAGGCAGAAATTTGGTGACTTGAACAGGCTGGATCAGGCCTGGGTCTTGTCCAGAGAAGCTAGAGATAGGTGTTTTTGTGCTGTGAACACTGAATACTGACAAGGAGAAGACCATAGTCTGGGCCTGAGCAGCACCATCATGGGTCATTTGGGTCCTTAAAAACAAGAAAGGCACCCAGTGGTCTTGATCAGGGTAACTAGGAGTGAGGGGAAATAGATGAAATAAGACTCAGTGGTGTGAAGTTATGGACAGAGGGCTGGCTACCTCGCAGGCACTGAGCCAGACCCTCAGCCCCATGGTTGACACCTGCCTAATCGGCAATTTCTGAGAAGTCAGGGTAGGGTTCTAAGTCAGCAAAGATGTCATTGGGATTCCTACAGCTGAGGTTGCAGAAGCAGGCATTGATCCACAGGACCTGGCGGGAGAAACCTGGCCCATCGGGGCATTGGAAAAAGACGTCAATGGTCTTGGACTTGTAGGGGATGCAGCACCTGTTGTCTGTGCAGGCCCCACAGTACTTGGGTTGGTAGGAGCGTGTGCTGACGCAGCCTGCAAGGGTGAAGTTCATGGGCACCTCTGGCTGGTATACAGCCAAGCACTTCTTCTCAGCCTGAAGGAAAGAAAGTTGCTTTCAGTGGGGAAGTTCAGAGGACAAACAACCACCTTCTTCCCTCCAAGCCCTTGATTTTTCCTTCTCACTTGTCACAGGAGCATTCCCCCTTATTTTTAGAACCACGGCATGTTCACACAAGGAAGGACACTAGCAAATATAGCAAGATCCGGCTCCCTGAAACCAGCAATAGGACTACACGGTCGGGGGGACACACAGCACTCTTACCTCCCCATCCTCTGTCTCCCATGGCTTCTCCCACATGTGCTTGTCAGCACCTTATTCTATGGGACCAACATTCTTTAAAGGAAGCTCAATCCTTCTATTGGACTATGGTTCCTTGAGATGGTGCCCGTTTTCTGTGTCTACAATATAATTCTGCATCTGGTACATAGTAGCCACTTATTAACTTGTTAGGAGTTGCTGGGGTCTGCTACGTAGCAACACTGTGCTGGATCAGGATCGGTGGGGGTGTGAAGCTTATGGAATTGGCCAACCCTTTTAGGACACATAATTATAGAAGCAAAGCTGAGCCTGCAGCCTAGGTGGATCCATCTCGCTGGCTCGGGGTCTTGCCTCCCATTGCTCCTGCTGCTGCTGGGACATTTTCCATTTCTGTTTTTAGTCAGGAGCTGTCCGCTGAGCACCAGCTGTGTACTAAGCACAAATAATACAATGGCTAGCAGGACAGAGAATGATACTCCTAGAGGAAGGAGAAGGGAGAGGAAGGACGGATGAGGTCGACTGGCAGAGAGGAAAGGAGGAGCTGTGCAGGGGCAAGCGGCAGTGGAGGGCGTCTAAAGAGGGTCACAGGGGCTGGGCCGTCCTGTCCACTGGGCAACCTTCTCCCCGGCATGCCCAAGAAACCAGCAGTGCTGCAAGAGTGGAATCAGGGCTGAGCTTTGGCTCTGTTTTGCTTTGTTTTTCACATGACATCAGGCTGACCCATCCTAAGGCGTGAGTGAGGAGGGCTTCAGTCAGGTAAATAAGATCCATGTCCCACTCTGAGGTCTGGGCCTGGTGCTCAGCATGGGAGGAGATTGGCTATAGTCCTATGCCATTAACAGCAGACAGGTCCTGGACTCCCGGGGCCCCAAGTCCTCTTCAGAGCTCCCCATGTAACTCCGTGCTAGTGCACAGAGGACGGATGGGAATTGAAGAGGAACTCTCAGAATGACTATGGAAGAGCGCTTCCGAAAGTCCCTGAGATCTCTTCAGAGTGACCTTGGTTCTGGTTCTGCCAGAGCTTTTGGTGAATCAAATTCACCAAAATGCACCAACTAATAACACACACACATTGTCACAAACAACTCTCACCCCAAACATACCAAGTGGGCTTCATTATTCCCTTATTACGAAAGGCCCCTCCAAGAAGGTCCAGGAGCCAAGCTCAAAGCCAGGTTTGTCCAAGGTGCTGCTGGTGCTCTGGACCCACCTTGATGAGTGGACGGACATCCACCTCACACGGCCGCAGGTTGCAGAGGCGGCTCTGTTGCTCAGGCCGGCACCAGGCGTTGGCGTTGGAGATCCGTGTGGAGACCCCCAGGCCGCAGCTGGTGGAGCAGGGGCTCCAGGGGCTTGTGTAAGCAATGCAGTTCCTGTGCCATGGCTCCACGTCGTCTGCAGCCACTGTATGTGGGGGCAAGATTCCCCGTGTGTCTCCAGCTTCCAGCAGCCTGACCCTCACCCTCCTGCACCAAGGTCCCCAAAACTCAGAGAGAGAGAGAGAGAGCACACTTGGGTGCCCTCCCCACAGGAGGGCAAATTCCCTTTTAACTGGCAAAGTTACCAAGGGAACAGAGAATGTGTTCTCAGGTCCTTATATTTTTCTGATTAAGAGAGGTTGCACGGAAGCTTGGAAGGAAAGCCATCTTTAGAGACAGGTGGCTGGCCCCAAGTTGTGTGACCTTAGATAACCCACTCTGGGCTTGCCTCCTAGACCAATAACATCTCCCTCTGGGCTGTTAGGACAGTAAAAAGGTCTAAATTTTGACTATGACCCGTCAAGCATTTCACCAGGTGCTGGGAATAGGAGGATAAACAGATGTCGGGGTGGGTACAGTTGTGCCCGGCTTGAAGTCCCAGCTACTTGGAAGACAGAGGCATGAGGATCCCTTGAGCCCAGAAGTTCCAGCCTGGGAGAGAGTGAGAGCCTGCAAGTCCCTGTCTCTAGTAAAACAAACAAACAAACAAAGCCATTGTCCCTTGTTCCTGCTGCTGCAGAGATTACGTTTACTTGGGGGAAATTCAAAGGTGACTACCTATGTCTTAATACCTCATATGTCACGTCAGTAATGCTGAGGGCATTGTGATCATGAGGAAATACAGGCTTCAGGGTCAGATATCCAGGGTGGCCCTGGTAGCACTGCCACTTACTAGTTGTGCAACTTCCAAAAAGCTGTCTATACCTTCCTGTCTCAGCTTCATCACCTGCTAGTGGGGTTGACAACAGCACATCTCTCCCAGAGCTGTGAAAGGTGACTTCACACCTGTGAAAGCAGCCAAGCAGTCCCGGGCCTCTTAGGAAGCTAAGCCCACGGCCAGTGGGAGTGTGTGTGGCTACTTCACTGTGGCCAACTCAACGACCCACTTGTGGGTGGCTCTATTAATGTACATGTTTCCACATCTAGAACGTGGTAGGTCCTCATTAACTACCTGAAAAATGGAAAGTGGTAGTGAGCTGGAGATGGAGGCAGGGATGAGCCATAAGACGGAGAACTGTCCCCCGAGAGACAGGGACCAGATGCACGAGAGGAAGACCTGAGGAGCAGGCCAGTCCCACGCAGACACGGTGTGCTCAGGAAGCCAGAGGCAGGAACAGGCAGAGAGGAAAGGGATGGAAAGACAGGGGTGGAGGGGGAGAGACAGAGAGCAAGAGGAGGGGCAGCACGGATGGAGGACAGAGGGGAGGTGAGAAAAGTAATAGAAGAAAGAGGAATGGGGTGTGGGGAGAAAAGAGGAGCAGCAGAGAGAGGTGCAGCCAGGACGAGAAGGGCAAAGAGCCCGTCAGTACCTACGCTCGGGCCCAGTGAGGCTGAGGTGTGCAGGGAACACAGATGAAGGAATGAGGAATGAGCAGGGTAACAGGGAGAGAGCTGAGAAGCAGGAGAGAAAGTGGGCGTCCAAGCACAGAAGAGGGGCAGGGCTGGGTGGGGCTGGGCTGTAAGCACCTTGGTGGGCAGCAATCCGCCTGGGAGGATAAAAGGGCTTTGGTTTCTGGGTCACCTCATCCAGGCAGGGGCTCTGTGTGTACTAGGACAGAATGGGGTCACTGGGCCACGCACAATGGGCAGACAATCTCTGCCTCCCCCTCTCCTGGTGACCCTTTGTGGCCCTCATGGCGGGGGTGGGGGGACAGCTGCCCTGCTGACCAGGCCAGCTGGGGACCAAGCTTTCTCTGCTGCCTCCTGCCATGCACACGGCTTCTCCAGCTGGCGATGTTATCTCCCAGTGCACACTGGCAATGTCTGCAGGTGTTTTTAGTTGTCACAATGCTGGGGGCAAGGGAGCTACTGGCACCTAGTAGGTAGAGGTTGCTATGCTACTAAACATTCTCAGTGCACTAACACCCCCCCCCCCATAAAGAACTACCTGGCCCAAGACACTGACATTGTCAAGTGTAGAGCAGGGAAATCCTGCTCTACACAGTCCCTGAGCAATCTCCAGCTCTTAAATTCGTAGAACTCCCAAATCCATTGCCGATGCTTCACTCCTTCCTGTCTGTGTTCCTAGTAGACATTTCCCTTTGAAACATCCTCATCTGCCACCTGCCATGCCATCAGGCACACCAAGTCTTCCTCTTATAGCTTGGCCCTCCCTTCTGTCCCCTCTCATCTCATCTCCTATCCACTCTTCAGATGTCAGCCTCCCCAGACCTGAGCCCAAGCCCATCGCAGCCACACCCAGGCCAGCAGCTCCAAGCAGAGGGTTTTCTGAACCCCTCCCTCCTCCAATACTGACCCGCCTCTCATTACACTAACCCCACCCTGTCTGGACACAGCAGATCGGCTTCACTCCATGTGTGTCCCTGCACTTGACCTCTGGCCTGGGCAAGGAGAAGCCCAGGAGTCCTGCTCCACTCCGCTTCCTGCTCCACCACTGAAGGAGGTGGATTGATTTGACACAGAGACCTTAGTCTCACTTGGGCAATGCCTTCAACATCTGTGTCTTCCTCATCTCTCTCCTCTCTCTGTCCTGGTTCAGATGCTCACTAGCTGACCCAGCCATTCCTCCACCTGTCTATTCACCCATCATCCATCCATCCATCCACCATCCTTCCACCAATATGACAGATACTAGCTGGGTATGTGCTAGATTTCTGATGTGGGGCCAGGCTCCAGGAAGCAGAGGTGAAACAAAAAGACATCTCTTCCAGACCCATCTCCTCTGCTCATGCCTCCCCTCCCTAGGTCCCCACACACCTGCCCTTCTTCCATCCCCATCCCCACCCCTAAGCTCCTTAGCAGGAGGGCTTTGTGTAGGGCTTTATTCTTTATAATGTGTTGGTATTATCTCCATTTTATAGACAGGGAAATAAGGGTCCTAGGGGAAGGTGACTTTCCCAAGGTCACACAGCTCCTAAGTGATGGGCTGAGGATTAAGACTCAGCACGAATCACTCCTGGGTGGTCAGAGCACCTGGAGGGTCTGCAGCCCGCCCTTGGGGTCCACCCTTGGCCCACCCAGGCCCACACCCACCTAAGGCGTCCGTATCACGAGGCGCAGTTTTGCGTGGCTTCCTGGCGTTGTCGTCACAGACCCACTGCTCACAGCAGCGGCCAGGCACGCTCACGCGCCGTGGGTGGTGGCACCAGAGGCGCGGGGGCCGTGCCCGGAGGCACAGCGGCGTGCAGCCCACTGCGCCGTCGATGCATGTGCAGTTGTACTTGCAGTTGGGCTGGAAGGACTGGCCGTTGTTGTAGCGCACCCCGTCCAGCACACAGCCCACGCCAACCACCTCTGCAAACACAGGGGGCAGTGGGTCAGGCCCAGTGGGCATGGTCCCCTGGCCTGGCAGCCTCCCACCCTGGACCACACAGGAACCCCGGGGATGGCTCCCAACACAGGGGAAGGGTGAGTGCTGCAGTGACAAATGCAGGGGGGCTGGGAGGGCTGGGCACCGTGGGCATGGGCACTGGGTGGGACTGTGGTGGGGGGAAGGCAGGGCAGGAGTTTCTGTGGGTCACCAGCCAGCACCCACTGGAAAACATTCATGCCAGTCTCCACCTACTGAGCACTGGGTCAAAGATACAGCATCCCACAGGTGGAGACCCAGGTGGTCTGGCATAAAGCCCGGTACCAAAAAATACCTGCCACTGGGGCTCTTGGGTCTGAGGGAGGCAGGCATGCAAAACAAGCCAGGACACCTGGAAACTGCTCCAGTCACTCAGCCCATGTGCATGGAGCCTCCAGGTGTTGGAGATTGAATAAAGAATGAAAGAGACAAAGCTCATGTCCTCAAATAGTTCACGATATAATGAGGTCGGGGAGAGGATAGACATAGATCATGTAGTGCTGGTTGTGTTGATGGTGACAGTTGATGGTGACAGGTGTCTAGGTGAGAAGGGGAGCATGGAGTTGGGGGTAAGAGTGGGGACCAGTTGCCAATTCAAGTGAGGTGGGCAGGGAAGGCCTAACTCAGAGGCTGAGGCTATCACAGAGGCCTGGAGGAGGCAAGGAAGTGAGCTCACCCAGTGTGGGGGACGAGCCCTCAGGCAGGGAGGGGATGCACATCAGAGGTGTGAACAGGGACCCTGGATGAGGGAAGAGTCGGGGTGGGAGGAGAGGAGGCAGGAAGGCTTCCTTCCAGGCTCAGAGGAGGCTGCAGAGCCGTGAGAGCCTGGAACCGTGAGGTGCTCAGTGAGCAGCTGTTGACCAGGTGATAGGGATTGAGCTTTAAAAGGACACTCTTGGCTCTGAGCTGAGTGTAGACAGTAAGGATAGAGTCAGGGCCAGTAACCCAGGTGAGTGGGAGGGGCCCAGAGTGCAGCTTCTAGACAGATTTGGAAGGAGCTGGTGGGACTTGCTGAAAGTCCAGGAGAATGGGGTCCAGAATGACTCCTAGTTCTATAACTGGAGTCCTGGAAGGATTAAGACTCTCTGTCCTCCTAGGAGGAATAAGTTTTGGGATAGGTGGACTCCAGTGCTCTTCATTAGGCATGAGATTCTGGGTTGACATGGAGCGGCCATGTGGCAATGGTTATGCCAGCCCACAGCTCCAGGGTGAGCTTGGAAGCTGCTGGGCTAGATGTCACCCTTGACATCACATTCTCTCTTGAGGACAGTTTCTGGAAATACACGTAGAGAGCCCCTGGGCAGCGAGAGTGCCTACCGGAGGAGGGGCACTGGCAATGTGCAGTCACCGATAACTCTGTCCTGTCCCCGGGTTTGCCTAGAGGTGGTTGTTAACAATACTGATCCTAACGTCTAGCAGCAAGACGGTTTTCTAAGTGCTGTCTCCTCTGTGTGTGCTTACTGCATTTTCCATCCCATAGAGACACACCATCACGTTGCCATCTTCATTTTCCTGGGGTGTGGTTATTGCACAGGCACAGAGAAGAGAGACACTCTTTCTGACCATCTGATCTCGCACCAGGCCCTGTCTGATACGTTATCAGTCAGTTTTTCCAATGACTCCATGAGCTTTATTTCCCCTGTTTGGTAGACAGGAAAGCTCAGAGAGGTTAAATGACTCATTTGTTCAAAGTCATGAAATTGGCAAATGATAGAGCTAGGACTCAAAACCCAGAGGATCTGGCCACAGCCTGTTTCCTACCGCCAGACCCCAGTCAAGGAGGGGAAGCAGGGAGGGGAAAGAGCAGAGGAGCCACTGGGCGAGTCTCCCGTCTCTGTGTTCTGAGTCACTCCTGCCTGCGCCCTTGCTCCAGGAGGGTGTGTATGTGTGTGTGTGTGTGTGTGAACGCCTGTGCATACACGCACACATGTGTGTTTGTGTGTAGGAGAAGGTGGGAGAAGGGAGAGGGCTAAGCCCAGAGCTCTGACCCCTCGTGTGGAGACCTGGGGGGAGACAGTGCAAGATGCCTAGGGTCCTTGGCATAGTGCTTCTCACCATGAGCTACACAATGGAACCACAGTGGAACCTGGAAAGCTCTGGAAAATTCTCAGGTCCACCTCATGCCTCAGAATGTGGGGGTGGCCTTGGGTCTTAGTATTTTTCTTTTGCTGGCCTCAGTACTTTTTAAAGCTCCCCAGATGAATCCAGTTTGCAGCCAAGGCTGAGAACCACCCCACCTAGGAGGTGCTACAGTCTCCTTGGGCCTTTGAGTGGGGATGACGCGGCATTCCTGCTGGCTCCAGGGACCCTGCCCACTACAGGCTATGGGATGCATGGTGGCAGTGATGGCCTTACTGGCAGACTCAAGGGTTCCTTCCTTATTCACTTTCTGACTGATCAAAGGACCCACTCCTGAGATCTGGCGAAGCCAGCTGGGTTTCCTTAGCGCCTCCTGTCTAATCTCAGCCTTGCAAGTTCACATGTGATTGGTTACCTTTCCTCTGATTGAAGGACTTCCAGAAACTCAAGTCACCTTGCTCTGCCACTGGGGCCTTCAGCCACACCTCCAAGGACTGTTGGCCCCATGGGAAAAAGGAGAGTGGGTCATGCCTTGTTGCACTCACAGAGGTGAGTGAGGGTACCCTTTTTGTACCCTCACTCACCTGTGTTCATCTTGTGAATAATTGATGGATGGGTAGACATGAGCTGAGGTGAGCCTGATCTTTACCAGGTTCCTCCTGTGTATTAGTCACTTGGCATCCCACCTGCCCAGTGAGGTGGATATTTTTTGTCATATTTTTCTTGATGTGGAAACTGAGCCTTAAAAGGTTAAGTAGCTTGCTAAAAGTCATAGCACTAGTTAGTGATGATGCAGGGCTTTGAACTCAGGTTGTTTAGCTCCAAAGGCTGCATGAATTTTCTTCTTCCTCACTCTTAGACTGGGAGGTCTAGGGCTGGAACTCTCCTCATTGGCAAGACAGAAATGACTTCTGCACATGAAGGTTAAAGCAAAGCAAATAAAACCCAAACCAGCCAATCACAATTTTTTTTTGCATGCCCTTGTTTATTCCGTAACAATCACATGAGGTTGGTTTTATCATGCCTCTGAAGTGACGTGCCTACAGTCACATAGCTAGCAAGTTGCAGAACCGGGCCAAGTGTGTCTGCCTATAAATATGATCTTTCCAGCAAACCACAAAGCCCTCAGGCCTGTGCCAGCTGTATTAAATGCAGAGTAGTGTTTGTACAACCAAAATAGCCAGGCAGTCTTATTCAGAGGCCACTCTCTGCCCACACATCTATTTAGTTTGGCCTACAGAATGTTTTTTAGATTTTTGGATGCATTGCCAACATTTACAAATAATACACAAATCTCAGTTTCTGGAATCTCTTAAAAACTGAGCAGTCTGGATAAAACCTGGCTTTTTTGCAGTGGCAGGCACAGTAGGACCACCCCTGATGGCAAAGGCTTACATTCAGTAGCTAGCAATAGTTCTCACCATCCTCCATTTGAGTTATATGTGCCAGGGTTGCAATAGCTCGTGTTGATCACCTGCCTTCTCCTGGCCTCATTACAAGCACATATCCGAGGACAGATTTAGCCTTTTCTGGGGACTGTCTGTTGGCTGAGCTGACCGTTTTCTGAAAGAGAGGGGCCCTTCCTTCTTTTTTCCCTCCATCCCAGAAGTGCCTTCTTCTCTTACCTTTAGGCCTCCCTAGACTCTCTTCTTTCTTGCATTCGAGTCTCACAATTGAGACTCTATGACACTATGGTAGCATTTCTAGGAACATGCTCAGTGTTGCACTGGCGAGGTGTGTGTGTTTGCACATGTACATGTGTGTGTCTATGTGTGTGTGGTGAAGAATCCACCTAGGCCAGGGTTCAGTGTTCAACTAAGTCAGAAAAGACAAAGCTTCTTATGAAGCTTATGATCACTCCCTCTTGGAATTTAACAATGGATATGAACATCTGAAGCCTTTGGGGATTTCTGTAACTCCTAGTCAGTTTTATTTATCTCAAGCCTGCCTGCAGGGAACCCGTGGTAAATGTAACACCTATTACAATCTCCTTTGGACTATGTTTTTTGTTTGTTTTTCCAAATAAAAAGACAGGAAATACACAGAGGCTCATGGTGTTGGCAAGCTGAGGGGATGTAGGAAGAGAAGGTGGGAACTGAGTGCAAAGAGATGGGGGTGAGGGGGATGGGAAGGCGGCTGCCAGGCCCTGGGCGGGGAAGGTAGGCGGGAGAGGCAGTTTCTTGGCCCACACAACCTCTTGACCAAGAAAGAAATCTACAAAAGTACAGTGCCCAGCACATGATGGGCTTTTTCAGTCTAGCTTTAGAGATTAGAAGAATTGCAATGAACTAAATTATTTTTTAAATTACTTTGAAGAGTGTTTTTAAAAAGTGAAAGCAGTTTTGAGGCCAGCTGGTTCTGGTGCAGGAAAGCCAGGGCAGGCTTCTCCTCTCCTTGGGTTACAAGGAGAGGGTGGATGATGTGCACCAGCAGGCCGTCCTGAACTTCAGCATGTGTGAAAATCACCTGGGCGTCTAGTTAGAGGTCTGGATTCCCCTCCCTACTCCCAGAGAATTTAACTCAACAGGTCTGGGGCAGGGCTCAGGAGTGATGTTTGTAACCAACACAGCTGATGAATCTGTGCAGGCGATGCTGCCTGTTCTTTCTGAACATACTGCTCAACAAAGGAAGAAAATCAGAAAGGGTGAAAAGAAGTGGGGTGATTACTTACAAAGCTGAAGATACGTGACTTGGAATGAAAGTTGAAGTGTGAACCAATGATAAAAAATTAGAAAGTTCTGTAAGTTAATTGTGAAGCTCAGGTAGAATTGTCAGACTGAGAATTATCAGTATTACCCTTGGCACTGCACCTGACCTCAGGAAACACTGTGGGTTAGCTGGGTAAGAGACTGTGCCATATGGGGGCTGATAATGGGGTAGGTCTGGAGTCACAGTTACAGGGAAGGCTTAACTCAGCACTGAGGGAAGAACGCTTTGTGGAACTTTTCAGAAGTTAGCCTGCTGTGTCATCATGCCTAGTTACCTCTCTTCATCATGCTGGGTCATGCATTTCAGATGATTCAAGATTAAGGGAATACAAGTCCAGATAGAAGGATGTCAGAAAGTCTCAGAAATGAAGTCTCTGGGAACAAAAAAGGGACAGAATAGCCATGATAGAACACTTAAGAGCAAATAAGCACCAATAGTCCTCCCTCCAAACATGAAAATATTATAACAGACCCAGAGTGAAGGAAAAGCAAAGGCAATTAGAAACTCCAGGAAAAACAAGAGGGCTTATAAGAAAGAAAATTCAGACAAGTAAACTATCTCACATTGCAGCGAACCATACTCACATACTCATAATGTAAATACTGATGATTGTACAACCAAAACTTAGGACAATGACATTTAGAATATAGGTGGTATTGAGGAGCTGAGTCATCAGCTCTCATAAAGGTATATTAATAAAATATACAAAATTGATACATGCAGCTAATTAAGATATAGCAGAAGACATGTAATATATAGTGGGAAACATCAGAAGAAAGGGAAGTTATAAGGAACTGTAGGAACCAGAGGAACATGGGGGCTGGTAGGAAAGCAGTTGCTCTCTGCTAGTTTTTATCCTTTTAAGGCTACTGGATTTTTAAAAACCATATTATTTAATTTGTAATGTTATTAAAATACCCAGAATTCTGCCGTGTCTTGGTATTCCCTGGGAGCCCATAGGCATCTGTCAAAAGATCACACTCAGAGAACAAACCAGGCTTAGTTCCTTCCTGGTGGCTCTCTCTTCCCCAGGGATGGCCATAAGTGTGCCTCTAGGACTAAGAATAGAGCAAAGAGGGAGTGTCTGGGCCACGGAGAATGAAGGCAGCCCTCTCTCTTAGGAAGTGACACCTTTAGCCTCTAACTTCTGTTGAACAGAAGCCTGGCCAGGTAAGGGGCTGTGGGTGTGGCGAGGGAGAGGGGCCTTGAGCAGGAGCTGGGGGTGCTGGGGGCTGCTGGGAAGGTGGGAGGGTCTCACTTACGTGCACACACTCCTATTGCGTACCTCGGGCGGTCCCCACTGTAGTCACAGTAGAGGCCCCTGTGGGGGTCACAGACAGCTGCCTCTGTGCAGTTGTCCCCGAGCTGCTGGGCACACATCTTACAGCACTCACAGCCATCTGTGATGAGGCTGACCCCCAATGGGCAGCGGGGCGGGGATGCTGGGCACTCGCATGGCCACTTGCAGAATTGGGGATGTGAGGATGTGTCCTCCGGTGGTGCTGGGGTGAAGGTCATGGTCGTGGGCTCTGGAGAAAGGGCCTGCTGGAGAAGAACAGAAGTGAAGGGGGCTGCTGAGGTGGAGTCTCCACATCACATTCCCAACTTCCTGGCATTCAAAAAGGTTTCAGCAAATTATTCTGAGCCTCAGGCTTGCATCCTGCCTTCCGGGTGGTGTCCACAGCCTCAGAGGTGAGTGGCTGGCTTCATGCTACAGAGAGGAAGTTGAGGCTCTGAGAAGTTCAAAGCCTGTGAGTCACACAGCAGCAGTGGGCTCGGGCTCAGATCCCAGGGCTCTTCTGCTATGACCTGAAGGTCCATCCTTTTTACCCCACCAAGAGTTCTGATTCTATTCAAGATGGAATTCAGCCAGCCAACCTATTGTCATAATAGTTATTATTATTCTTTGCCCCTCTGAACATCAGGACAGACTTGGCTCTGGAGCAGCAGGTGGGTGGCGTTACAGCTCCTGGTGTGTGGACCTCCCAGGCTGCAGAGAAGTGCACAGTGTCTGCTGGCCAGCACAAGCCCTGCACAGAGGAGTCTTTGCATTTTGCTCTCAGGGCAATGGGTCTCCCTTCCCAAGCCCTGCCCGGTATCTTCTGAACATCAACCAAACAAGGGTGTCATCTTTATCCTGGCAAATAAGATGATGTAACAATGGGCCAGCGGGGAAGGGAAACCAAGGCACAAAGAGCTCCCTGCCCTGAAGACTGGGCAGGGCATGTCCTCGTGTCTAAGTTATAAGAGCTTCAAGCTACCTGTATCTCCCAGACCCAGTCACCTTTCTGCCCCTTCCAGGATGCTTCCCTGAATCCCATCTGCGACACTCCCTCTGTATACCAGAGGACACTTTGGCTCAGGGGAGGAGAAGAATCTCCTGAGGACACAAGGAACAGAGGCCAGAGCCAGGCTTCGAGCCATCCTCCCACTCCTGGGCCATGGGGCACTCTGTCCAGGGCTTTTCACCTGTGACACCTGAATTCAGAGGTGACCCTGTGCTGCCATGAGGGCAAGCATGGGGTCTGGCTGGGCTCCAGACTACTCCCTCCATGTGGAACCAGGGAGCCCAGTGTGCAAGGCTCACAGGTCTACCTTCTGTGCTGAATGAGGGACACTAGTGCTCCTGTTGTATTTTTGAAGAAACACAAACAAGGGCAGTCAAACTAAAGCCAGGCTGAGATAGATGCTCACATCTTTCACCCCTTTCTCTAGCTGGCAACTGAGACCCAGGGAGGCAGGTGGGCACCTCCAGGATGACCCTGCTTACACCAAGCCCCCAGACACAAACAAATCTCCTGACTCTCAGGGTGACACACTTGCCTTCTGCCTCCTCCGGGCTCTTTGTCTCACGCAACGCATCTGCAGAGCCAGCTTATGGTGTCTCTTAAGCTTTAGGTATTTGATGATAAATTAAAAAAATCCCCTGTGCTTGTATAATTTTACAGGAATTAGAGGCAATTTATTACAACTTGAGGCACTGAGCACTGTGCAAAGATCCAGGTGCTCTAAACACCAGGGCAGGGATCACTCTGCACAGGTGAGTGGGGCCCACCCTTGTACGCTGGCCTGGAGGACCAGAGTCCAGTCAAACTGCTGAATTAGTCTGGCTTTTGGTTCTGGTCCTGGCACACAGAAAATTCAGTAAACATTGATTCCGGGACTAAAGGGTCCTTTAAAATCAAAAAAGCAAACCCAGATTTGGGGCTTTCATAACCCACGGGCTCGACTTCAGGCCTTGGCAGCCTCTGCTGGCCTGCTGATCTGTGCGTGCCTGGCTTTCCCTGAGGGCATCATGTGCTCTTCCTAATTAGAAATTTGTGTGGTTTGGGGAGGTTACGCCTGTGAACTCCATGGGCACCAGCGCAGGGTGCACATTGCCTGTCCTCACTGGGGCAGATGGGTGGCTTCTCTATTGGGGCCAAACAGACCCTAGGATAATTAAGAAAACAATGCCTGTAGCTCCCTTCAGGGAGGAAGGCCAGTGGCACCATGTGTTTGGAGGGCCTTGCTGGCAGGGAGCAAAGCTCTCTGGGGTGGTGGTGCTGACTGGTGTTCATCTGGGAGGCTTTAGTTCGACTGCCCTTTTTTTGTGTTTCTTCAAAAACACAACAGGATACAAGACCCCCCAAATTTCTAAATCACTAAAACCAATCTCTCTTTCTCTCTCTCTCTCAAACACACAGAGATACACACCCTTACACACACATACACACACAACTACTCCTATTTTTTGACACTGTGGAGAGAGGCTTTTCCTCCTCAGGCTATGACCCTAGAAGCCTCAGATCACCCTAAGTACCAGTAGACTGTCTCTGAGGAGTCCTCACGCTGTCAGCATGTGCTCTCAGGAGAGGAATAAAGACCACCTCTCCTCCAGGAAGCCTCCCCTGCCTATGCTGTGCTGAGTTAGAGGTGCTGTCCCCACCCCCTCTGCCGTATGAACTTGAGAGGGGGTCTGGGCCTTGCTTCTCCCCATGAAGACAGGGCACGAGGTGCACAGCAGGGCTTCGTAGGTGTTGCCTGGTGGGATGGTTGGCTGGCTGGAGGGTTGCTGGCCTCCAGCCAGCCAGCCATCCCACCACACAACAGTGTCACTTGCTATTGAGGACATCACATCCTGGAACCCAGACTCTTCCCCTCAGCACTAAGGTTTGGGTGTCAAGACAAAAACAGAAGGCCTATGCCATACAGATGTGAGGTCTTTCCGTGTGGCCTTGGGCAAGCGCCCACTCTACTGAGTCTCAGCATCCCACATGTAAGGCGGGTGCAGTCGGGCCACCTTGGCTCCAGGGGTGATTCGGAGGGATATTATGGGAGCGGAAACATTAAGAGGAGCTGGCACTAACATGGCTGTGCACCCTCTCCACACCACCACGGCAGTGCCCAGGACAGACTGGGGCCCCAGACACTGAGCTGAGCTGGATGGAATAAGCTTTCACCTGGTCACCATCCATACTCCTGTCTCCATCCCCATTTAGAGATCTTCATAAGGAAACTTCCTTCCCAAATGCCTGCCTCGAGGCACCAGAGCACACAGCTGATTAAGGGAAGACACAGAGAAGGCCTGACTTTGGACAGGACAGCACCTATGGGCCCCCAAGCAGTGCCAGGCGGGCTCTGGACAGTCTGCTAAGCCAGCCTTTGCTGTTGGCGCCATCTAGTGGTAGAAAACTCAGCCCAGGAAGGAAAGTGCTGGACAGGAGCCACTGGGAGGCTTGCAGATGGGGGCTGAGGACTCCTGGGTTTAATGCATGTCCCTTCGAGTCCTGGTTGCCTTGTCCAGCATCTAGATCCAGCCACTTAGGGAGTGTGACTAAGAGAGTTCAGACTCCTGATAATGAGCCGACCTCCCCCCTCCTTCCTGTTTGTGTTTGCACATAGGAAAACAGGCCACTGGCAGGGGGAGGCTTCTGCCCTCCAGGGCGGACCATGGAGCCAGCGCATGTTCATTGACTCTCTCGGTCCATCCACTGTGCTTATTGAGCACCTATGGTGTGCGGGACTTTGTATGAGGCTGGAAGGAAGCAAAGCTGCATAGACAGAGTTCCCCTCCTTGACACTGAGCACAGTGAATGCTGTAATGACGATGTCCTCTCACACACCCATGCTTTTATTTCCCCTTTCATTTGATTATTCAGCACATCTTTAGTCTGCTTTCTTGTGTGCCAGGTGCTGACTGTGTGCTGGGGAGACAGTGAGGGAGCCAAATGGACCGGCCTGGGGGAGTGCAGAGGAGGGGGAGCTGGGTGTGCTGTGGTTGGAAAGGGCTTCTCAGAGGAGGAGCTATGCAGGTCTGGAAGGAGGGGAGATGGAGCTGAGGAAAGAGGGGGCACACAGGGACCAGGTGCAGATGCACTGAGCTGGTACCTGCGCTGGTGCCTGGGGCCTGATGTGGCTTCTGGGCAGAGGCAAGAGGAGGTGCCGGCTGGGGAGAGGAGGCTGGAGCGAGCAGGCAGCATAGACCAAGAAAGGCCTCCAGTGCCTGACTACTGTCCTCTTATCCACCATGAGCTCCTTAGGCTGGGGGACGGGGCCCATCCTGCCCAAGGAGAAACTGATCTTTGCAAACACACACCTTCCTGTGGAGTCTACATCATTCTTTTCAGCAGCAGAATTTCAGAAGGAAAAAAGGGAAACAAATATTATAAATCAAGAAGAATGTTGTCTAGGGAAGGCCAGAAAAAAAAAAAAAACAGCATTAGTACTTTCAGATTGCAGGAGTTCACATAAAAGTCTCTCCTGGAATTAGACTCTCTGCAGATACTGAGTTTATGGTTAAGACAGAATGTGGTAGGAATCTGTGATGTTTTCCCAGGAAAGATGCCCAGGGCTTGCTCAGCACAGCCTGGTCCTGCCCAGCTCTGCCTGCTGCAGCCCCTGAGCACACCCAGCCCACCCCCACCCCCCCTTGGACCCCTCCTCAGGGACCCCTCCTGACTACCCAGGTCAGGAAACCTTAAACAGAATCCAAATACCTTGAGGGTCCCCAAACTCTAGTGCACATTAGAACTACCCTGGTGCTTTAGTAGACATTGATGCCTGGCCACTATCTCAGAGATCCTGCCTTAAGAGGGTCTGCCTGGAGAGGGTCTGGGATTTTTGCAGGTGGTTCTAGGGCCCCTGAGTTTCAGAACCACTGGCTCATGGAACTTGTCAGTATACAGATTCCTGGGTCCCACTCTGAATGTTCAGCTTCAATTCCTTTAGGCAGGGCTCAGAACCTGTAGTCTGACTTGCAAGCTTTGGTGATTCTTATAGGACTGAGAAACACTGCCTTAGATCATGGGGCAGGGGGAGAGGAAAGAGTGGGGTTCTCAGTGACCCCTTTTCTGCACACCTGACTTCTGTATAATCCAAACTTCCGTGCATCTCCCACCAATGCACATAAACTGTGACCACAGTGCCATCTGGCAGACCTGCAGCACACATCACTTTGTCTCCTCGGGGTGACACATTACTCAAAGAGTGGGTCTTGTGCAATCAAACAAAAATTATGTATTTTGCCCTTGGTGTTTTGTTAAAATGGCTGAAAAATGAAAGAAAACAAAGCGGAGTAGCTCCCAATGACAAGACGCTGAGTGCTACGTACTCAGCCCTTCTGGGCAAAGAGGGTCCCCAGTACACAGGATGAAAGCAACGGGATGGTTCCTGCCATTCATTTACTGGACAACCCTGAGCTGATTAAAATAGAGAAGAAAAAAAAATAAAGGGCCCATAGGAAATGCTATGTATGTATTTCTGAAATAATGTTTGGAGGTACGTGGTACCTATGGTTTTTATGGAGTATTTCAGCTCTCTGAAAGTGGACCTGGGGAGATGGAAGACTACAGTTTGACCTTTTTACAGCATTTTACTCATGCTCATGTTTACAAAAATGCATAGCAATAGGGATGGGAACAGAAAGTGGGAGCCTGGCTGCAGTGGGGTGGACCACCAGGGGTCACCGGGCACAGGATTCACGAAAGGACACAGCATCTTCAGGGTGGGGAACCCTTTAGACAATTCTCCATCACCTGCCACTTCCAGCTCTAAGACGTGGAGCTGTGCTCATGTGGTCTGAGTTTGTTCCTTCATGGGAAAATGGTGGTGATGACAGCATCCCCCAGCAGCCCTAATGAGCAGTTTCTAATATTATTCCCATTTCACAGATGGGAAAACTAAGGCTCAAAGAGCTTAAGTAACTTGTTCAAAGTCTTACAGCTGAGAAGCGGTATGAGACCCGAGTGTCCCTCCAGAGCCCTCCCTTGTAGTTACCATGCTGCACGACTCCCTCATTCAGTCACCTCCATTTACTCATTCTGCCACCTGCCCAATACATACAAGCACCCAGCAGCTACTGTGTCTGGTGCTCAATGAACAAGGCAGGGATTGTAATGGAGCTGAGCCCGGGTTTCCCAGGGCCCCCGGAAGAGAAACAGGACCCCCGTGTGGGGCTTCTCAGGGACGAGTTGCCCTTTCCTACCTCCTCAGTGTCCAGCAAAGCTCCTGGCCCACCCTGAACCTTCTCTCAGTGGACGGCGCAGATGTCAGAGGCCTTGGCTTGTCTGCATTTGAGAGAGGAATCCATATGCTCCAGCAGGGGGCAGTGTTGAGGCAGGAATGCTCTGAGTGGCACCAGAAGGGCCCTGGGGGCTTCCAGGAAAGGGTTGCCCTGCTGGAAGCAGCTTCATTCACTGTTTTACTGCAAAGATAGGCCATAGGGGGAATGGGAGAGTGCGGATGGCCTGTGCAGGACCCACGCCCCCAGGCCCACCTGCTCTCCCACTGCCCTGTCTTTAACATCTGGGTGCCTGTAAGTCAGCCACAAGGTGATGGACACCCGTTTTCCCCTCTTCTCTCAGGACCGCACCTCTAGGAACCTGTACTCTGTCCCCTGGTGAGGGCAGCCCTTTACGTGTAGCCTGGGGGTGTGGGTCCTGCACAGACCACCTCCTTGGAAAGCTCTTAGCTCCAAAGCCCCCGAGGCTCCTGGGCTAAGAGCTTGGAGGACCAGACCCTCCTCCGTCACTGCAGCACCCAAGGCCTTCTGAGAATGGGGTCCAGGGAGTTGAAGGCCAGAGACTGATTCAGCCTTGGCCAGGCTGCCTGTCATGGGATGCAGCCCACGGAAGGTTTCCTGAGATTTTCTACTAATTGGTTTTATAAACAGGCAGCCTGTGACTATCTGGCAGAGGAGGTCAACCTTATGTGGAGAGAGTAGAATGGGAAGGAAGCCAGATTTTTCCCCAAATAATGAACCCTAAGATCCAGGTGCAGTGGGAAGTGTGTGGACAAAGCCTCAGAGAACACTGGGCCTCTGAGGGGACAGGGATGTGAGAAAGACAACTGGGTCACACAGCAAGGGGGAAAATTATAGCCTGTGGGTCACATCTGGCTCCTGGGGCTTTGTAAAGGCTAAACCTGGTGTTTACGTTTCTACAGAGCTATGAGAAAATCATGACACACACACACACTCTCTCACACACACACTCTTTCACACACTATTCACACACACATCTCACACACTCATACTCACATACACATCCATACACATATACTAACACACATTCACACACTCACACACACTCACGTACACTTACACCCACACATTCACACTCAAACACACTCACGCACACATGCACACACTCTCACACACTGCTCACACACATCCCTCACACGCTACTCACTCACACACATCTCTCACACACTCACACACATTCACATATATACACATCTCATACACTCATACACACTTACACTCACACCCACACACACACGTGCACACACCCACACACTCACACATACTGTCACACACGCAATCTCCAACTTAAAAAAGTGTTGTTAGAGACATGCCCAAATAGTCATCAAAGTGGATTAATAATATACTGAACCCCACACACCCATCGTGAGCTTGAATACTTATCAATACTTTGTTGACCTTGTTTCTTCTGCTGTCCCCACACGTAAGCATGCTTTTGTATTCTTGTAAATCTAGCAAATCCTAGACATCCTATAATTTTACCTCAAATTCTTCAGTGTGTCTTGAAAGTGTGAGATTATTTTAAAAATACAGCTCTACGCGATTATCACACTGATAAAATTACTTATAATTTTGAACTGCTTTTTAATTAATACCCAGTCCACATTAAAACTGCACTGATTTTCTCAAAAAATTTTTTGAATTAGATGGCTTCTATGAATCAAGACCATTTACACTTTAAGTAATTTAATCCTTGTGATAACCATAAGAGACAGGCTGCTTTTGTTATTTATTTATTTATTTAGTAGTTTTTGGCCAGGGCTGGGTTTGAACCCACCACCTCTGGTATATGGGGCCGGCACCCTACTCCTTTGAGCTACAGGCACTGCCCTGCTTTTGTTATTACTGTCCCCATTTTACAGATAAGTAAACTGAGTCATAAAAAGATAATTTTCCGAAGGCCACTAGCAAATGGCAGAGCTGAGATTTGAATCTCAGTTCTGGGATTCAAAGAATCTGTCTCCTAAGACATCACAAAGGGCCACACTATAAGGACTTTGGCACAGCTCAGGTCAGGGCTCTGAATACAGGATGAAGAGGGGAAGGATGGAAGATGGGATCAAGGAATGCTTCCTGGAAGAGGACAGATTTATCCTGAGTCTAAGGGGTGAGTGACAATTGTCCAGAGGAAGGGCAGAGAGGGCGTCTGAGCTCGGGATCGGCATGAACGAGGGTGTGCAGGCTGAAGCAAGGCACCAGGGCTCAGAGAACCAGCCATCAGTGCTGGAGCTTAGGACATGGAGATGGAACTCACAGACCAAGAAACAGGATGTGTGCGTCTTCTAGTGGGGAAAGGCAGGAATATTTCTTGAGTCAGCCAAGGTAATGATCAAAACTACCCCTGAGGTCAGCACTGATGGTCCCTAGTTGACAGCTGGGGAAACTGAGACCCAGAGAACTTGAGACACAGCAGGAAATGATACATTGGGCAGTTTGACTCTGAGTCCCATCCTCCCCCAGTGACCTCTAAAGCACTCTGCTCTTGCCTGCTGCCCAGTTTGTTCAGGTAATCAGCAGCAAGGGTGGGCTGCCTCTGTCCCAGGCCTGGGCATGGCAGTGGTCTTGGGGTGACCAGTGGGGAGCCACAGCTGGCATAGACAAGGGTGAAAGAAGATGACATCCACTGAGCTAGACTTGTCCCACCTCCAAGGGAGGAGTGAGCATGTGCCCAGGGCTCCTCTGTCCACATCCAGGAGGGGAAACCCCGGGCTTCAGTCTCCACACTAAGACTGGTAGCCTTGGAAGTGTCACTTTCTCTGTGAGAAGATCAGGTTGGTTGAGGTACTAGCTATGGGCCCCCCAGCTCTGTGCAGCAAGCAGGGCCTCAATAAGGTCTGTCCTCCCCCACTGCCTGGGGCATGGTGCCGTCTCCCTTCCCTCCTCCTGCCTTGGACCCCTGACTAAGATGAAGATGAACAGAACAAGTCCAAGAAGCTGACACACCAGGACATCCCTAGGAGCCCTGCTTGGGGGATCCAGCATTGTTTTGTAGTTTGCATGCCATCGGGGGGACGGAGTTAAACTCTCCGTGCCTCAGTTTCCCCCTTAATAAAGTGAAGTTGAAATATGTGCCCAGGAGCTCAGCGTGGTCCCCAGCACACAGTTCAGCTGTGTGGATCATTTAAAAGTTGAAGTTTGCAAGTGTCAGGAGGACTTGGCCACCGGTGCACAGGGCCAGATACTGCTGTCAAGGAAGTTGGCTGGTGTGCGTGTGCGTGCGTGTGTGTGTGGGCACATAAAGGGCAACAGCCTGGAGGACAGATGGCCTCAGTCCCTTGTCATGCAGCATCTGCCAGGTTCTGCTGTCTAAGAACCCCCAAGAGGACCTTGAAGACAACACTCCACATTCACGCCTCCTCCAGCCCCTGTCAGGCCCTGCTCAACTCCTGACCTGTGCCCTCCCCCTTAGCCATGAGAGCTCCATGGCACAGGGCTCTACATCCATTTTACACATGAGAAACTGAGGCGCAGGGGATTTGAGGGCTTGGCCCTGAGATGTGGCGGGGCTGGCGTTTACCCAGGCTGTGTGCTGCCACCTTCTCTTACCCTCCACACTGTCCCTGGGCCTTGGGCAGACTGTGCCTTCCCGCCCCGCTTTTCAGATGAAGACACTGAAGCTCAGAGACAAAAGCAGAGCCTGCACAGTGTCCCGACTTCTCATCTGTGCTCTGCCACCAAGCCCGGAAGGGGACACTGGCCGTTCAGTGCCCTCAGCAGGTGAGTCCGGGCCCTCCTGTCTGATTCCTGCTCTCCTCCCTCCTGGCATGAAGACTCCACTTCAGAAAAGTCCCCTCTCTTCCTCCTCTGCTCCCCAGACACATATCCCACCAGCCCACGCCAGGGCTGGTTCTGGCTGTGTTAGTTCATCACTCAATAGGCACGCCATGAGCTCCCGTGGTGTGCCACTGTAGAGGTGACAGACCAAGGGGGCAGGGGAATGCCTGTCTGGGGGGCAAGGCAGGTAGAGGGCACAGCAGGTGCAAAGGCCTGAGGGCTGAGAGCTCAGGCCATGGGAACTGAAAGGGCTTGGTTTTGGAGGGAGGCAGGGGTGGCACCTGCGTGGGGTGAAGGCAGAGTCCAGCCGGATGTTGCAACAAGAACAGGAACCTGCAGGTACCCGTGGCGGGATGTCTGCAGCTCTGCCAGGGATGCCTGGGCAGCACCTGGAGGGCGACCAGTGAGTTCGGATGGCATCAGCTTCATGACCCAGGAGGGTGGGAACGGCATTTGGACAGATGGGACAACTTGGACGTGTTCACAGAGGTGGGAACCCTGGGTATTTGGGAAAACAGCTCATGAAGCAGCAAAGACGGTGAACGAGAGAAGAACCAAATGATGAGGCTGGAAGAGAAGGAAGAGAAGGAAGAGGGCCTGACCAAATTCCCGCCCCCCTGAGCTGGTGGGGTGGTGGCAGGACCCTCAGACAGGGGGCGCTGGCGCACTTTTCACTTTTATGAGGATGCCGTGGGCTGGAATCCAGGCGCCTCTGAGGGTTGACAAAGGAGACTTGGGCTGAGAGGAGCACGCTTTGGGGAACCTTGTGAAACAGGAAGTACATCTAAAGGGACATCTCAGAGCATGGACACACATTTCTGGGTGTCAACAACACCCTTGCTAGAGAGAACGTGGTGTGAGTTCTCCCCCAAGCATTATTGCACACGAGCCCCGCGGCTTGTTTAACAGTGGATCTGCCCAGAGAATGAACGAGTGGACTCTACGACGCTATGGAGTCTCCAGCTGCAAGCAAGTGTGAGAGTCAAGTGCAGCCTCCTTATTTTCAAGATGAGAAAAAGAATACAGAGAGGGCAAGTGCTTTGCCCAAAGTCACACAGCATGAACTATTATATTCTTGCTGGCCATGTGGCTATCCAGGTGAGGAGCCTGCTGCTCTGCTCCAAGGGAGTCATGAGTCAGGAGTCCCTGCTCTCTGAGATATCCCTCTACCCTTAAATGCTCCTCTACCCCCCTACATCCCCACCCAGCCTGAGCAGGCTCATGGCACATGTCCGTTCTCTACTCCCAGACTCAACACAGGATCCCCAGAGGGGCAGGAGTAGACCCTCCCTTCTTCTTTGGACCTGGGCTCTCATTTTCTCACTTTCCTGCCCCCACCCCAATCTCCAGTCAAGATTTAGCTTATCCACAAACAAAGCCCAAGCCTGAACTTGCCTCCAGGTGGAGAGGGCGGGGTGGGCGGGCTTCAGTGGTACAACATGCCCTGGAATGCCGGTCATTCGTGTCTCCAGAGGCCCAGTCCCACCTCTCTCATTCTGTCTCACTCCCTTCTTCCACAGCAAGAGAGAGGAGGAGGAGGAGGAAGAGGAGAAGGAAAGATGGCTGATTAATGAAATGTCAGAGTAGGGGAGCCACTGGGGTCTGTTTAAGTTACTAGTTTTTAAAATCAAGTGCAGGTTAAGAACCTCCGGGGTGCAGGTTAATGCGCAGGTACATGGTGTCCTTCTAGGAATTCGGGCTCATGGCTCCAGAATGTGTGCTTTTCAGCAGCCCTCCGAGCTCTCTCCCTACCCTGAGTCCTCAACACACTCTCCTCTGCTGGCATAAATGTTTGTCTCCAACCTGAACCATCCTCCAGACAGACGGAGGGCCGAGCTGCTACACCTGCAGATGCCATGACTGCTGGGGCACAGCGGGGACATTAGTGCCCATGGACCAAGTAAGTTTGGGGGCTCTGAAACCCACGGTCAGCATCACAGGGCTCTGAGGTCCTGGCTGGGGTGTGTGAGACACAAACAGCCCAAGTCACACCTGCGCCCTCATCGTCACTCTCATCAGATTTCTTTCTCACACATAGTAACCCCAGAGTGTTTACTGAGTCGCCTCTGAGCATGCTGAGGAAGCTGGCCAGGACACAGCGGTCTGCGATCTTTAGAAGATGGTCCCAGCACAGAGCATGGATGGCCCACCAGCTAGTCTGGTCCTCCCACCCACCTGGCGCTGAACTGGCTGCTCACTGGGACCTGGGCCTCATCAGCTGCTGGAGCTTCCTCCGAGGGGAATCATTCCCCTGGGGTACTCCTGGGGTTTCCTGGGGTCTGTTTCCATGTCTTTCCTTGTTCCTCCCAACACCATCAAGGAGGAGGTATTAACACACCCCTCTTTCCAGAGACGGCCTGGCTTGCAGGCAGAGGCTCTGGGAATCCTCGCCAGTTCCCCAACCTATTATCACACCTCTAAGTATGTTAGTGTCTCTCGAGGCCAACACTGTCTTGTAAAATTTAGTGAGAGCCACAGAAGGAATTTTATATTTTCTAGTAGCCACATTAAAAAGTAATAAGAAACAGGTGAAATTTAGTTGAATAATACATTTTTAACCTAATATATATTCCAAACATTAACATTTCAATGTGGAGTCAATAGAAAACATTTGTTAAAGAGAATATTATGTCCTGTATTCATAATAAGGCTCTGAATCCTGGTGTGTGTCTCACTTTCCCAGCCTTCCCAGTATTCCAAGTGCCCAGAGACCTGGAGCAGCCCACAGCTCTCCACTGCAGGGGCTGTTCTAGACTACGGGACCACCTGCCCTTGTGGGAAGAGTGTGCAGGACCCAAAACAGAGCGAGCAGATGATCAGTGTTAGCCCCTGTTACCATCTGCCTCGGGGGATGCAAGTGTTCCATGCTGTCTTTGAACTAGTGAACAAATGTGTTGAGTCTTGCTCCAGGAAGTTCAAGGTAACCCCTACTCTGCTGCCTGGGCTGTGCTTTGCCCTCTGCCCAGGACCCTACACAGACCCCACCAAGGCCATGGCTGCTTTGTCCTCTCTGCTCCCCTATCTGAGCCCCAGGGTGTGTGCTGTACCCAGTGATGCAGAGGTCCCTGGGAGAGTTGCTGTTTGCACAAAGGCAAAGGCAGCTCCCTGGCATTGGGCCAGCTCACTGGCACAGGGCAGGGATTTTCTCAAAAGCCTGGGGTGAGCTGCGTATTTGCTGAAGAGCCAGGAGGTGCTTCCCAGCCCGCCAGGCAACATTTTGTTTCCCAAAGATCTGGGTGAGCAGAGACCTGCTCCCATGCTCACTCCCTCGCCAGAGGCCATGCCAGGGGGAAATGCCTTTTAGTGCCAGCATTCCAGGCTAGCTGTGGGCTGAGGGGCACTGGGCTGGGAGCAGGGGCTTCAAAGAGCCCAAAGAGGCTCTGAGCAAGGAGCTGGTGGGTGTGGGGCCTGGGTGGGGTTTGAAATGCTCCTTCAGATTCCAACTCTGAACTGGAGGTGTGAAAGGGCACATTGTTTGTGTTCTCTCTCTTCTGTAAAGGGGGCATTTTGACACCCAGGTCCACAGCTGGTTCTAGGGGCAGGGAACAAGGCTGTGTCCCGATCTGAATACGAGGCTCACACATGACACACTTGCACACATGCCAGCAGTGCACACTTGCACAGCAGCACACGTCCCATGTATGTTGATACGTAGACCTGTCCACAGACCCCAGCAGAACCAGTGTTAGAACTGAAACTTGTCGGAGAGGTTTTACTCAGTCACATGTTCACATTCAGCCCCAGGGAGTTTGGTGGAGGGGTGGTGGTGGTGGTGAGGGTATTAGTCCCATGAACAGATGAGGAAACTGAGGCTCAGAGTGGTCAGGGACTTGCTGAAGCTGGCGCAGTGGCAGAGCCAGCACCCCAGCGTCTCTATCCTGATGACTCTGCACGTTACCTGCCTTGATAGCTTGTACGGACAGGGACTGAGTGTGTCTTATTTCTGCACAAGTACTTGGACCAGGGAGGCAGGTATATGTTGCAAAGAGCTGGACCTAGATTTAAACTTCAGCTCCCTGATTACCAGCTGTGTGACCTTGGGGAACTTACTTAACCTCTCTGAGCTTCAGTGTTGCATCTATAATAGGGGACAATTATGCTTGCCTAATGCTGTTGTTATGGGACTTTCAAGATGTGCCTAGGAAATGCTTGTTGGATGAACTGAGGTAGGTCTCATGCAGGTATTTACACAGTATTTGGCACACAGCTGGGTAGTGCTGACTAGATGTAGCAGTCATTTTCTGCCACCTCGTGGTGGACATTCGAAAGATGTCAAAAGAAGAAAAGAATGAAGAGAAGAAAACCCAGTGCTGCCTGTTACACACCATCAGCATGTACCATGTCTCCCCCCCACCCCCCCGGTGCCCCTGGCTGGGTTTCTGAGCTCACCCCCACCTCACTCCCAGACTGAGCTCTTCCTGGGCTGGAGTCTCCCTCCTCTCATTCCAGAACCTCCTGTCACCTTTCCATATCTTGTAAGGAAGTCCTCCCTCATAACTATCTCCTCAAAATTTCCTTGGCGATTCTCACAAGCTTTCTCTTCCATATGAACATTTATGACCATTTTTCCACTAAATTCCCAAGGGGCCCAGCGTGCCTTCCCACTCAGTGTTAACTGGGGAGGACGGCTATGTATGGAATTTGGCTGTGACGCGAGGCGCTAGTTTCCAAGGGGAGTCTGGCTCGTTAACTGGCAGTCTCACAGCCCATACGGGGCGTTTTGAGGATGCCATGAGAACTCAAGTGCCATGCCTTTGTCTTGGGGGATCCTGAATCCTGAAATGATTATGGGAGTGTGTGGTCTGGGTTCCCCAGGCAAGGACTTCACGGAGGAGAGGTACCTCAAGCTCCTCCTAGACTGCAGCAGTTCTCAGCCTGTGGGTCGTGACCCACAGGAACAGTATTAAAGGGCCGCAGCATTAGTAAGGTTGAGAACCACTGTCCTAGAGCCTTCTCTCCACTCAGCTGCCTGGGCCCCTTGGGACTCCTGGCTCCTTTGCTGGAGTCTCCGCTGGCCAAGCCCTTGACTCGGTCCTCCCATGTCCCTGAACAGGCTGCTCTGGGAGGTAACAGGGGCTCCAGTGTGCGTGGACCTGGCCTTAAACTTCTCTTCTCTCCTTGCTCAGATTTCAGCCTCCCTGCAACCCTCACCTCTTCTCCATCCACTCCCTGCCCTCCCAGAATCCCAACCTGCTGTATCCATATAAAGGTAGAGCTGTACCCAATGTCCAACAGACAGAAAGTCCGACTTGGCTTCTGGTAGGAAATGGTCAGCTTCCCTAATTGGGAGAGCTTTGGGAGAAAAGTTCGAATTTGCCATCCAAGGATCTAAGTCTGAGCCCCAGCCACTGACTGTGAGACCCCGGGAAAGTCCTGTACTTGCTCTAAGTCTCCATTTGTTTCATTTGCAAAGTACAGCTCATACAGTCTTGGGAAGGTGATTTGGCACCGATGCCAGGCAGGCACCGTGCAAGGTAGGGAGGGCTTCCCTGTGAAGCTGGCAGACACACTCCCTGCTGTCACTGCACACACCGAGGCGCCTGAACAGTACCTGTCACCTGTCTCAGCCAGCTGTGGGCTCTCAGCTGCAGATATGGGTGAAGCGGACCCAGAATCTGTAAGCTCGTGGGCAAGTAGCTTAACCCTGAGCCTCAGTTTCTCCATCTGTGGAGAGGGCTCAATAATCCCCAAGGAAACCTCCATGTATGTTGGTGGTAAGCACTCTCTCTCTATCTCCCTCTGTCTCTTGGTTTCGCAGCCGGCAGCAAGCCCTGGCTGGGTCTGTGGGATCTGGCCCTCAGGAGCTGCCCAGATTTTCACCTCCTGCCCGCCCTGTGCCCTCTGCCCCTTGGCTTTTCCCGCCCTACCCCCAGCTCTAGCAGCTGGCTTGGTGCTGCCACGTGTCTTGGTCCCCTGACTTCTTGGAGATGCAGACCTTTGTCCCTGTCCCTAGGTGTAGCCTAGGATACAGGCAGGAGAGAGAGGACCCTTGGGGATGTCCCTTGTATCCCCACAGGAGACCAGGCTTCCAATGGAGGACCAAAGGGTGCTTACTCTACAAACTAGACGGCTGTGCAAACCCCAGGTTAGAGGTCACCCCAGGTGCTGTCTGCCCGGGTGAGGAGCTCTCGTTGAAGGCTGGCATTTTCATCCCCAACTTTTCTTAGTTTTTCCATGTCCTATCTTTGAAGTATCTCCAGTGCTTAGGGTCTTGGAGTTTTCAAACTCAAAGGTCTAGAATTCTCCTAACAACGTCCTCACTTTAGGGTGCTCTGGGAGGGCAAGTGACTAGCTCAAGGCCACATAGTCAGTCTTGGCAAAGTGGGGTCTGGAGCCAGGCCCCTGACGCCCAGCTTCCTTGCATGCCCCGTCCTTTCTGCTGTGTGCCAGGTGGGGAGGAAGGGCATGTAGGACCCTGTGGTTTGTTCCCCGAGCGCTGCCCCTTCCTCCCTGCCTTCCTTCCCAGGCAGCTGCACTCCTCACTCTGGGCCTCACCTGTGCCCCTCACTGGGCGCTTTCCTACCCCCACCTTCTGGGCCCTCTCATCCTCCCACCAGACCCCAAACAGCCGGACCCACAGGGAGCTGGTTGCCTCTGAGCCCCTCCGGGCAGGACTCACCATGGCTAAGATGCTGCTGGCGGCTGCTGCTGTCACTGCTGCCAGCGTCCAGGGCAGGAACCACCTCATGCCTGAGAGTCAGTGGCAAAGACATCGATTGAGAGCCCAGGGGATCCGGCCACCTCTCGGGGGAGCTGGACCCAGACTGGCCTTGCCCATCAGGAGCACCAGATATGCCTCTTCTGCGGCCCTTGGGGGGTTTTATTAAAGCAAGATCTGACGTCAGGGTTAAGGACAAACCCTGCATTTTCCTCTGAAAAAACTTTTCCTGCCTCTCTTTCTTTTTTTTCTTTCTTCGCTCTGTCCCCACCTCCAGCCCCAGCTTGGCCGGCCTCCCCTGCTCTGACAGTTCTTAAAGGGAAAGTTACAGGGCTGGGATTTCACACCGGGGTGTGAGATCCTCACCGAGCAGCCTGGGGTCACCCTGCCAGGTAGTTCCCAGAGGCAGGGAGGGGGCGGGAGGCAGAGATACTGTTACCCAGGGCAGCTGCAGTGCTTTGAAAGGCTTCCCAATGGAGAATCACGGCCCTCTCATTCCTTCAGGCTGCTCCGACTTCTGGTTCTCATTTGCTGTCTTTCTTTCCTCTCTTCCTAACTGCGAGCAGAGGAGGGTGGCTTTCAGTCTCTTGATCTAGAAATGATAGGAATTCAAGAATGAATTCAGCTCTGAGACTCAAGTTCTCAGCATCACCTTCACTGCAAATGAGAGCCATGAAGAGCAAGGTACAAGTCCCCTCTGTGCTCGCAGCCAGAGGCCCTTAGGTGCCAGAGCCATCTCCACAGCTCCCTGGACACTCAGTATCTCTGCTGCGTCTGGGGTTCTGGGTCTTCCCTTGGTACCAGACGAGAGTCTCTTCCACAGGAGTCTCTTCCTTGTGTGAGAGAGGAGGTACAGAGCCTTCTATGAGGGTCTGTCCTGCCCAAGACCAGCCCCATTCTCCCCACATGGACCATGCTGACAGCCTCCTGCCCAGCCCCAGCTTTCCTGCCCACTCTCCAGTGTCCACGTGTCTCTGAGCAACCAGAGAGATCCTTGAACGAGCATCACCATGGCACACACAGGTCATCTCCTGGAAACAATTCTTCAAAGCCTGCCTATTGCACGTAGCATGGAGTCCCCAGTCCTGGCGTGGCCTCTGGGGCCAGCTGCCCCTTGAACCCTGCTTCTTCTCTCCCTCGCAATCACTAACCTCAATCACGATAGCCCCTTTGTGGTTCCTTAAACACCTCAGGAGGTTTCTGTCTCCAGGACTCAGCAGGAATCTTTGCCTTATAGTAGAGAACAGTTACTGTTTCCTTTTCCTGTAGTTTATTAACAAGGGGATGCTGAGTATGGCTGCTCAGAGGTGGAGGCAGCCCTGTGTCCACAGAAGGGCTTGATGATAGACATGACCTCACAGGAGGTGATACTGATAATTTTTCCATGTGTTAATGAGTGTCTTTTCTATGAGACAGGGAAGATCTGCTGAGGACTCTTAGAAATGCTTTTCTTTCTCAGGACAGAAAGAATATCTCTACTGACTCTCTTTTTTCCTTGTGTGCAAACGTGATGATTGGAGCTGCAGCAGTCCTTTTGGGTATATGAGGCACAAGCCTGAGACTGAAAAGCCAACATACTGGGATAGCAGAGCAGAAGGAAGCCCTGAGTCCTTGGTACTGTGTGTCATCACCAAACTAGAAACTACCACCTTAAGACTTTCTGTTACATGAGAAACTTTGTGATTTATTGGTTAAGGCCATAGTTAGATATTTTTTATTCCTTGGAGCCAGACAAATTGCATATTAATTGATATATAAAGATTTACTAAAATCATATATATAAAATGCAAGGATGGGGGTCACATAGAGATTTCCCAGTAAATTTCAGTCCTCATTTCCTTCTCATTACCTTTCCACATGTTCTTAAAAACAAATCCCAGGAGACCAGAATTACTGACAAGTGTCATTAAAGAAATCACCCAAGGTGCTAGGCTCCAATCCAGGTTCAATGTCCTTTTGATGAACAGCAGGTATGAATAAGTCCCATGCTGTGAAATATTTCATGACTATAAGATAGATGGTACCCTGAATTGGAGGCTGAACAAAAACCCAGAGGTGACAGATGATCTCAGGACGCACATAGCAGTGGTCTGGGGCTGAAACTAAAGGCCCATTAACCTCTGACAAGGTACAGGGTCAGGACCAGACATTTCCAAGCTGGCTTGGCCTGGCAAAGCCTCTCGATGTTATGTGATAGGAGCCTGTCAGCTGGAACCCAGAGAAGGCCACTGTCATTTTTAGGAAATCTGCCTGCTTTGAGCAAATGCAACAGACACCCCAAAACATGACGGAAATGCTGGCATTCCTCCTGTTGGTGAAACCTCAGAGGGCCGAGGGGACCTCATAGGCACTGGTAATTCTTCTCTGCCAGGGAAGCATGGAGAGAGATGACCAGTGACCCAGACAGGGTGGTAGATTAGGGGCAAAATGCCTGGAGTGTGCTCACAGCTCTGCCACTCCTTGGGGTACCTTGACCAATCAACAATCTCTCCATACCTCAGTTTTCTTTGTTTAAATAAATAGGGTAAAAGGAAATAGGGTCCCCCCAAAAGATAGTTGGCATGTCCCACCAGGACTCCTGACTGGAAGGGCAAGAACAGGCCCACAGGCTGTGAGATGAGTTTGTCACCCCCACCACCACCCTGAGCTAGAGAAAGGCTGGTATGAACACTGGCTGGTAGACCAGAACAAGAGCCCGCTCTTTATGGGGTATCAGCTGTGTTCCAGGCAATGCTTACCATCCTGTGAATCCTCTTCTCAGCTCATCCTCACAGTCAATCTTCCATAAGATATTGCTATACCCATTCTACAGATGAAGAAACTAAGGCAAGGGGGGAGAAGTAACATTTCTCTGCCATTTGGCTAGTGTGGAGTATAGGTGTAATTGGAACTTGGGTCTATCAGAAACCAGACAAATTTTTTCCAAGTAGAAAAAACTATCTTATATGTTGAACAAATAAACAAATAAATACAGGAATGAATGAGCAAATAGAAGATGGATGGGTGGACAGATAGATGGATGGAGAGATGGATGGATGGATGAAGTGTGGGAAGAGGATTCCACCACATGGGACATTCCATTTCCCAGGTCTTCCAGGAAAGCTGTGGCATCTCTAGGCTACGGCATGGATGCCCCGTCCTCAGTCACTCTACCTGCTTCCTTCCTCCCCGGTCCTCGCCCAGTGTGCCGTTATCATCTTTTTAGGTATTTCCCATAGATTGTGAGGTTCAAGGGCAGGACCAGGCTGCATCTTCCTGTGGACATTGGACCCCCAACAACCGCACAGACCCTGGCATGCAGAGACGACCTGAGACATATTTTACAGGGATGACCAAGAAGGAGATGAAGTGGTGAAGGCGTGAACCGATGAAAAGGAATGAAGGAAGGAATGACCAAACACTTGAAGACGGATACAAATTTGTCCACACCTCGCTCAGGCCAAATTCAGCTCCTTGAAGTTCCTGAAAGAACACACAGCACACAGTAGGCACTCAGGAACCGCTTGTCTGGAAGGAAGGTGAGGGAGGGAAGGAAAGGGCAGGGCAGCGTCCTGGGCCAGCCCCGTGGACAAGCAGGAGTGTGGGGGCTACAGGGGCTCGACGCCGTCATCTGTCTGTTTCCAGGCATGAGGTCTGGGAGCATCACGTGGGGTAGTTTATTTTCACAGTCCTTGGTGATTTATGGGTTCACTGAGCACTGCCAAGGCCACACTGAATTTATCTGCACACTCCCTTTACTCCAAATACCCACGCCTTCCTCCACTTTCCAGTGACAACAGGGTCTGTGTCCTTGGGCTTGGAAGATTTGACTGTGTGCATCCTTGTAAACTGTGTACTGTGGTTGTTCGCTTAATAACCACCTATTGGGTACATGCCACGTGCTAAGCACCTTGGAGGTAAGTGCTCATATTATATCCTCTTTATTTGGGGGGAAATGGAGACACAGAGAGCCAAAGGAACTTGCCCCAGGTCACACAGCTTGCAGATGTCTGACTCCAGACAAGCAGAAAGTAGGCTCCTGATGTACTTTTGTGAGTTTTTTTTTTATTTGTAGAGACAGAGTTTCATTTTATTGCCCGTGGTAGAGTGCCATGGTGTCACACGGCTCACAGCAACCTCCAACTCCTGGGCTTAGGTGATTCTCTTGCCTCAGCCTCCAAGGTAGCTGGGACTACAGGCACCTGCTGCAACACTCGAGTATTTTTTTGTTGCAGTTTGCTGGGGCTGGGTTTGAACCTGCCACCCTCGCTGTATGGGGCCAGCGCTCTACTTTTTTGAGCCACAGGCGCCGCCCCTTTTGGTAGTTTTAATAGGCGGGTGCTGCAGCCTCCTTCTAGTCCTCCTCTTCTCCAGTCAGTTGTGTGTTTGTTAGATCTCTCCAGCAGCTTCTGCCTGGTGTGTGGCTCCTGACTGCTGCCTCGGTTTCCCCAGCGTGCAGCCTCATCATGCCCTCCTCCTAGTGAGAGGCACGCACGCTCCCTCCACCTCCCATGAGTACCACCCATTATGTGCCTGCTGGGGAATTTCTCTCGACCTTGGGGCGCACCTGTGAGTAGTCATCATAGTGGATATAATACCCATGTGGCAGGTGGTTCAGTGCTGCCTGCACGGGCTCCTGCCACTCACCACTGTGAGCCGTGGAGAAGTAACCTCTGTATGTCCTGGTTTCCCCATCTGTAAGAGAGGAACTAACAGCCCTGACCCACCCTGGCACAGAGTAAGAGAGGTAGAAGGCCTGATTAAACCACTGCGCACACAGTAAGTGCTCAGTAAAACCCTCCTCTGTGATGCTATTCCTCCCACTTGGCCCCTGCACTGGGAACACTCTGAGGGCAAGGTCTGTCCTGGGTCCCTTCTGTGACCCACATCTCGCCTGTCATACAATAGGTGCTTCAGATGTGTGGTGAGGGACAGGGAAGTCCACAGTGGAACCACGTTTGGGGCCCAGCTCTCATCCTGCCATGGAGATGGTTCTCCCGGGTTTGGGGTCCCTGCATCCAGCTCTGACAAGAGACTTCAGGTGGGTTCACCAGCAGACCTCTCAATGAAACCGTAAATAAATTCCTAAGAGGGGCTGGTGGAGGAGGGTTCAAGAGCAAAGGCCAGGCAAGAGCATTCCTTCACCAAACAGCAAGGCTGCCTTGATGGAAGCCAGATGCACAGAAGATTGTAGAGACTGTCTCAGGACCAGGAGCCTGGGAGGCACCCACAGCTGCCATCTGCACCAGATCCACTCACAGCCTATTTGTTTGTCATTTATTTGTCCGATGGACGTGCACAGAGCCCACACTGCACGGTGGCAGGACGCCAGTTCCTGGGGCAACTCAGATGCACACAGCGTATCCTCCCTGCCGCTCTGCGGAACCCATCTGGCTGCCTGGGAAAACAGCGGGGGATGGGGAGCAGGCTGCTTAGCTCTCTGCCTCCCACAGTGTTGGCTTGGTGGCCGGGGGGAGGATCTGCTTCTCTTCCCCATGCCTAAGCAATCGGGAGGAAGCATTGAAGGGACAGCCTGGGGACCAGATGGGTCAAAGTGACAGTACCTCATACCTTACCCTGAACAACAGTAAGATCTGCTCTGGGAGGCTGGGGTCACTGGGCAGCCCGTGGCTACTTCTCTCCTTGCTACTCTGTTCCTGAGTCACAGCTGACTTAGGCAGACACTCACCTGTAGCCCCAGGCTTGGCCCCAGGTGGGGTCTCCCAGCCGTCTCCACTCCCCCCTGGGAAGGTGAGGGGAAGGGCTGGCCTCTGTTAAGTCAAACCCTTCCTTCGGTACCTGCCAGCCGGGAGAACTTGGGGAAGCTCCCCTCTGAGCCTCTGTCTTCCTACCTGTAAAATGAGGATACTGATAATATCCCCCTCCTGGGGTCATGCTGGAGACTAAATTAGTGCTTAGTGTACGGTAGAAGGTGAAGCAATGTTTGCAATTCATATTCTTTGTCATGGAGGCTCATACCTGTGTTCCGATGATTGTCTCTTTCTCTGAGTTGCCTCCCTTCAGCGTGGCTGTGGGCTGGGACACTGTCTTCTTGGTTCTCTCCATCCCCCCCCCCCCAGCCCCAAGAAGAGCCTCTGTGTTCTCAGGGAGAGTCCTTCTGGTGTCCAGGTGGCAGGATGTGTAGTACGTGGCAATGTATGTAGGGAGGAAAGGGCACAGAGAGGATAAGACACAGACCCAACCGCCCCGGGCAGATGGGGCTTCTCTCCTACACAGAAAGAGGCAGATTTGGCTCATCTGAGCAAAGGCGCCCCGAGCTCTCCCACCCAGAGACTCTTTTCTACCCCGACCTACAGGGTCTCTGGCGGCCTTGACTTGGGGCATTGATTGGGGCCCAGGGCCTCAGAGCAGGACACGGAAGCCCCAGGGCTCTGCCGGCCTCAAGGGAAGTCCCCAAGTCAGCTGTGACTGAGGAACAGAGTGGCAAGAAGAGGAGCAGGCCACGGGCTGCCCAGTGACCCCAGCCTCCCAGAGCAGACCTTACTGTTCAGGGTGAGGTATGAGGTACGGTCACCTTGACCCATCTGGTCCCCAGACTGTCCCTTCAATGCTTGCTCCCGATTGCTTAGGCATGGGGAAGAGAAGCAGATCCTCCCGCAGAGGTGGGGAGGCTCATTCTCCTTTTGAAAACTATTTATGGAGGCATAACTTACACAAAGATGCACATGTCTTAAGAGCATAGCTTGGTGAATTTTGTACGTAATTTCTGTGTGCCCCTCACCCAGATGTGCCTTGTGACTCCCCACCTTTAGGAAGTCACAGTCACGACTTCTCTCACCCCAGATTCACTTTGTCTGTTCTTGAACTTCATGTTGACATTTGGCTTCTTTGACTCAACAGTGAGCCTGCGGGTGCTGCCCACGGGACTGCTTCCATGGCGGCCGTTCAGAGCTGCAGAGATGATATCACATTCCTGTTGTCTGGGTCTGGTATGCAGTGAGATCTCAGACTCTAGCCTGGGACCCCACCCTTCCCTGTGGGTGACCCGCCAGGACTCTGTGTCCAGCCTTTACCCTGTGACCCCTGGTCCTGGGCTCCAGCCTCGGGATCCTCTGCTGGATATGAGGCAGCTGCCATGGCCCCCCAGGGCTGCACCAAGTCCTTTCATCCCTGTGCACCCTGAGGTCTGGCCCTGTGCCTTGCATACAGTAGGTGCTCAATAGAAGTTCAGTGCAGGAGAAGGTGAGGGTCTCTTCCTTATGAAAGGAGGACAATGCTGTCTAGCCCATGGGTTTTAGTGAGTATCACATCCATACAACTGTGCACCTCTCTTGTGTCTCAGCCCCTTTGTGACAAGAGCCAAGACTGGCTCCATCCACGGCCTGAGCCTCCACCGTTAATGCAGAGATGAGGCAGGTGTTAACAGAATGCGAATGGCTCCTCCAGCACAGCAGCCCTCCGCATCTTACAGAGGCAGGAACTTGGGTTCACAGAGGCAAGTGATGCCCCAAAGTCACATGTGGGGCAGGAGCTAGAATTTGGACCCTGACTTTGTCAGTGGCACACTCCCAGTTCGTGCCTCTGAGGGAGGGCACTTGGAGTTCCGGGGCCCTCTGGGTGTTTGATGAAGGAGGAGAGCATAGCTGCAGTCCTTGGCAGGCCTGGTGGAAGAGCTGGGCGCACGCTGAGGCTTGGCAGCTGTGTGGTTTGCATTGGCAGCAGGCATGATGTGGGCATTCCAGGCTGGGAAGCAGCAAGCAGCTGCCATCCAGCCCTGCCATGGGGAGGAGAGACATGCAGTGCTTGTCCTCAGTGCTGAGGGTTCCAAAGCACCCCGAGGAAGGAATGGCAGAGAAGTAGGTCCAAAGTCAGCATGTGCCAGGACACCCTAGCATCTGAACCGTGCCCAGGGAGCCACCGGGGGTGGGGCGGGTTGGGCCAGGCATGAGACCAGATTCTTGATCATCCTCAGCACAGTGTTGAATAGGGACTCTCACGGGTCTTTGCGTGTGGGATTCACCTGGAAGCTTTCAAAACATTCCCAGGACTACAACCCAGAGGTTCTGAGTCAGTGTGTCTGGTACGGGCTTGCAAATCTGCTTTTAGACAAACACCCCCTGGTGAGTCAGAGGCAGAGCTTCCTCAGAGCCTGCTTTGAGGAACAGTCAGAAAGCATGTGTTGGGAGGGCAAGTGAGCCACGTCCATCCGCAGCCTGCCAGGGCTCTGTGCTGGAGGAGCCATTCGCATTCTCTGAGCTTCAGGCTTCTCATCTGTAAAGCAGGTTTAGGCCTTGTTCCCTTGGAGGTTGTGAGAATTCAATGACGCAACCGTGATAGTTTCCCAGAGCTGCCGTCACAGACTATCATAAACTTGGTGGCTTAAGACAGCAGAAATGCTTTTCTTTAATTTTAAATTAATATGAGGTACAAATTTTTAGGTTACATTGTTCTCACTTCCAAAGTAAAGTTCAAG
>NW_003852457.1:7016910-7038180 GCF_000181295.1 Otolemur garnettii
TTGGAGGGATCACTTCTGAGGTTTATCTTATAGGGGTACAAGTGAATCTTTCTAAGAGTAGAATGTGAACGTTTTAAAACAGTAACTGAGAAATTGACATGAAGGCTGTGCTGACCAGTTTGATGGAAGTATTTCGGATTGCATGTGAAAACCCCACACTGTACCCCAGAAGTGCATTAATGTACATAGTTACCATTCAATAAAAAAAAAAATGAATGGAGCTGCAATAAACATTCTGGTGCAAATGTCTTTGTGTTAAAATGATTTCTGTTCTTCTAGGTAGATACCTAGTAGCGGAATTGCAGGATCAAATGGAAGGTTGAGTTTTAGTTCTTTAAGAATTCTCCATACTTATTTCAAAAGGTTGTATTAGTTTGCAATCCCACCAGCAGTTCAAAAGTGTTCTGCTCTCTCAATAAACACATGAAAAATGCTCACCATTGTTAATCAGAGAAATGCAAATCAAAATCTCTCTGAAATATCACCTAACTCCAGTAAGGTCAGCTCACATCACAAAGTCCCGAAACTGCAGATGCTGGCGTGGATGTGGAGAAATGTATTTGCTCATGGCTCTAGGGCTGAGAAACCAAGACACCTCCAAGGTGTCCTGTGGGAGGCACGCCCTCTGGAGGCCCCGGAGCAGACTCCTCCCTCACCTCCACCAGGAGCGCCAGGTGCTCTTCAGCTGTGGCTGCATCCCTACAGTCTCCATCTCGGTCCTCACATGACCTCTTCTCTGTCTGTCCTCAATGCCTCTTCTGTGAGGACACATCCCATTGGAATTAGAGCCCACTCATGTAATCTGGGATGATATCATCTCAAGATCTTGGATTTAATTACTTCTGCAAAGATTCCTTTCCCACCAGCAGTGACAAAGTGAGACTCTGTCTCTAAAAAAAAAAAAAAAAAACAAAAAAAGAGAAAAAATTCTTTTCCCACACAAAGTCACAGACATGGACATATCTTTCTTTTTGGGGGGTTCCACCATTCAACCACTGTGGCAACATCTATGAAAACTCTCAAGAAAATGACTAAAATGCCTGGGACTTAAGAGCTTAGTATATGTTGATCTTGACTTAACCCTTTCTCATTTCTCTATTGGTACATCCTGTCATTCCCACCTTAAAATATACAATTTGGTGATTTCTCATCATCTCTACTGCCACCATGCAGATCCATCAGGGCCCAGGAGAGCCTTGGGAAGAGCTGAATTGCCACTCTAAGGTCTAAGTTGTTGGCCAAGGCTGGACACACAGGTGCAGGGCAATGGCTTTGGTGGAACTTGCAGCCCCAGCAGGTATAGGGACAGATCTTGGCTGGCCCTCAGGGGAACTGGGGTTTCAAGAGTCAGCCCAGCTGCTCAGCATTTCCTGAGGAGTGTTGGGCCAGTGAGTTCTGCCTCTGGGCCTAGGCCCCCATCCCTGTGATAAAGAAGAGGCCACCCCCCCCCCCCCAGTGGCATTGTGGCCACACGAGTCTGTTTGTGAATGTCTCATCCGCTGTGCAGGCAGCTGCAGCTCAGAGGACAGGGAGCTTAGCAAGGACTCCAGCAGAAAGTGGGGCTTTCTAGACATGAGAGCCCGATGTCCTTAGCCTTGCACCTGAGACCATGCCTGATGACCCCCCGCCTCCTCTCCTGCCTCCCACCTCTTCCTCCTCTCAGTGCAGATGAGGCCAACCTACCCGAGCGCCTCAGAGCCCTGTACTGTGATCTTGGCTGCAAACTCTCACTCATCTCAGAACTGAGATTCTGCTCAGCGCCATTGTCCTCCAGTGGGTTTCAGTATCACTCAGGATTCCATGAGACAAAAGGCATTGCTGTGTTAGGGGAATACTGGATTTCATTTATTGCACATGGTGATTTATTTATGGAACTTATTCCATATGGGAATTTTAGGCATTAGAACTTGCACGAATGTAGAAGTGGGGCAGTGAAGATTGGGGGCGGGGGTAGGGAGTGGAGCCAGAGAACCATCACTAATCGGTTCACCTGCTTTGCTTTTAACTTCTCTGCCCATTTTGTACCCATGCCCACCTTGTCTCTGGCAGATACCAATCTGGGCTTCCACCATCCTCAGTGAATTTGGGAAGCCCATTTCATAGGAGCACATGCCACTGTCCACGCTGGCCTGCAGAGGACGCCACAGCAGAGAACTTCAGGGATAAAGGTGTCCCCTTATACCTATGGAAAGGAGAGTCCTCTGGGCTCTCCTGGGGGGGGTGGATTTGGGGGTGGGCAAGAAGATTGTATGAAAAACCTATTCCAGGAACCCTCCTCTCCAAGTCCATTATGGAACACCAAGGAAGTTCTGGCATCTAAGTTTATTCCGTATTTGCCACCTTGTTTAGGTTTCAGCAAATCTACCAAACGGACTGTCCGAGCCACCACCACCTGCTTGGTTCACTGAATGCAGAACCTGTGGTGAGTGAGTCCATGTCGATGGGCACGGCCCGTTCCAATATCACTGTCCTTACACTCTGATCCAGCACTCTTATGAATTATTCAAATCCATATGCTCCAAGTGTCCGTTGCTCCAAATTAGCAAAATTGTGCAGGTGATAGAATGTATCCATCTGGCTACAAGTCTAGCTGCAAAGTAGGGCAGTGGGGTGACTATTTGAGGGGATTAACAGCTATCGCAGGACGTTTCATAATAGCCTGTACAGATATGCGACTCAACTTCTCAGATAGGGGAGGGTTTCGTCAACTGGAAGGGTAGGCTTATGGGATTTTGAGCCCAAGTTTCTAAGATTCCCTGGAATACACCCACATGTCCCTGTCTCAATGCTGAAGGTCCCATTCTGCCAAGTTCTCCTTTTTTTGCTGGGTTGTGAATTCAATTTGCGTTACAATTCAGCAGCCCTAGGACTTGGTGTTGGGTTTGGCTTTCATAAATCTCAACTCTGTATCTACAAAAGACAAAGATTTCTTTCAGGAACACAGAAGAAGCTTTGTGGTTTTTTATTCAGATCTTAAGATGGGAATTTAAAATCCTGAGGTCATCATTTTATTTCTTTAAGTTTTCCAGCACACACGGGAGAAACCACCCAACCCCACAGGCTGAAACTCTTTATTACCACTAAAATAGCCTAGGGAAGCAGGCGCCAGGTCCTCTAAAGCTTTGCAGGCTGTAGGACCTTGACCCAGGTGGGAATTTAATCACACTGACCTTCTGAGAGTGATGGCTTCATCTTTGCTTCTGCCCTTCAAATCCCACGCAAGTTCTACTTTGGGGCAAATCTCTCTAAAGCCACACAGAGAGATCTGGTTATTATAGTTCTCACTCTTAGCCAAATGTACACACTGTATAATCCAACCAGAGACTAAGTTAAATGACCCTTCCCAGTACTTCATCAGGCCTTGCGTGATTCCCTCATCTGTGGCATGTTTCCACGTCTCCTATGCCTTGTTCACTCACCTATGTGCTTCTCCTGTCTGATTTCCCCATGTTGAATTGCACTTGTTTTCTTGTCCCTTACCCCTTTTAAGCTGCAAGCTCGGCATAAAGATTGTAACCCTAGTTTTTGTCATAAATAATAATAGTAATTCCTATTTACTTAGAACTTACCAGGTGCCAACCATGTTCTATGTTCCCTTTATGTGATGAGCCATTTAATTTTAGAACAACCACATAACATAGGTGTTATTTTATCATCCGTGTTTGGCAGGAGAGAGACCTGCAGCACGGAAGGCTTAGGTAACTTGCCCAAGGTCACTCAGCTATTGAATAGCAAAGCAGGATGTGAAGCCTGGGAGGCCAGTCTACTCAAAATCTCTGGAGTCTGCAGTCTCCATCACTGTGCCACTACTGGACAGCATGAGAATGGGGGGCCAGAAGAAGAGAGGGAAGAGGCAGGAGAAGGAAAAACAAAGCCCAGAGAAGAAACGTGAGGCTTGATTAATGGAACCTACACGTAGGTGGAACATCCTAGATGGGGCAGATAGCGAAGAAAGGGCTCAGAATTGAGACTGAGCGCCTACTGCCTGTCATAAGGGACAAGTTCAAGTAGATAGCTTCTCCCTATTCCATGTTTGTTCACACCTGTGGACTTCAGGATCAGTGTCTGCCTGAGTCTCCGGCCCACAGGCCTGCCCTAGAGATTTGGGACTTGCCAACCCCCATAATCATGCAAGCCAATTGTATGTATGTATGTATTGCCAACATATGTATATCTATTGTATGTATGTGTGTACATAAATATGTATATGCATGTATGAATATGTGTATATATGTATCTATATCTAGATATCTATGTGTATATATCCAACATCTTTATTCTAGGGGAAAAATATTGTAGACACATTTTGTGATATTCCATAATATTATATCCCCAGTTCTCTGAAGCTCTGGATGGGAAATGTGTCTGCCATGGATAGTCTCCTCTGTCAACTGCTGGATGCTTTGGACCAAGCACCAGGGATATTTTCCCAAAGGCCATAAAGGGATATATGGTAAGATACTCATCCAGAGTCATCCAGGCATTGCTTGTAAAGGCAAGGAGCCAGAGGCAACCCAGGTATCCAATTTTGGGGAAAGAGAAGTCAACTTCACATGTTGCATCCTGTGGCACCCCCATGTACCATCAGAAGCAGCAGGTGGATGTGCAGAGAGAGTTTACAGCCCAGAGCAGAACGAAGGAATTAAAAATAAAGGCAAGGCCTCCAGCCACCACCAAGGATGTAGATTAAAGCAGATGCACACCACCACACCCTATTTTCCAAGTTATGTGTAAATTATCAAGGATACGCCTATTAAAGACGTGGACTGTGCCTGTGCAGGAGAGGACAGGAGAAGGACAGGTAGAAAGGCAGCTCGGGGGTCCAAGAGGGGAGATTTGCAGAGATGATAATCAGCCATAGAGTGAAAAATACAGTTAGCCTCACTCCTCTGCACCCAGGGAAGGTCAACACGGTTCAGAGAAATTAGAAAAGAGGATGACAGAGGGGAAAGAGAAAGACAAGAGAAAGGAAAGGAAGGAAGGGGATGAGGAAGAAGATGAAAAAGGGAAGAGGAAGGAAGAAGCACCTGGGGAAAAGGAGGAACGAACACTTGCGTCCATGGCCAAACTCCTGCAGGGTTGTTCAGAGCAGCTGGATTTGAAACAGCTCCAAACTGGAAACAGCTCAAATGCCCTTCAGCAGATGGGTGTTTAAAGCCACTCTGGTGGCCATACCATGCAATGCTAATCAGCAACAGAAAAGAAAGATCAGGAATTGGTCACAGAAAGGAAAAGGAGAGGAATGGGAATTTCAGGGGAATCTCCTATGTTCCAGGCACTTCTAAGTTCACGACTCGTTCTATTTCCACAATAATCTTATAACACCACGTCATCTTATAATGTCATAATCTTATAATCACATATTATTAGGACTATTTTACAGCTGAGGAAACAGGAGATCAGCGAGAGACACTGAGTCTTGAAGAGGTTACATGTCATCTTGCGGCTTACACAACAGAAATGCATTTTCTCATAGTCCTGAAGGCTGGCGGGCCAGGACCAAAGTGTTGACAGGATTGACAGGTTGACAGGATTGACAAAGTGTTGACAGGTTTCTCCTGCGGTCTCTCTCCTGGACTTGGAGATGGCCTCTTTTCTCTGTGTCTTCAGATGACCTCCCCTCTGTGGGTGTCTGTGTTCTAATCTTGTTTTATAATGACACCAGGTAGGGCCCACCCATATGACCTTGCTAGAGCATAACTGCCTCTGTAAAGATCCTACCTGCCGGGCATCAGGACTTCAACACAGAAGTTTTAGGAGGGACACAGTTCAGCCCATAACAGAGGCTGGTAAGCAACAGAGCTGGAACTTTAGCCCAGACATTGGGGCTGGTTCAGCCCTTTACCCACCTACAAACAAATGTGGTTTGGCATCAGTGGGATTTTTTTTCTGGGTCTGGTATTAGTACCTGTAATGTGAAGGGCATATGCTAGGCAATCGGAACTAGAAACCGTGACTCAGACCCCGCAGGTGCTCGGCAAGAGGACTGTGAACATGACCTGCAACACACACCTCCTCGGACACCTGTGTGATCCCTGCCTGGCTGTGGCTCTTACTGTCAAATCCATCAGAAGTGTAGATTCTCTAAGGACAAGCACTGGACATGGAGAGAGACAGGGCCGAAGGTAGACACAGCTGGACATGGCCGAGCAGAATGTGGGCCAAGGTTTGGGGTAGGCTTGCTGCTACCAGGTTTTCCTTTGGTACCAGGCTGCACAGAGTGGGGGAAGGGAGCTTGGCATTGGCAGGTGGCAGTTCTGCGAGGCCTTTAAGAAGCCACCCTCTCCAGACTCTGCTTATTTTCACATTAGGGGTCAACAGGCTGGAATCAGATGTAAACTCTGAATTTGGCCAAGGATTCTTCTGTTATTTTGGACCCTCAGGAGGTTTGAGGAATCAGTTTCCACAGCTTGGAGTCTTTTCCTGCCAAGACCATCCGGGGTTTTTGGACAAGGCTGGAATGTCTTCTCAGGGCCTCTATGGAGCGATGTTGTTTTCTGGGGTTAGGGTGCCCTCAAAGTTATTCCCAGCTCTGTGTCCAGCTTCCTTGTCAAGACGAGATGTTGAAGTCACCATAGTAAACAGATGTGATGGCCTCGTCCCTTCCCCTGCCCATGGCGCCAACCCAGATGTTCATCTCTCTCTCTCACTGACATCGGCGTCAAGTGAGTCAGTTTAACTCATCAAGTGTCTCCAGACCTATCTGCCCCTGCTGGTATGAGGGGATACACAGCTGAAAAAAGGGACAGAATGAGGGGCCAAGCCCTGCAGGGCCATGGTGGATCACAGCAGGTTCACACACAGGTTCTCCATGTGGCATATTGGGGTAGACCAAGGATAGAAAACCTAGGAAGGGCCACAAAGGGCATTTAAAGGGTGAAGAGGAGCACAGTCTCTGGATAAGGGGAACAGGGCACTCGGATTTGGGGTGGAAGAGAGAAAGCACACATCACCCAGCTCTTCACTGGACCAGGTGCCACTTAACATACCACACACGTCTCCATTCATTCAACTTCACCGCTAATCAAGACATAGTTTTCCCCTTTCAGCTCCACTTTTTAAAATGTGAGAGACCAAAGATGCAGAGAAATCAAATCATTTTCCCCAGATTTCCTGGCCAGCAATTGGCAGAGATAGCTCCTCACCCAGCTGTCTGCATTGCTGGCAGGGGTGCTCATTCCCTGAGCACTTCCTACGTGCCAGACTCGAGAAGAAGCTAGGGTTATGGTGGCCAAGCACTACAGCCTTGCCCCCAGTGGAAATTAATATACAAACCAATAGTCAAGTCTCATTCTATGTGATGAGATTGCACTTGGGGCAAGCCTGAGGACTTCTGGGCATACAGGGGAGCCCCTTCACTCAGCCTGCGGTGGATGTGGACTTGGGGGCCAGAGGTGGGTGGAGGAAGCCCAAGGGCAGAACGCAAGTGGAGAGAGGGCACATGGCTTTCCAGCAGAGGGACCATCAAGTGGCTCAGGGTGGCAACAGGCACTGCATATTTGTTGAGCCATACGGACACTGATACGTATAAAAATAAAATAAAAATATGTATGTTATTACTCCCTATTTTACTGTGTAAACTGGCCTATGGAATGTCAAGTTTTTGTCGTTTTCAAATAAATCCTCTTTTAAAAATGTAAATAAATGTCTTTTAAAGATATTAATTTTTTCAAAATTACGTTTCCAGAATTTTGATCTTTTAGGATATCAACACTCAGGATTGTGGTATTCGGGGTTGTATCTTTTGAGATCACGATCAGCCACCCTCTTCCTCCATCATCCCTGCCGCTTTGAGGCCTTGACAGCTTCTCATGGTCACTATTTCTCCCTCAATTGAACCCTCAGTTGGAGGTCTCTCACCTCCTTATTTCTACAGCATTTTGTTTTTACCTGTACAGTCCAAATGACAGGTCTTTTCACATAAAATACAGATGTGCCCTACCTGTATTATAAAGATTTGGCTACCCTGCCACTTCTCTCAACAGATCACGTCCTATTTGGGGGCAGAACTGAGCCTTCATTCGGCTGTGTATACCCTGTGCAGTGTCTGACCTATGATCACTTATGTGCCTGTAGGAAGGAAAGGATGAATAAAAAGAGAAGGAGATAAAAGAGGAAAGAAAAAAAGGAAAAGAAAGCATAAATGGCCAAAAAAAAAAAAGTAAAAAGATGAGTAAATTGAGAATGTGGGGAGTGGGCTGGGGGGGGGGCAGGAGCGACCCCCCGCTGCTTCTCTTCCTTTAACCACGTTCTTCCCACCTGCCAGAGGTAGCCCCGGCATCCTTTCCTTATTATTGGCAAGCACGCAGCTTTTCCTCCTTAAGGTTGATCTCTAACTCACGTGCTAAGATTTAGGCAACCTTGTTAAGCTACTGTATAAATAAAGCTGTTTTCACGGTTCAGGTGCTGGTTGCACCATCAGCTGCATCGGTCCTCCCGACACCACCTATCTCTCATCTCCTGTCTTTCTTCCTCTCTCTCTTTCTTGGCTTTGTTTCTCTATTTCCCACCATTCCCGCTCAGGTCAGCTCTCCCTCCTCCTGCCGGGTCAAGAGAAAGAAAATGAACACGTGGGTAGACGATGAGTGGATGGATAAATGGTAATTAAATGGCTAAGTAAGTGGAGAAAGAACAATTCGTGGAAACTGGAGGTCATTGTTCACGTTTTTGCAAACCACAGGCCAGGCCTGTAGTCTCCGAGAACAAGAGGGTCACCTATCTGGTGGATGCAGCACCTGGGTCTAAGAACCGAGTCCTGGCTCCGAATTTGGGGCTATTTCTACTTACAAACTGGCCCGTGCACACAGAGGGTGAGGAAGCTCGCAGTGCCCCTGCTTACTGGCATAGCAACGCGCATAACCTCTTAGCACTCAGTTTCCCCTTCTGCTAATGAGGACACAGCACTCACCACACGGGAGTGTGGACTGAGACCTGCGACCCTGTGCAGCACGCCTACCGCAGGTTCTCTGCATTAGCACAGAGCAGCCTGCTCCTCTGTGGCAGGGTGTGGGTCCGCAGTGCATGGGGGTACAGGGAGCTACTGTGACTCCTTGGCCTGCTCCTGGCCTTTCTGGGCCTCCATCTCCTGTAAAATGAGGTGTTGGCCCAACTCCCTGAGGGACCTTCTGTCTCTGCTCCCTCTGACTTCTCTGGCAATCATCAGCCCCTTCCTTGAGAAGAGAGGGGTCAGAGAGAGACCCTTGCCTGGCTGGGTGGCGCCTTTGGGAAGGCACCAGATCCCTTTGCCTTTGCAGACTCCCAGGGCGTCTTTGGCTCTGCGTGGGCGACACCTCTCCAGGAGGGTGCCCGATCCCTATTGTCCCAGCCTGCAGGCCTCTCCTGAGCACAATGCTGCCTGTCTTCTCTCCTTCAGATCTGGGTTAGATAAACTGTTTGCTTTCTTCTTTTCCTTTATTTTCTAAAAGTTTCAGCAAATTCTGTCCTAGAAAAAGCTGCCAGGTCAGTGAGAACCCGGCATTTGTCAATAAACTGATCACTCTGTGATCTCCAACAGGATAAACAGCCAGACTCGTCTCCAAAGCACCTCACCACACCCACACAGGTTCCTGGGGGCGGGGAAGGGAGGGAAGGGGACCTGGGCTCAGGGCTGGGCACTGTGGGCTTGAAGGGGGTGACTGTCAACTTTGCTGCTCAGTTGCTGGGTGTCTTCAATTAAACTGCATAACTTTTAAGTTTCTCCATCTGCAAATTAAAATTACTAATAGTTTGACTGGAAAAGGCTTTTGTTGGAAAACAGAACAGAATATTTATAATGGCTGGCATGGAGACATGCTGGCCATTTTTATTACCAATGTATGGGTGTGTATATCTGTATATACATGTATATGTAATTTTCACAAATTTCAAAATATTTATCAAGGCAACTTTTTAAAGAAGGAAATTGAAAGTTGTACAAGACTCATTCCCAGAGATGAATGCTGGTAAATTTTAAGTAGCTTTCAGCATTTTTCTATGACATCTATGTTTGGAAACGAAGGAAACACTACCTTTACTTACTTACTTTCCCCTTAATATTATGAAATAGCATTTCTGTGTCTTGAGTACGTTAGAGGGCCTGGTTTGAAATGGTTGCATGGTGTGGCTTATGAGGACAATCCCCAGCTCTCAGACAGTCAGCTGGCTTCCAGCTTCCCACCTCTCTAGTGGGGCAGGCTCAGGACTGGAACCCAGCTCTGTCAGAGCCTAGAGCTCATGGGAGGTGGCTCCATCAGCCAGGAGGCATCCGTGTCCTGTCGATCTCTCTGAGGTTTCTCCAGCTCCCCTCTGCTCTCCTCTCACCACCCTCCCCCTGACCCCATGTCTCCCTCCAGAGACCCAGCAGTGGGATCACCACCCTTGTCTCCCTAAGGAGCCGCAGATGTGCCTTTTTCAGAGCCTGCACCTGTGCCCTGACCACATGCCTGCCTGGACGGGAGGGAGAGGGAATGGGCACTTAGGGAAAAGTGCACTGAGAGGAGATGCCACATGGAGGTGGACGAGAAGGACAGTATTTGTTAAGAATTTTTGTTAAGAATTTTTTTCTCTTCTTTAGGGTTTGGCCCACAGCTGCAAAGCACAAGTTCAGAAGTTTCCATTGTAAATCCTCAAGCATATTGTTGTTTTTGTAAGTGAAAAAAACAGCACCATGTGTTTCTCTTTCTATTTACTCAACATCTCAGAAAACACTTCCAGGGATTGGGGCAGACACAGGCGTAAACAGCCTTGGGTACTGGATGAAGCCCCCTTGTTCCTGCCACGCATGAATGTGTCCCTACAGTGGTAGGCTCAGCAGAGGCGACTTGTAGAGGCCGCGGCATCCAACTCACGTCTCGCAGAAAACTCCTCTCTGTTCTCTCTGCAACTGTCCTTGAATAGTGATTGGTCTAAAATAGAAACCTCGCTATTTATTCTCTTTCTTAAAATCCATAGCAATAGTGGGACTTTTTTTCCCCTAAGTGAGACCTTAACCCTGGCTCCAAGCCCCTGTGGCTGCATCTTCTGCTGGCCATGGTGTTCTCATGCTTCCCTGGCTCTGTGCCCTACCCGAGTTCCTGGGGTCTTTTGGTGTCTCCATTCTCTCTCTTTTCTCTGAATCTTGCTCATCCTGTCCTCTTGGCCTGGAAGATGCATCCCCGATCTTTTGCACTGGGTGAAGGCAACTCTCCCCGTATTCATGCCCCCTGGAAACTCAGAATGTGTCCAAACTTAGAGGTAGGATCTTTGTAGGTGTCATTAGTTAAGAATCTTGGGGTGAAACCATTCTGGATTTAGAATGTGTTCTAGGTCTAATAGTATTCTTATAAGAGGAGGAGAGGACACAGAGACTAAGGGAGGGAGGCCAGAAGAGAGTGGCAGAGATCAGAGTGGTCCTGCTGAATGCCGAGGACACTGAGGAACACGCAGGGACAACAGCAGCCACCAGACACTGGGAGAAAGGCAAGGAACAGGTTGCTCCTTAGAGCCTCCAAAAGAAAGCAGCCCTGGAAACATTTTGATTTTGGACTTCTGGTCTCCTAAAAGGTGAGATAATACATTTCTGTTGCTTAAAGCTACCCAATTTGTGGTAATAAGTGACAACATCGAAGAAAACAAACCAGCTTCTTTTAAAAGCCTCTTCCCCGGGCCCCTCCTAAGAGCATCCTCTCCACAGTGTGGACTCTGGGTCAGATGGCCTGGGAGCTACTTCTGACCCTGCCATCTTTTGTCTCTATGGCATTCAACAAGTCACTCCATCCCTTGAGCCTCAATTTCAGCAACTTAAAATGTAGCTAATAATAATATGCACGTTATAGGGTCTCAGGGAAAACTAAGGGAGTCACCACGTATAAAGTGCTCACCTAGGAAGTACTTGATGCATGTTAGCAAGTCCTTGAGTTCGGGCAACACTGTCTGATCAGATTAAAGGTGGCTTCAAATTCCGATACCTCTCCACTGAGATATAGGGTCCATTTCTACTTCCATTGACTCCGGTCTGTCTCCATGACCAGTTTGACCAACAGTGTAGGGCAGAAGAGACTCAGCTCTGAGTCTAGCCTTTATAAGGTTAAGTAGCTTTCTTGGTCTCTTGGAATTTTACTGCTGAGGTCCTGAGACAACATGGAGAGATGCCCATGCAGGTCCAGCTCTCCAGCCATCCCTGTGAGGTGCCGAGATGAAGCAGTCATCTGGGAGTGGACAATCTAGCCCCACCTGTCCCAGCTGATGCCATATGGATCAGAGATAAACCACCTAGCTGAGCCTTTCCCATGTTCATGATCCATAAAACTGTGAACAAAAGAAAATGATTGTTTAAAGTTGTTATGCAGCAAGAAGTAAGTGAAATGGCTCCAGTAGAAAGCCTTTTGGGGTTTCCAAGTCTCAGGTCTGTTACTCTTTTGCATTGCCTGTTTATAAAGACTCAGTCTATGTTCAACAATAGAGCCTATGATAACAATCACTGATATGTAGCTGAGTGGCTGGTTCTGCCTGAAGCAGGGGGAGAGGTGATTGGCTTTGCTTAAGGGATTCATGTAGAAGCCTTGTTTAGATAGTATTTGGACTTAGGTAAGCCAAGAAGAATGCCTGCTCCCACTGGGAAGCTCTGTCACCTTCCCCTGACACACTGAATTTAGTTTTGTATTCTAGAATTCAATTAATTTTTTTATTTTTTATTTTTTTTCATGTATACATTATTGCATTTATGGGGTACAATGTGCTAATTTCTAGAATTCAATTTTAAATTTAGTTTAGATTGTCTTGGCATGGACATGAACTTGGGGAATTAGATTCTTTGCACAGACACACACATCCACACACACGTATACACATATACACACATGCACACATGTATATATATAGACTGTATGTACTAGAATTTAGTATAAAGCATTAGGAATATGGAAAAACTTTATGCACAGTGAGATAAAATAACTTAAAATAGAATCATAGCTGTCCCTAAGCTTAACAGACTAGTAGGCTCTCTGTCAAGTTTCTGGCCTCTCTATTCTCTTTCCTCCCACCCCCTCAACCAAGACTCTATCTCTATTTCTAAGAACTCCAGATTCCTTGCTTCTTACTCACTTATGCCCTCGGGATTCCAATATCAGCCTCCCATTGCTGATCATTGTAATGTAAACAAACATCTCTGCTAAAATCTGCTTCCTTTGGCGTCTTGGAGCATCACATCAGGAGTGACCAACCTTCTCCTCTCTAACTCTTTACTCTTTACTTTATTCAAAGGATGGAGTTTTTTTTTTTTTTGAGACAGTCTAACTTTATTGCCCTCAGTAGAGTCCTGTGGTGTCACAGCTCACAGCAACCTCCAACTGCTAGGCTTAGGCGATTGTCTTGCCTCAGCCTCCCGAGTAGCTGGGACTACAGGCACCTGCCACAATGCCTGGCTATTTTTTTGTTGCAGTTTGGCCAGGGCTGGGTTTGAACCCACCACCCTCAGTATATGGGACCAGCACCCTACCCACTGAGCCACAGGTGCTGCCCCAAAGTATGGATCCTTATCTGAATACAATATTATATATTCAGAACTTATAATTTATAATGCACACGTATTTTATGAATTTATAATTGCTTTTCTCCCCATCAGAAAGCAAACACAAGGAGGGTAGGGACATTTCTATCATTACTGTTAAATCCACAAAACCCTCAAAAGGCACATGCATGTCACAGGGGCTCAATAGATATCTGTTGTGAAAATGAACAAATGAATGACTCTGGTATCAAATATTAATAACTTTCAAAAATTAATCCTGCTACATAATAATGAATCTGTGCTTGACTATTTTTAAAAATTGAGTGTAAGAAGACTTTGGTCTGAAAAACGAAACAGAATTAGGGAGATCAGGCTGGAGTGAGAACTGAGGTGGGTTCAGGCAGGCTGTCGTGACCTCTTCCACCAGGTCCTTCTCTCAATTACCCAAAATCCATGGTGACATCCCTTTCCTCCTCCTCTCCTGCTGTCTTTCCTGTTCTCAGCCTAACCATGCCAGAGCTGAGGTTTGGCTGATAATATTTCGGGGCTGACAATTTCAGAGCTTTGGCATCTTTATAGCCAACCCCAGTCTAGGGCCGTCCCGCATGGTGAGGAGAGGGAAGTTCTCTCTCGTGGCTGGACAACGTGCTGCAGCAATCTGAGCTGATCCTGTGGTCCGCACGGCTCACCCACCATGAGCTCACTCATAAGCCATGCAGGACTTGATAAATGTTGGGTAAGACAAGCCTGCCTTGGGCTTGGGGTAGATTTGTGGTTAGTTAGAAGCACACAAAGCCAACATTTGGACCTCAGACTTCAATCTCCTGAACCTCATGTTCTTCAGTTGTTGGTTTTGTTTCCTTGCCATGAGTAACTCTGGAAGGATGACCAGACATTCCAGGAATGGAGTGAAACCCATGTCAGGCTCGTTAGTCCTTGGCCCATCTGAGGTCATAGAAAATCAAGATGACCCAATTAATTGATTCACTAACACTTGCTGGGAAACCTGGTGCTCACTTCTGGAGTTCTAGAGATGTGCCAGCCCTGGTTCATCAGGAAGTCCATGGTCTCATGAGGAAGATGGGCAGCTGAGCCAGTAGGGACAATTCAAATGTTCTGGTGGTCACCACTGCTCTACAGCTCCTGCTGAGCAGCCTGTCTTCCACAGTCTCAGGTCTGGCCCACTCCCAGGATAGCCAGGTCCTTCTCCAGGCAGAGTTGTGGTGATGCTGAGTGCTCTTGCAGGGTCCTGGTTCTCACATCCTTCATGACTCAATCAATTGACCCCAGTGATGCCTCTGCAAAGTCCCCATTGCATGGTTCTTATTTCCTTAAGTTTCTTGCCTGATATATGCATGGGGATGTCAACTATATCATTGGTTCTTTCATTCAATAAGCATTTATCAAAGCCTCCTCCAGGTATAAAACCAGGCTCCTACCCTCAAAGCCCATGCAGACTGGTCAGGGAGGCCTCTGACTCCATGGAAGAGCAGGGTGCAGTGTGACATGTGTCCCACAGAATAACAATGGAATTTTGGAGGAGGCAGTGTGGTGATCAGAGGAGGGACAGCAAGTGGGGGAGGGTGAGAAGATGGGGCTGCACAAATGCTCCATGGAGAGCAGGGTGCGGGCAGAGCATTAGGGAGCACTCACATCCACTAAGGTAGAAGGGACACAGTGGGATGAGACTGGGGAAGGCTAAACTAGGAAGCCAGAGAGGTCCTTGGATGTCTGGGGAACTTGGAATTTATCCCATGGGAGTGGGAGGGCCCTGCTTGTGCTTTGCAGTGCAGACTGAGAATCAGATTTGTGATTTGGAAAGATCGGGTGGCCACGTGGAGGTTGATTTGGGGTCCTTGTGTTGGAGGTATCAGGGTGGTGAGCCTGCAGGCAAAGAGAGACAGGGATTACTGGAAGATTGGGCTAAGGGAGTGATGGAGAGTGAGGAAAGGAGAGGACGTCCAGGAGCAGAGTCAACAGAACACAGGACATGGGCCCTGGGGAAGGGGATGTGGTCTCTGGGGGCCACCCATCTTTTCCTCCTGGTTCAAGCAATTTGATGAATGATGACATCATTTACAGAAAATAGGAAAGTTGAATGAGGGTCAGCTGTGGAGAAAAAAATGCATCAGAAATTTGCTCTGGACATGGTAGTTGAAAGAAGCCTGGGGAACAACCTGAGCGGGGATATCAAGCAGGCAGTTGGCAATGCAGGCGGAAGTGTCTGTTCTGGGGAGAACTTACACCATATGGGAGGCCAGGCAGAAGGCAGAGGAGGTTGTTTTCTGCAGCCACACCTTGAGAAAGGTTCACACCACCTCTTACCCTCTGCTGCAAAGGCATCATCTCATAAGGGTCAGCCCTTTCCAAACCTCTGAGACCAAGGTCCCATTGTCTCCCACAGAGGTGGAGTGGAAGGAAGAGGACAGGAAGGAGGTGAGGTCACAGGGCCTGGCACAGGAACCTTAGAGGAGATGCAGTTTTCAAGCTGGCTTGGTGGCTTCCTGTGTGAGGGCCAAGGACCAGAGCCAACGGCATCATTCCTACAGCCAAAGCCGGTGAGTGGAACCAAGCACTATGAGGAAATCCAAGTCATTTATTTTCAAAAATCCTCATGGATCTGGGTGTTTTGTTTGGAAATAACCGAGTTAAGTTTTGAACTGTTTAAGGGTCTCTTCTCTGCTTTGGTGACCTCATCCATTCCAGTGGCCAACTGTGTGCCAGCTACTCCCAAACGTATAGCTCCCTTCCTGTCCTGGCCACGTGTGTCTCAGGGACGTGTCAGAGACACATTGCAGGGACAGCGTGCTCTAAACTGAGCTATCAGTGGGATCTGCATAATGCCCCCCATCCCGTCTACTCTGGCTAACGACAGAAAAATAGGGGATGTTTCTTCATTTCCTTATGTGATCTCTTAAATCCTCTGGACTACAAGACCCTACGCGGATCTTGAATCTTGTTATTGCTCTCTTTCCTGTCACTACCCCTCAGGTCCAGGCTCCTCTACCCTCCCTGCTAAAGCACCTGCCAGGCCCCCTCTTCCCTGCCAGTCGCCTGCAGTGGGCCAGGGGCCTCACTGGCCTTTTATGCCTACTGCAGTGTTTCAAAAACATAACTTTGATCTTATAACTCCCACATTTAAAACACACCAGTGACTTCACATTGCCCGTGCCTGATGATGGCCCGATTCCTGTCTGCCTCTCCTCCCCTGTGGCCAGCCGTCTCCCCACCTCTTTACTGGGCTCTAGCTGGAAGGGTCACAGGAGTCCTCAGACAAGTCAAGCTTCCTCCTGCTCCAGACCCCCATCCTGACACTCTGGCTTCTTGGAATATCCTTCCAGGCCAACTAGTTCCCACCTTGCGTTTCAGAACTGCTGCCTCCTTCAGGAGGCCTTCCCAGTCTGAGGACCCCCCCCCCAATCTTTCTCTGTTACTGCTTATTTCTGACCACAGTGTAGCATCACTCACTTGTTTATTTCCAGTCTTCCTTGGTCCACTGTGAGTTCCACGGGACAGAGACCTCGCTGGCTCCTTCATCACTGTAAGCTCAGCCCAAGGCTTGGTAGCCACAGCAGACAAGAGAGCGCTCTCCTTCTCTCCTGCCCTTCTTGTTTTATTGGTTATACTTCAATGTTTAATTCTGTTTACTACGATTAATGTTTTAGATATTAGACTTCAATCTGCTGTTCCCAAGCGATCAAATGTACATGGGGCCTGTTCATTTTCTGCTGTGCAGGAGGAGAAAATCAGTGCCCTAAGCCTTCCCTTCCCTTCCTTCACTCCCTCTGCCTCCTCTCTCCACTTCCTCGCACTTCTATTGCCTGTTACAGGAAAGCTTTCTCCCTTCTGTGATCCTCCCTGCACCCCTGCTGTGCTCTGTCCTGCTCCAGCTCCTCTGAGCACTAGCTGCTCCAGGTCTCCTCTTCACCTTGGTGTCTGGCTGGAGCTGCCCTTTCCATAAGCCACTGGAAGTTCAAGGCTGCTCATTAGCACTTTCACTGTCATTATTACTTTATATCTTACTCAACAGTGTGTAATATCATCTATGGAGTCATCAGCTTATAAATACAATGTTATCGTTTATTGTATGGGAACTTTGTAATGCATAAAGACACACACGTGCATAGGGTTACCCTGCCTTTCACATTCCTGTCACCCTGTCACATTCCTGCCTCTCTCTTCTTTTCCCTTTTTGCTTTTTTCACCCTCTTCCTTTCACATGATGATCCCACGTGACCCCTCAACCCCACCCTAAATAGTTACCAACTTGAGTAGAGACCTTTGTGTACCCACATGGTGGTCACACTCTCCAACTTCTCACTCTGCTCTTAGAGGGATATACAAAGTATTTGGGGCCACTGTTTGCTTTACCAAAGTGACGTTGCATCATACAAACATACTTCTTGCATCTTATAGTGTGCAATAATATGTCATGGAAATCCAACAGATAGAATTCAAATTAGTCTTTTAAATAAACACACACCATGCCACAGTATAACGTAGCACTATTTATTTAAACATTCACCCCACTGTGTGTAGTATATGTGTGTGTACCCTGATGTGCTGATGTTTTAATTTCTATGGAACTGAGTCTCCAAAGTGGAATTGCTGGATTAAAAAATATATGTCTTAGGATTTTAACAGCTGTTGCCTCATTGCTCTGCTAAAATGCTGTGACAGTTTGTGTGTGCGCCAGCAGGAACTGGAGTGCTCCAATATATGGAGTCCTGCCAGCGAGAGGTGTGAACGGGCTCGTTAGATGTGCTGTCAGACAGACGTCTCCTCCTCATCACACTAATTTTTATTTCTTTGAATTCTAGTTAATTTAAGCACCTTTTAACGTGTCCATGGTTCATGTGGATTGCTTTATTTTATTCTTGCACCCATTTTTGTTGAGTGATTTGCACTTTCCTTGTCAGCTAACAGCAGAGAGCCTTGTGTTACAGCTCTACCCCCCCCCCCCCTTACTGTCTGCCGCAGTGATGTGATGTTTGCAAACGGATTAAAGTAGCTCTCCCTAAGCCTCTGCACCGGCTGACCCTGGGAGCCAGGCCACTTCCCTCCCATCTTTCCCCTGCGTTGGCCCCTGTTTCAAGCACTCTCCCAGAAGTAGCTGGGTAGGCAGAAGGAAGGCGACAGACATTTATAAGCACATTCTACATGCGAAGGGGATGGGTAAATCCTGGTGTTTTATATAATTAAGTAGGATTGAAACATTTTCATCCCCATTTTACAGATGAGGATGCAGGGCTCGGAGAGGTTGATTTACTTCCCTAGGCCAGGTCGCAGAACTGGCCCCCATGAGATTTGAACCTGTGGCTGTCTGCTTCTAAACTTATTCTGTCACATGGTCTCCTCTGGCTCCTGGACTCGCGGTGGCTCACAGCCATCCTGTGGGACACGGGGGATGCTCTGTCGTCCCCTTTGGACAGTGAGAGCCCTATACCCAGAGCACTTGACCATCTCGGCCTGAACACAAAGCGGCATGGACGGCAAGCCTGTGGTTTCTGTCAGGGGATGGAGAACTGTTTGGCTTTGGTGTTCGCCCACCTCCTTCCTCTTGAGTGGAAGCACTGGGGCAGGTGGCACTGGGGAGCCACTGTGTCTTCCCGGGAATTCGCTGCTATCCAGAGCAGCAGAGGGGGCACAGGTTTCGCTGGGGTTACCGGAGCCTCCCTTTCGTCAGTAGATCTTCCCCTCTGGGGGCTTGGGTGGGCGGGAGAGAGAGGGAACACTCATGTCACTGGGGGGCCCTGAAATCCCCAGGCCAAAAATAACCCCATTTCCCCCCACCTCTACGCCCACCCTCCATCCAAGGGGAGGAACAGCAGAGCTTCAGAAACTCCGAAATGACTAGAAGCAGAAGGAAAGTAATCTGTGGCCCAGCATTTACATAAGGAGCTGCTTCAATTCTCCTTTCCTGTCTTTAACATAGGAACGGCACAAAGACGCGGACCCCTCCCACAGCCACACATGGGTATGTGCTCAGATACACTTGTCTCTGGCACGGCCCGCATGGGGACCATCCCCACACACCAAGGACTAAGGTACAATGGGGAGAAGGGGCCAGAGCCCCTGGGCACATCTGTTCTCGGCCCGAGCTGTGTCTTGTCCTTCACATTAGTGTCCACCTTTGGGTCCCCCCAGAAGAGGCCTCTAAGATAACACACAGGTGCCAGGGCTCTGTTTGGGAGGCCATTAGGGAAATGCCACTAAGGACGTGGGCAGCTGAGACAGGGACTGAAAGGAGACTGGTCAGGGTACACTTTCAACCCGAGCAGTGACCGTGGGTGCTGGTGTGGGCCCCACCAGGAGTCCTGGGCGGAGGCGCAGAGCGTGTCCCAGAATTACCCTGCCCGAAGCCGGGGGAAGCTGAACTAACACCAACCAGTCCCTTCCTGTCACAGCTGGGGGCTGCTTCCTGGGGACCAGCGTGGCAAAAACCATTGCGTTTCCACCTTAGCTTGTCTCCGTGCAAGGCTAGTGCACAGCCAGGCCTAGAAACCTGCCTTTGACATCTGGAGAACTAGAGGCAGCCCTACTGTGTGATCCAGCAGTCTCACTACTAGGCATTTAGCCAAAGGGGGAGCAAAAACATTTTATGAAAAGAGACTTGCACTCGAATATTTATAGCAGCACAATTCACAATCCCAAAGATGTGGGAACCACCCAAGTGCCCAACAGTTACCTGAGTGGATTCACAAAACGTGCTGTATGACACCGCAGAGCACTTCCCAGCCATAAAAATGGGGACCTAATATCTTTTCTAACAGCTCGGACGAAACTGGAGACCAGTCCCCTAAGTGAAGTATCACAAGAATGGAAAACAAACACACATGTGCTCAGCACTAAATTGGAAGTAGTTGATGAACACTTCTGTGCACATAGGGAAGCAAAACTCCCTGGAATTCAAGTAGGGGTGGGAGGGGCAAGGGGAAAATTCCCACCTCACAGGTAGGATATCACAGGCTTCCTGGGCGAAGGGCAGACTCGTAACTCTGACTTAAGATACACAAAAGCAAACTACATAACCAAACGTAAACACCCCCGTAATATTCCGAAAATGATTTACATTTAAAAAGTAAGGCTTCAATGCTAGCTCTGTTACTTCCTTATTGGGATTTTGGATAATCTCTTCTCTCTGAGACTCAATTTCCTTCAGGTATAAAATGGGTAGAATATGTTTTCCCCCACAAGATTGGAGTGGACATTTGATGAAATTGTGTATGCCAAGCAACTCGCCTCAGGCTGGCTCTCCAAAGACAGCAGAATTCTTCCTCCCCACCTGAGTCTCCTTAGTCCCCTCTGCTGGTTTCCCTTTATATTTTCAAACTCTGCTTGTTAGAACAGCCCAGGACTCAGGCCTCAGGCCTGTGCTGCTTCCTAGCGCCCCCTCCACCTCTCTGTCCTCAGCCCTCTACTGTTTCCTAGAGCCCCCTCCACCTCTCAGGCCTCAGCCCTCTGCTGTTTCCTAGAGCCCCCTCCACCCCTCAGGCCTCTGCTGGTTCCTAGAGCCCCCTCCACCTCTCAGTCCTCAGGCCTCTGCTGTTTCCTAGAGCCCCCTCCACCTCTCTGTCCTCTGCTGTTTCCTAGAGCCCCCTCCACCCCTCAGGCCTCTGCTGTTTCCTAGAGCCCCCTCCACCTCTCTGTCCTCAATCCTCTGCTGTTTCCTAGAGCCCCCTCCACCTCTCTGTCCTCTGCTGTTTCCTGGAGCCCCCTCCACCCCTCAGGCATCTGCTGTTTCCTAGAGCCCCCTCCACCTCTCAGTCCTCAGCCCTCTGCTGTTTCCTAGAGCCCCCTCCACC
>NW_003852457.1:7040210-7169468 GCF_000181295.1 Otolemur garnettii
GAGCCCCCTCCACCTCTCAGGCCTCTGCTGGTTCCTAGAGCCCCCTCCACCTCTCAGGCCTCAGTCCTCTGCTGTTTCCTAGAGCCCCCTCCACCCCTCAGGCCTCTGCTGGTTCCTAGAGCCCCCTCTGCCTTTCAGTGACCTGTCTGAACACCTACCACCTAGACTAACCCACAGCTCCTCCTTGCCCCCTCCCAAGTGCATCTGGAATCCGACTACCTTTGCTCCTGCCCTTGCCCTGGCCCAGCCCCTCCTGTCTTTTGTCTGGGCCCCTGTGCTCACCTCCTGACTTGTCTTTTCATTCTCACTCCCTCTGCCAGTTTTTCTCCACCCAGAAACTAGAGGGATCCTTCTAAAATTCACATTGGATCCTGTCACTCTGCTCAGGGTTCCAAAGCCTAAAGTCTTTACAAGCGTTTACAATGTGACTAGATCTGTGGACCAAATCTTAAATCTCATCTTCACACTCCCTCCTGCTCACTCCATACAGCTACTCGGCCCTCCTCCTGCTGCTCACACTGCCCAGCACCCTCCTGCCTTGGGGACTGTGCACATGCTGTCCCCTCTGCCTGGAGTCTCTTCCCCCCCACCCCCCCACCCCCGTCATCTGCACAGCTCACTCCTCTGCCTTTTAGACTTAGTTCCGATATTGCCTTCTCAGCGAGCTTAACTGAAGCATCCTGCTCTAACTGCTGCACTGTCCCATCTCACCTCCCTGACTTGTTAATCTTCATAGCAGTTAAGTGGTACAACCACTTACAATGCTATAACCTTTCTGCATTATCTCATTCAGGGTCTACCGTCAGCCCACACACCCTGTAGAATGGTACTCCATGAAGGCAATTCTCTCTGCTTGTTCTGGTCATGCATCTATTCTAGAGCAATGCCCAGCAATCATAAATGTTCAACCATTTGTAGAATGAATGGAAAAAATGGATAAATGGTATGGTGTGGTGGTTAAGATCTTGAATTTGGGAATCAAAAGCATCAGCTCATTTGTCTTTAGCAGAAGACACACACTGTGGCGCCTCGGGGAGGTGTAGCCCAGCGCAGTGTCCGGCACTAGGGTACAGCTGCAGGCGCAGCAGGTGGCACCACCATCTTTCCAGGCAGCCCTTTTGAAGCCACCATGTGGTGCATCTGGATGGGGGGTCTGAATATACAATGGCTGCCACATAGGGGACTCCTGTGATCAACACATTCACGAATGTCACCCACAGGCCCCACCCACCTGGACTGTCACCTCAGAGTTGGGAAAGGTTCTTAGCCAGAGGAGGTGTCTCGGCTGGAACTAAAGAGCATCCCAGAGATGATGTGTCCCCTCTACATGGCTCTGGGGTAATGATGGGTCCCCACAGGCAATGCAGGTAGGAGAGAAAGAAAGATGGCAGAGTGAACAAGGCCACAAGGGCTGGGGACTCTCCAGGACTCCCAGGGAGGGGAGATCTTTGAGTACAGAGTCTGCAGAGGGGTGGAGTGAGTTGTGCCCTGGGAAGAGGCCCAGGCAGGAGGGAGGGAGCAGAGACGATGGATGCCATAAAGGGTCTCCACAGCCCCTCTGAGCTTTGGAGAAGGATCCTCAGAGCATAAGCTGAAGTGGGCAGCTCTGAGTGGGCAGCTCAGTGGGCAGCTGGTGGGCAGCTCTGAGTGTGAGGCGCAGCAGGCCTGCGGGCTTCCGGGATGAGTCAGGGCCGGACAGCTTACGGGGTATTTTCCACCCGGGCACATATGGGCTGATTCTGAGCTTCAGAGGAAACCACTTGGCAAGAGGCAGCCTGAGAAATCTCACATCCTATATAAATTTCTCCCACATTCCTTCCCACCTCCAGACCAGCACGTATAAGCTCAGAGGCCACGTGTACACACGCTCCTCCCGGCCCAGCGCTGGGAGTGCATCCACACCCGTGGACATGTGACCTCCCCATATGCTGTGCCTCCCTCCCCTGACAGTAGTGTTCCCTCACCCACCCACCCACTCTGTGCTGGTGTAAAGGGAGAAATCATGTCATTAGACTGATGGGAAACTCCACGGGCTGTGCTACCCCCCACCCCCGTTATCAGTGGACTTGGGAAGCACAGGGATGAGCTTGCTGCAGCCTCTGAGTGTCTCGGAGGAGCTCAGCATGGAAGATAGGAGTAGATAGCGCTTTGGTCTAGAAACATACCCTGTCAGCCCTTTATTATTTATTTCATTATTTATTTATTTACTTACTGTGAGACAGACTCTCACTCTGTCACCCTGGGTAGAGTACCCTAGTGTCACAGCTCACAGCAACCTCAAACTCCTGGGCTCAAGCAATCCTCCTGCCTCAGCCTCCTGAGTAGCTAGAGGACTATAGGTGCCCCCACAATACCAAGCTAATTTTTCTATTTTTAGTAAGAAGAGCAGACTTCCCTCCCCCGCCCAATCAGGACAGGAACATCAATTAGGTATAGATGAGTATGGCTTTCCTGATAATGAATTCTGAGGTTTTTTTTTCCTAATGGGAAGAGGCGGGCAGAGGCCAGTGTCTGGAGAGAAAAGAGGAGGAGGAGATAGCAGCACAGTCACTGGAATTGTCCCACAAGCCAGTGGGCAGTGGCACCTGGCAGGAAGGATGAGAGACTACTATGCAGGGCTGTGATGGCCAAGCGCTCAGAGTGATCAAGGGTCATACAGTTCCTGACCGTTCATAGTTCATGCTCATGGCCTCAGCCTTCAGTGAGACTCTGCCATGCAGCAGCAGGGTCTGTGGCCTGAAGGGCGAGGGTAGAGGATAATGTGGGGAGAAAGCAGCAGGTGCGGGAGGCAGTGCTGAGCACGGTGGACCAGAGTTCAGAGCAGGGCGTGGGAGAATGGGCCTGCCCGGGGCATCTCTGTGCTGCACTCGCTGGCTTACTGCTGGGCATCACCATCAACTGGTGCCAGGGCTGGGATGAGCTTCAATGTTGCTGGCATAGAGTTGGTGTTCTCACTAAAAGGAAACTTCCAGGGCTGGGTTGGCAAGAGGAGAGGACACAGGAACCCCATCCTCCCATCACCCCTCAGAAAGGCAAAGGGCTACTTCCCAGGGGAGGGTCCCAGCCCCTGCCTTGTCAGAGGGGGATTGATTTCATGGCATAGGCAGCTAAGAGCCAGGAGTTGTCAGTTGTTTACAGACATTGTCTGGAAAACCAGCTGCTCCCTGTTTGAAAAACTTGAACATTACAGGAGGTTGTGGTCCCTGCAGCCAGGGTTGGAAGGTCCAGCCCGGCAGGCAGCTTGGCCTGGGTACAGCCACTCTAGCTGGAAGAATAAGGCTGCTTCTCCTGAAGAGCTCACACTCCAGGTAGCCCCAAGTGAGCTCCCCAGCCACATCCAGACAATCTATGTCTCTGCTATTCCTAGCGTTCATGGGGAAGGTCATGGGAGGTGGAGGGGCCATATATTCTGATTAAAAGAAGAGGTGATGACAAAAAATATCGAAGAGCCTGGGGAAACAAGACCATCTATGTGGGCTGTAGAGCCACAGCCATCTGCTGGACGCCTCTGTACCCCTGTAGCAGCTCTGTGTCCAGAGATGGACACAAGCAGATAATTGATGACAAGTCAGCGTTCTAAGTGGCAAATGTGGCCAGGGATATTCTGAGGGAGAGTAGAGTGTTCCCTGCTGCTTGGGAAACCCCAGCTGCTTAGGAGACCCCAGCAACCAGGTAGGGTAGGGCCTACAGAAAGGGAGATAGGGAGAGGAAGAGGGGTGCAGGGGCAGCAGGCACTGCCGGGCGCAGGCGAGAGGTGTACACAGCTGTTCTGAGCATGGTTCTTCCCTGACCTCCCCCTAGCTCACTGTCCACAATCCAAACCACTAGGGGCTCAGCCAGGAGGTACCAGCTTTGGGTGTTTAACAGCCAACATGTGCATAAAGCCTTCTCTCATTTTCCCTGTAGGGTTGAGCAGTAGGTGGCTAGTTGAGTTTTAAGACTGGGACAGCAACCTGAAGACAGAATATTCATATGACCAGCACAGAGACGTGACCAGCCAGTGTGGCAGAGATCTGTGACATCAGAATAGGACCGGGTTGAGCAGGGACAGACTAGGCTGCTGTGCCCTGAGGACATGTGTCCTAGACCACAAATGGCATTGGGTTAGCTCCTGCTGGCTGAGGACCAGAGGTGTGGCTGGACTCCACCATGACCCCAGGGTGGGCCTCCCCTAGTGGGGCACCTTTTTCTCTGTACCTCAAGTCCTCCATACGGAAACACCGGCCTGCAGTTATAAGTCCTTGTTCTTGTCCTGCCTTGAGTTCCTAGCGGGTTCTACTCAACTCTAGAGAAATGTCTCTATCACTGCCCACTGAGCAGAGAAGCAGGACACAGAGGTGGCAGGAGGCAAAGTATGATGAAAACTGTGCCCTGGAGTTGGTGTCAGTCCAGCAGCTCCCAGGAGATCCCAGGGGCCAGCTCTGTGACCCCCAGCATGTTGCTCACACTTTCTGGTTGAGTGTTCCCACCTGTGAAATGGGAAGATAATATGGCCTCCCCTCCCGAGTTGTTGCAAGGATCCGATGAGTCATGAACGTGCATAGCCTGTGAACACTCATGAGACGAGAGTGTTTATACACAAGAGTCCGGGGGGACGTCTGGTGACCCTGCTTGGCCTCTGATGGATAGCCCGTCAAGCCATTTGGTGGGGCCATGTCATAGCATCCCTGAGGTTCCTGTCAGTCCTGCCAGGAGCCCCTAAGACACATGTCCTTGGTATGTGGGGTGAGGCAGCCAGGTCCAGCATTGCTGACCTATCAGGGATCCCTCCCCCTCCATCTGGGAAGTAAGAAGGAAGGAAATAAGAAGACTGCTTATAACCCTTGGAGCTCTGATCGTCTATAAGAACATGGCTCTGTACAATTCAGCTGTGGGGAGACTATTTGGACCTTTCAGAGCATCTCCTTGGTCCTCAGGGAGGAGGACTTGAGCCTGAGGATGGCCCAGCATCAGGGGAGGTCCACGGGGTAAACTATAATGAAATGGTAACTTATGAATATTTAACTCTGAGTGCAAAGAGGACAGTAATAATGAGGATGGTAGCAAATATGTATCTGTGCATCAAATGCCCACAAAGGCAAGGGGTATATATTTTTTATTATTATTATTATTAATCATAGAAGCAGGGATCTACTCAAACACTGGAGAAAAAACTGTCTGCTGGAACTTAGAGGTCATGCTCTAGTCCCTGCCACGCTTATCAGACACTCCAAGAGACGCTTGATGTTAACTTTGACAATGTGGAAATTTTACTCAAGACGTCAGCGCTAACTTCCCTCCAACAGTGCGAGATTCAGGGCTAGCACAGTACACGGTGAGAAAAATGATTTAGATTAAGTAATGATATGGTAAGTGTCCATTTTTATTAACAAATTTTGTTTAAAGAATAAATAAATACACCAAGTGTGGAAGACAATCCTCTAAAACGCACTCTCTCTGGGGGTTGAGTTTGGGGTGATCCGTTTCTCTCTCTTGGCTCGTCTGCCTTTTGCAGTGGTTGTTTATGCCTCTGTGATCAAAGTTATATTACTAAATCTGTGATGAGTCCCAGAAGCGGCTGGGAAATTCCCAGAGGGATGCCTCAGGGTAATGGCCGGGAATAGATGCCATGCTGATCCTGCTCATTCTAACTACTGACAAACGTCAGAGTTAGTTGGGGTCCGTGATGTCACCTGGCTGGCTGGCTCATGCTGTGGTTATGTCCTCTTCTGCCTGGAGGCCCCTCATCTCCCCTGGGGAGCTGTCTCTCAGCCTCTGCTCACAGGAATGACGGGATGTTTGTGTCCCGAGGACCCCCTATTCTGCCCCACCTGCCCACATCCTGCCACTCTGCAGTCTTAGTGTCCCCACTGGAGCTTATAGGAGATCTTCAAGGTCAGGCCTGATCATTGCTCAGCACCCCTTGCTTTGCCTCACCCTTCTGACAGCCCCCCAGGGTCCCCCAATGGCACCAGCCCATCCTTGAGGCTGCTTAGACCTCCTCCTCCGATTGCAGAGGCAGCCCCGGCTGGCCCTCATGTTGGCTGTTTAGGTGTGAATCCCTCTCCCAGCAGTGGTGTGGCCTCAGGAAGGACTTCCAGTGCCTCTGGAATGTAGTGGGATGAACCTTTTACCCTTTATCTCACATGAGACTGAATTGCAGGGTTTTCTGTAGCTGTGCACAGAACAACACCTGGCATGGTTTAGCTCAACAGTCCTTACTGTTGTATCACAAATCAACTTCTCCTCTGGGTGTCAGGGCCCTGCCCCTTCTGGACATTTTGGACATTTGCTCTGGCAACTCAAGCTCCCTCAACCTCTTGGTTTCTCACTGGGGAGGAAAACACAGGCAGTTATTAATCTCGGGACAGAGAGCTAATATTCAAACTGGACATGAGCTCAGAAAGGAGCATTCAGCTTGGTCACCCTTCTCCCCCAGGTGCTGAAAGAGCAGGTCATTGAAAGAACAGAGAACTTTGATTGGTTCTGTTTAGCCCAACTGAGAAGCTCCTCTGGGTGGGTACTCTGCAGCCTTGGGGACACATGTGGCCTTCCAGATCCTTGTATGCAGCCTTTTTGTGTCCTTGTGTCCAAATTTTACAGAATAAAGAACTTGGGGATCTCAGGGGCCACATGTGGGCTTGAGGCTGCAAAGGGGTCTCCACCCCACTCTAAACCATTATGAACCCAGATCTTTCACCCAGTTTCGACCCTTGTGAGCGAGAATGGAGGTTGAAAGGAGGAGAATGGTGAATTCTGTCCTTCTCCCCACTAACACCACGCTTTGATCCCAAAGTGTTTGGGCATGATCTACCTGAGGCGTTATAGTCAAAGATGGGGCTAGTGGCAAGGTCTCTTTCTAGTAAAGTCCCCTCTACCTCCCTATCACCATCAGTCATCAAAAGGCGGGGAGGGGTCACACAATTGCCATCAGTGAGAGCAAACTCAGGACATTAATGTAACATGGTGCTTATGGAATCTTTGGGGAAAATCATGACTCTGGAACATTACTGGGCTCCCTTTCCAATGGGATACAGTTAGTTCTAACAAATTTTCCCCAGATTGCCTCTGCCTGGTAGCCTGGGGGCCACAGCTTTGTGGACCATGGGCCTCGGTAGCCACATCAACAAGATAATTAGAGAAGGGCACGATGTTTACCTTAGAGAGGTCTGTGGCGTGTGGCTGATGGTCACATTTCTGGCATACTCATAAATGTGTTAGCCAGAGGCTGGTGCTTCTGACTTCTTCATAATCCGTAGGTTCTGAGTATTAGTTTTCTACTGCTAGCATTAAAAACTACCATAAACTATACTGGAGGTGGTGAGTTCAAACCTGGCCCTGGCCAAAACAAACAAAAAAAACTACCATAAACTTAGTGGCTTAAAATAATCCACTTTTGTCATCTCACAGTTTGTGTAGGGCAGAAGTCTGACGTGGGCCACGCCAGGTTAGCATCAAGGTGTTAGCAGGGTTGCCTTCCTCACTGAAGGCTCGGGCAAAAATTTACTTCCAAGCTCCTTGGGATTGTTGACAGAATGTAGTTCCTTGCCATTGTAGGACAGAGCTCCTTATTTTCTGGCCGGATGCCCGCTGACAGCCACCTTAGCTCTCAGAGGCTTCTTGCACATGGGCCTCTGTCTCAAGCCAGCAACAGCACGTCAAATCCTTCTCAGGGTGACATCTCTCCACTCCCCCCTTCTGCTCCATCGGTCTCCACTGTCTTCCTCCTCTGGCCATCTCTCTCTCTCTGACTCCAGCCAGAGAAAGTGCTCTACTTTTAAGAGATCATGTGATTAGACTGGACCCCTAAGAGATGATCCAGAAATCACTCTAGATTAAAGTTCCTAACCTCGATCACATCTGCAAAGCCCCTTTGTCTTGTATCATGATCCATTCATGGGTTCTGGGCATCAGGGCACAGACGTCTTTGCACAGACCCCACAGTGACTTCTGTCCCATGGTGAGAATGGACAGAGACTCCAAGCTGGGGATCCCTGAGTTCTCACCATTCCCTCAACAAGATCCGCTGTGCACTCACTGTGAGCCAGGAACTTTTCTAAGTGCTTGGGATACAAAATGGAACTATAAGACTACTAAGAAAAAGGAGGAGGAGGAGGGAGAGCCGGGCAAGTGTCTGCACTGCCTCTCACGTTCAAAGGGCATCCCACTGTACAGTTGAGAAATCTTGGGTACTGGGGTTCAGGGGTCTGACGACTTGGCCAAAGTCAGCCACCTTCTATTCTCCACAGTCAAGACTCACCTTGTCAACAGTCAGGACACCGCCATTGCTGTCTACAGAGGGAGGCACCCCGCCTACTGGGCCCAGGCCTGGGACCCTCCCCACCAGGAGTCAGGGGCCCACTTTCCCCAACGGTGAGGATGTCTAGGACTAAAGGCCTGTGACTCTCCCCAGCCTGAGTTCATGACCTCCTGAGAGACCCATGGGAGTTTCTGGAGGCAGCTGCAAGGGATAGCTGTCTGACCTGTGGTCCTCGACCTGGACACCCAGAGAGCTGCAGAAGCCAGGGGAGGCTCTGGGCCCCGAAGTCTCCGCTGGTTGAATTTACATGTTCTTGGGTGTCCAGGTGCACTTCTTCCTCTTTTTACTGACCCAGCATATTATTTATAGCTCCCCCTTCAGAGGGCAGTGAGCTGAGGACATCAGTCTTCACGCTATACAGTCTTGCAGAGAACCTGGAACAAGTTCTGTGCTTCATACACACTGTAGAAGAAAGTGAGAAGGGCCCCGGTGCAAAGCCAGCAAAATTCAGAGAAAAAATGCAGATGATACAAGGGAGCACTCCCAGTTAGGACATCACCTCTTGAGCAGGCACAGCACAGAGAGCGCCTCTGTGTGCTCTTTCTCACACTAATTTGTTTACTCCACACAATGTCCCTGAGAGATGATTTATATATTTAATCACTAAGGGCATGCTCAGATTTTAAGTAACTTGCTCTAGGACACAGAGCTAGGAAGGTGCAGAGTCTGGCTCCAAACACAGGTGTGCCCTCTACCAATGCTCACTGGGCTTCTCCCACTGGCCACACAGAGACCAGTGATGCCTCCAAGTCCATAATTTTATTTTATTCCCACAACAACCCCATTCAGGTGACTTTTTTTTTTTTTTTTTTTTTGCAAAGGCTAGAGGTCCTGTCTTGGGCCATTGTGTGGAAGGGCGCCAGGAGGAAGGAAGGGTGGATTCATAGCCTGAGCTCACACTTCTGTCCATGCCATGGGCCAGCTTTGTCCAGACACCTGCACTGGTGTCTGAGCTCACACTGACTTTTCTCTCTAGTGAACAGGTTCAGAATTCATAGTTTCTCTCCCTGCCTGTAGAGGCTGACTTCCTTTGTTTTTCCTTGTTAGCTGTGTTTTTTCCTACCCAGAATACCCTTCTCCCAGGATCTCCATCCAGTGGCTCCAGCTCACTGTTCAGACACACAAGGATATCTTTGGTGAGGGACCCAGGCCCCTCCTCCCTCATCACTTCCTCTTCTGCCTGGCATATACCGGGACTCAGGGGATGTTTGGGGACACCTGGACAAGAGCAAGGGAGGAGGTGCTGGAAGCTCCACTCAGAGGCTGGGGAGACCTCAAGAACTTCAACTTGAAAGAGAAAGGAATAAAGAGGACAAGAATCTGCCAAGGGTTGGTTATCTTAGAGAAGGCCCAGCAGAGTTCTTGGATACACCTTAGGCCCACCTCCCCACTCAGCAGATGGAGCCCCAGGCTGGAAGTATATTGTCCCCACATTGTGGTTAGCTCCCTCCCTTATCTGTTGGCCTTGGTGACATCTCAAAGGACAAAGTGTCTCAAATAGGCACTGTTGGGAGGGAAAGGGCGGGCCACTGTCTTAGAACCTGTGGCCTTGTTCTGGGGCAGGAACCTGGGGTCACTGAAGGGGAGAAGGACAGGCCAGGCCCCAGGACCCCTGGGAGGATGGGGAGCTGGTGGGCAGTTGCTAAGGAACTAGAAGGGACCTGGGGCTTCCCCGGCAGACAGGGGAGGCAGTCTTGAGCTTGGGGAAACTTTGCAAGATGTTGTAAGGCCTCAGGGCTCCTCTTTGCTCCAGAGAGGCATCTGAGCACTCTAGGCTGGGCTTATTTTTACTTGTCCTTTGGTCCTCAGCTACGGGTCACCTTTTTGGAGAGCATTCTTCAGTCTGACTTGGGGGCCCAGCTCCAGGCTTCTGGAATGTCCCTTCATTGTACCCCTCTCATCATACTCAGCATGGTTGTGGTTGGCTGCTTACATGTCTGAATGGCCATCTAGACTTGTGGCTCCTCCAGTGTAGGTTAGTCACCTTCATACCTTCAGCACAAAGAAGGGTGCCCTGCCCAAAGTCATGGCTGAGCTCAACAGAAACATGTATTGGTAATGAACATGATTTCTAATTATTACTCAGCAATTTCTAATTAGGCAGGGCACTCATTTCTCTTGCCTTCTAAGAACAACAACAGTGTTAGGAGAGCAATCAGCTCATGTTTTCTAGTTGAAGCTCATGTCCTGATTGGTGAAGGGGTTTGTTCTGGTTCCTTCACTTGGTGAGCCTCCAAGGCAGAACTCAAACTCCTAACTCCCTCAAAACATATCCTTTTAGGGCGGCTCCTGTGATTCAAAGGAGTAGGGCACTGGCCCCATATATCGGAGGTGGTGGATTCAAACCTGGCCAAAAACTACAAAAAAAGAATATATCCTTTGTCTATATCAAAAGGCTTAAGGCTGCCATCCCCCAACTTGAGGTAATATAAAAACACACAAATTCCTTGAAGATATGATGAAGGCAGAGTTGAAAGAAAGAGAGAGAGAAAACAAGAGGGAAGAAAAGCAGGGAGGGAGAGATGGAGGAAAGAAACACAATTATAAATGTTACTATAAAATCAGAAGCTGGCTCACAGTGTCACAGTCTGAACAGAAAACATAGCACGATCTTGAGTAACTAACAGAATATGATAAAAGTGACTCTTTTGATCTTGAGGTGAGGAATTTTCTCTTTAAATGCCTATAACACAGCTATATAACACAGACCTAGAGAGCACAAAGTGTAATTCTAGCATGCTGCTTGGCCTGTGAACACTAAATATATAAAAGTCTTAATATGGTAAATTCAGTTGACTGGTTTTCAGTTGTTGGAATTGCCCTATAGAACAAAGCACAGAAGGCTGAGTAGGATTATGGGACAAAGTAAATCTGAGAGTGTGGACAGTGATGAGAAAGTACAGACAGGGATAAGGGGAAAAAAGGAAAAAATGTGGGGGTGGGTGGGGCATGGCAGAATGCTGCCAGGGCTTGAACGTTCTCTCAAAAACCTATATGAAAATGCCATTCCCAAGGCAATGGGGCTGACTGGTGCAGCCTTCAACAGGACTTCAGTGTAGCCTTCGTGAGCCGATTAATCCTGTTAACCTGGGAATGGGTTAGTTATCGAAGGAGTGTGTTCCTGAAAAAAGGATAAGTTTGGCCCCTTTTTCTCTTTGTCTTATACTTGGTTCCACCTTCTGCCTTCTGTCACGGGATGACTTCAGCCAGATGCTGGTCCCATGCTCTTGGACTTCCCAGACTCCAGAACCATGTGTCAATCTTAAACTTAGTTTTTTATAAATTACCCAGTGTATGGTACACTGTTATAGCAACAAGAAATGAACTAATATAGATTCAAACATGCTAAATACCTAAACAGGAGGCCAGAATATTGTTAGAAAATTGAAGATATAAATTCTCTCTAGAATTAATCAGAAACCTAAAGAAAAAATAAAAATTATACCGTTACCTAACTTATGGATATAAAGGAGGTGGGTGGTACAACCAGGCTAAATTGTCATCTTTCTCAGAAGGAAATCAATAGGTCTAGTGTCAAGTTGATAAATCACAAATGGAGTAAGCTCACACCGTGATGAGTTATGGGGTGACTGAACTAAGATGGAAGCTGTTAAAAGAAGTTGCTTCTGGAAAACAGAAGCATGGCACACAGGGAGATAAGAGAAAATAGTTCCTATGTGGAGGTGTTATTTATTTGAAACTATAGATTTATCAGCCCTGCCTTAGCTCTGTTTACTCTCAGAAGTGTGGGAATGTGAATCAGTGTTTCTAACTCTGCATACTCAGCCCTCTCTGGAACCATTCCCTATGGCCTGGGAGGAACTATTACCTTCCTAGCTTTGGTGAGGACTTGGGAATCCCTGAGCTTCTGGCATTTCTGCTGCCCTTGTGGAGGAACTTGGAAGGTAGAAGACCCTTAGGGCTGTTTCACAACTTCCCTCTGAGAAGATCGCTTGCCCCATATTTCTACCCTTCCTGGTTACTTCCAGCTCATGAGGAAGCTGACTCAGACTCATGAGTGGGCTCCCAGCTAATTTCTTCATTTTCTTTCCTGAATGTCATTCTGGTTCTGAGTGGCAGATGATGTCCTATTCACCTCTGACTTTTGGGTGACCCTAAGCTTGACACTGGGTTCTGGTGTGCTATGACCTTGCATATAGAGAAGAGTGCATAATGTCTTTGTGGATTCTCTGACATATACTTGTGTTTAATCATCTCAGTCGGGAATGGCTTATGTAATCCCACGTGACTTCGAGAGGCCTCTGCAATGCCTGGGCAAGAGCATGGAACATGGAGTGTGAGTCCGGAGCCCGAGCTCTGAACCCAGCTGTGACAGGGCTGGCTGTGGGTCCCTTGTCTTGGTAGGAGCTCGGGCGGCGTTCCTCCCGCTCACACACGCTGGCTGCTGTGCATTGCCTCTTCCTCCATAGTTGTCTGAGAACTGATCCAGGCAGGGCTGTGGTAGCCCGGCCTCCAGGTCTCCCCACTGCCCTTTCCATGGCCTGACATGCAGCAGGTGCCCCAAGTCCACGCTCAACTCCAAGGCCCTTGTGAACAGCACTTTACTTCTTCTGTTCGCTCACATCAGCACCCTTAATCATCAGGGAGAATCTGCAAAGTAGGCATTACATTATAACAGGATGTTAAAATGGGCTGTTTTCTGTCTCAGGTTTCAAAGGCTGAGAACAAAATAGCAGGTGTCATCCGGTGCTGCTAGACCGTACATGCAGGGCTCTCAAAGGAGTGGTCAAAAACTTGTTCCTCCAACACTAGCCCATCACTCAACTCCACCCATGTGAAAGAATGTGAACGATCTGTTTTCATGTTGTATCACAGTGGACCTTTTATTATCAGAAACATGGTGAGCTAGCTGTGCCTGAAGTCTGGTCCCAGGGTAGGACAAAATATCCACCTGCACAGGTATAATGATGCAACAGTTTTCTGTGGCTGCTGTAAAAATTACCACACATTTATGGCCTTAACACAACACTAATATACCATCTTACTGTTCTGTGGGTCAGAAATATGCCAGGAATCTTATTGAGCTAAATCAAGGTGTCAGCAGGCTGCATTCCTTTCTGCGGGCTCTCACCGGCTCTCAGGGGAATATTTCCCTCCTTTTTCAGTCTCTAGGGGCCACCTATATTCCTGCACTCATGGTCCCTTTCCTTTGTCTTCAAAACCAGCAATATCAGACCAAGTTCTTCTCATGCTGCCATCTGGCTGGTTCTCTTGTGGACTCCCTTTTCTACTTTTAAGAGTAGAATGTGAACGTTTTAAAACAATAACTGAGAAAATGACATGAAGGCTGTGTTGACCAGTTTGATGGAAGTATTTCGGATTGCATGTGAAAACCCCACACTGTACCCCAGAAGTGCATTAATGTACATAGTTACCATTCAATAATAATAAAAAAAAAGAACCATTGTGATTACACTGGAACCATCTGAGTAATTCCAGACAGTGTAAAGTCAGCAGATTAGCCTCCTCAACTCCTTCTGAAACCTTGACTTCCCCTGGCCATGTAGCCTTAGTTATTCACAGGTTCTGGGAAGCAGGACATATCCTTCTTTGGGGGCCCATTACTCTGTCTCCTGCAAATGTGGAATGGTGGGGGAAAAGGAAACTATTTCCAGCTTGCACGTTGCTAAGTTCACCAGTAAACTTAATTGAGTCCAGAGGAGGAAACTGAAGATCAGAGAGAGAGATAAGGAGAGAGAAGGGAGCCCATTCTTGACCATTCACTGAAATCCTCTAATGTCTGGACCACATTACCCCGGGATTCTGATCTAATTGGTCCAGGGTGTGGCGTAGGCAATAGGTTTTTGTAAGACTTCCCAGGTTATTCTAATGAATGACGTTGGCTGGGACCCACTGGGGTAAAGGAATTACTCCAATCCCTCTAGAAACCCGGTCAAGCATGGTACTGCAGACCAGTCCCTCTCACTACAAAGTCCCACTAAAAGGTTAGTGGAGGAGAAACCTTCGATATGTGTTCTGCAGAGAATTTTTACTTGAGCTAGAAACAAACTATGGTTAAAATCAAGGGAACAAAACATCAGGGGCAGAAAATATCAGGCATTCATTTCCTGATGGAAACAAGAAAACAGATTTTAATCTGGGGGAGAAAATGAGGCAGTGCCCCTAGGATAGAAACTGGTATAGGGTGTAGGACCTGGATAAATGTTATCACTGCTAATGTTGTTGTTATTTTTATTATCGCCAGGCTGGAGAGGTCATGCCAGAGGGGCCTCCCACATACGTGAAGCCTTGGCCCAAAGCCCACAATGGCCCTTCTGTCGTCTTCCCTGAGAGGGTCTGAATTCAGAGCCCTGCATCAGTCCGGCTCTCCCACCACAGTGCACAGCCCTCAGGTGTGGGTCTTGTGTTGACCTAAACTGTGTACCCCCAAAGACATCTCTAAGTCTTAACCCCTAGTATCTGTGGCTGTGAACATATTTGGAATTAGGGTCTCTGTTCATGTAATTAATGATCTTGAGATGAGATTATTTTGTACTTTAGGGTGGCCCTAAGTACAACGACTGGTGTCTTTGCAGAGAAAGGAGAGGGATATCTGACACCTGGAGAAGGTGACCATGTGAAGACAGAGGCAGAGATGAGGGGTCCCATGAGCTGAGGTGCACCACCAGTCAATGGCAGCCACTGAGAGGCCAGGAGAGAGTGGCCCTGTCAACACCTCCATTTTGGACTCCAGACTTGAGAACAATGAAAGAATCCATTTCTATCGTTTCAAGCCACTCAGTGTATGGTCATTTACGACAACAGCTATAGAAAACCAATAGGGGTCTGGACCCCTCAGGAGAGCCAAACGCAGCTGGAGGCTGAGTGATGCCTCCCAATGCTGGGTGCCCTCCATCTGTGACCCTCAGGCCCAAGCTTCAGCCTGGGTTCAAGGCAGCAGGAAGCACCAAGGCAGAACCTCTGGTGGTAGGGGATTCGTGAGCTCCTCCAAACGCAGCACACAATTTTACAGCCCTTGGAACTAAAGGAGAAAGACGTGCTTGAGGCCAACTCCAACCCTGGGCCAAGCCAGGGTGGTCCCAAGGATGGGAGAATGGAACCCACTCTTAGTAGTCTTGGCGACATTGTCTATCCAGTAACTGTGGGGACAGCAATATCTCAGCATCCAGGGGACAAGTCATGTCTGATGTATTTGGATCACAGTAGGGTTATTCCTTTCCCATTGCCAGTGAGGGTTTAAAAATGAGCACATGAGTAAGTTCTGGGCATAAGAGGGAGGCAAGGGGAATTCTGGGGACACCTGAGGAATATTTTCCTCCGAGAAAAGAAATAGTCACTGGAGTAAAAAGCCCGTTAGCCCCTTCCCCACTTGCTTATAGCACAAATACTGTTGGGGCGATGTGATGGCTGGAGCTTTGCAGCCAGATGTGTCACTGAGGTGAGATACCATTCATATGCTGAAGAGAGCAGAAAGGAAAGGGCAGAAATGGTCTTAGTCCTTGATGACATCATGGAAACAGAGCAATTCTGGGACCACCCACCTGCTGGAGCTTCCTTCTGGTTTAGAATTCAGTTGCTGTCACTAAACCATACTGTTAAAGAATAGAGCCTAAGAGTTTGGAGGCTGCTCAGAGCTGTCGGTGCTAGCAGTGGGTTGTGTGGGACTCAGGATGCGGCTGTGGGCTTATTTTTTATGATCTATGCAGTGTGGAGGAGTCAGAAAACACATGACATGTGTTGAGCTCTGCTTCTCCTGCTCCTTCCTGTGTGAACTTAGGCACACCATAAACCGTTCTGAGCCTCACCTTTCATCTCTGCAAAATGGGATGACAATCCTCACGTACAAATCCTCATTGATTTGGTCTGAACTCATACAAGATGATGGGCGTCAGTGCATTACCTGACAGTGTCATGTAAATAACAGACTGTTAACCAGTGCCACATGCTTTTACTTTGGGTGAAGAGAGAGAGAGGATATGTGTGTGTGTGTGTGTTAATCAGAAGACTTGCCTTTATAAGTATGTCCCTTAGGAAGCTGAATGAGAAAATCAGTTGCCTCTTTGAGAACCCAAATCTTTTTTTTTTTTTTTTGAGACGGAGCCTCAAGCTGTCCCCCTGGGTAGAGTGCTGTGGCATCACAGCTTATAGCAACCTCCAACTCCTAGGCTCAAGCGAGTCTCCTGCCTCAGCCTCCCAAGTAGCTAGGACCACAGGCGCCCACCACAATGCCTGGCTATTTTTTGGTTGCAGCCATCATTGTTGTTTGGCGGGCCCGGGCTGGATTTGAACCCACCACCTTAGGTGTATGTGGCTGGTGCCTTAGCCGCTTGAGCCACAAGCGCCAAGCCTGAGAACCCAAATCAACTGGAAGCCAGGCTAACCTTGTTGCCTCTTACCAGCTCCCTATCATGTTCAGTCGAGTCTTGTTAATTGCGTTTTAAAGGGCCCTCAGATCTGTTGCCTTCCTGGTCTCCACACTCAGTGCCTTGCGACAAACATGTTGTCCCTCACTAGATCAGCCCAATTGGGTCTCCTATCTCCATTCTGGGACCCTCATGAGTGTGCCCCTCCTACCATCAGGTGGGACTGTGTACTCCAGGGCCTGCCCTGGTGGGGTCCCATCTTCTTCTGCACTGCAGGCTCCTGCCACGCTCTCCTTCTAGAGGATCAGGGTCTTTGTTTCCCTAGCAGCCAGCACAGGGCCTGGAGCATAGCAGATGCTTCATAAATACTTGTTAGAAGGAAACAGCAGCCTGGGATTTGGACCTCAGAAAGATTATTAAGACAGAGAGTTGTCTTGAACTCACAAATTAGAGTCACCAATACTTGACCACATGTAGGCACTTTATTGAAAGTAAGTGGCTATTTTGGAAAATAAGGTGACCACGGTGGGCAGTCTGAGATGGGGTAGTGAGGGCACTCTGGGGATTGTCACTTGCTGTAGCTCTTAGAGCCTGGTCCTGGGACACCCAGGAGGTCTTCCCGCAGCCCAGGTCCAGCTGTCAACTCCTCCTCGTCACTTTCTGCTGGCAGCTCATCCTTGTCTCCATCTGAAACAGACAGGCAGGGCGAGTGGGTCCAGCCTGGAGATTTCTCCTCTCTGGTGCCTTCCTTTTGACCCACAGAGACCCCCACTTCCAGCAAGTATTCCCTGAAAATGGCCTCCAGAGGGGCATTTCTGGTGTTTGGGACACCAGATTCAGCACCCGTAGGTACGTACTAAGGATGTGATGGCACTTGAGGTCATCAACAGAGAGCTGCTGGGCCTTGGAATCTAAACAAATGTCGAGAATCTACAGCATGTGCCGGGCAAGCTCAACTCCCTGCCTGGTGCCCCCTGCAGGACTCCCATCATTCTGCAATCCTCTTCCAAGCATCACTTCTCCTGCCCCTCCTAGACCCTCCTGAGAGCAGTGGGTGCTCCCTCCTCGGGGCTCCCACCAGCGTGGGTGCAGAACCCCCTCACACCCCAGGAAAGCTGAGGGGCATCAGCTGAACGATGTCACTCACTCCTACTCTTCCGAAGCCTCCCAAGGGCTTCACGTTTGCCTCTGTACTCCCAGCGCCTTAGCAGGGTTCATTTTCTGTTCTAAACATTGCTCAATGGGAAGAGATAGAAATGCCCACTTTAACCCCACCTAGAAGTACCTTGCCAAGATTTCTACCCAGCCCTTTAGGGGCCACGAAGATGAGGCTCAGGATCCTCCTTTCCCTCCCCACATCCCTTCTTGCTCCATCCCCACATGTCATCTCCCTGTGTCTCTCTTGCTTCCTGTCCACTAAGTCCAGGAGTCCTAACTGTGAGCACCTCTGGGGCAGGGGGGAGCTTCTGGCAGTGCAGGCCTGGGCACAGGGGCCTGCAGATGCTGAAGTCAACCAGCAGCCCCCCACTCGGCCCCTGCACATCCTGGGCTCTGCTACCTGCTGTCGCCTTCAGAGACCGAATGTACTTGGACCAGAAGGAGCACTCTGCTTTCTTCAGGCCCTGCCGACTTGGGAGCAGGGCACTGAACTCCTTGTAGCTCTCTCCACCCGCACTGGGGACAAAGTCAGGCCAGGGGGCTGCAAATCCGGGGGCTTTCTGTGAGAACTCATGAGGGTAGTTAGGATTTCTGCAAAATTGGGAAAAAAGAAACACTCATAAGAGAAACTTGTCTTTCCTTTGATCACTTTCCTTATCACTTGGGGTCACTTCCCAATCACATCCTGCAGTGTCAAGGCTGGGTTTGGGCCCACCTGATCCGGTGCTGTGGTCTTTTATTTTTTTGAAACAAGAGTCTTACTCTGTGGCCCTAAGCAGAGTACCATGGTGTCATAGCTCATAGCAACCTCAGACTCTTGGGATCAAAAGATCCCCCTGCCTCAGCCTCCTGAGTAGCTGGGACTACAGGTGCCTGCCCAATGCCTGGCTAGTTTTTCTATTTATGGTAGAGAAGGGGTCTCATTTTTGCTCAAATTGGTCTTGAAATCCTGAGCTCATTCAAGCAGCTGCCTCAGCTTCCCAGAGTGCTGGGATTACAGACTGAGCCACCGCACTGGGCTGGGACTATGGTCTTAACTACAACCCTGTAGAGCACTAGGCTCACGAAGGCTTCCTGAGCTCACCCCTCCTAGGCCATTTCTGGGAAAGGAAAGATGTCAGGATGATGACCCACTTGCTTTACTTTGAACCTAACATTGTCCTCTGCCTTTGTGCAAGTTCAGGAGGTCACTGTGTCCCTTTCTGTCCTAAAGTCCTTTGATCTGGACACCATAGCCAGCCTTTGGAATCCCCTGTTTATTCAAGGCCTGGGCAGCCAGGAGGGTGGAGCCAGAACCAGGGAACCCACCTGCCACTCACAGGTCCACTCTTCCCCATACAGAAGTCATCTCATCCTCCCAGACACAGGCTCTTTGTCAAACATGCAGCCCAGCCCCTTCACCTTGCCTGTCCCCTTCATGGCCCACACACCAACCCCACTGGCCAACTGATATTCTCAAATAAGGCTGCTGTCTCATTATCTCATCTCCCCTCTGGGGACTGCCTACCTCTCCTTTGCTTATCTGAATATTCTGTTCATCCTTCCAGGCCCAGCTAAAATGTCCCTTCCTCAGTAAAATAAGTTCTAAAACCCTAATTAGAAGAAATGTCTTTTTCTATTTAACTCCCATAACAAACTACACAAAGCTTTATTGTGTCCTGCTTGGAATCATGGTTTAGTTTCTGAGTTTCTGGTTGTCAGTTGCTGGAGTTGGGCCATGACGTCTTTACCTTTCCAGGGCACCTAGAGCAGATCTAGATAGTCAACATGCATCTGGCAAAGAGATGAGGGGAGACAGACAAGCCCCCAAGACGAGGGCAGAGCAGGAACCAGGGATGGAACAGCAAGTGTGCTCGCTGCACAGGGGGTAAAGCCCAGTGGTGGATAAGCAGGGGCCTTGAGCATTTCAACCTGAGATGGCAACCAAGGCCGCGGGACTCCCAGGGGACACTGGACACTGTCTGAGCCACATTCAGTTTTCAGCTGAGCCAGGGTGGTTCCCACTGGTGACTAGTGGGTAGAGGAGAGGCCCAGGGTGCTTTTAAATGTCCTGCAATGCACAGGACCCAGCCAAAACTTAGCCGGCCCCCAGTATCAACAATGCTGAGGGTGAGGAATCCCGTCTTGAGCCATCAGATGTGTCTGTTCTGACTGGAGCCTTCTTTGTGGAGATCAGTCTACACAAAGGGAGTTTCAGCTAGAAGAGGGAGGCTGAGACAGTGAGACCCATGGCCGGTGGCTGCAGTGTTTGAAGTGGAAAGGGTAAACACGGGGCCTTTGCATTTGTACTGAAGCGAGGGCAGGGGAAGCGCAGTGGCAGGATCTGTGACAAGTGTCCACTTACCCCGATCGGATGAAGTTAGAAAAGTATTGCATGATTTTCAATGACAGGCTTTTCTCCTCCAGAGAAAACTGCCCGTCGTAGGCAGGGTGGAAGGGAAGCCCGAAGGCATACTGTACATCTGCCAGCACCCCCAGGCTGAAACATCACAGAGAAGCACAAGTTAAAAAATAAACTGCTCAAAACCCCAAACAGGCCAAAACCCAATGTCCCTCCCCAAATAAAGACTTTGCCTTGTTACATGATGTTCAGGGATCAGTTTAGCTGAGATCTGACTGGGCTCACACTTAGCCTAGTGGCCTCTGGGGGCACATTTATGGCACATTTGCTGGTGGACGTGTGATCAGTGCTAGGCACCAAACTCTCCTGAAACAAGGCCTGTACGAATTTTCCAAGAAAGTATTCTGTTGACTATGATAGACCATGACACTTACGATATCACTGGGTCTTAGTTCATCTATTCACTGAAAAAAATTATAATAAAAATAGCTTATATTTGAGGCCACCCTTGCTGGTTATTAACTTGTACCCTCAGGACTCTTCACAGGCTACATTTATCCATGCAGCCCACCCTAGTACAGGGCCTGGCACACGGGCATTGTTTAGTAAATACATATTATAGCCCATATTGAATATCTAGAAGCAGCACGCACATGGAATAGAGGCTTGGAACCCAATTCAGTGGCTTGATGTCCTAAAGCTGGCACCAGGGAGTCCACGGTACACTGGCGGGGGAGGCCAGAGTAGAGAAACCAGAAGGGATTTTATAGTTCCAGAGTAAAATTTTGGCTTTGCCTAGACAGAAGTCTGGCCTTTGACTTTGGCTTCTGGGAAGTAAGTGATACCTGACAGGAGAGTCTCTGTTTAGGGCAATAGTTAGCTGCTCTGGCTTTTGGGGTAGATATAGCCATACCCAGAAATCTTAGGGTGAGGACTAGCCACTCCCAAAAGACCAACCATGTGATTTAGACTGGGAGACTTGGGTCACATCAGGCGACCTGCATACTGGGTTAGCCACATGGGCCATCAGTCACACCTACATCACGTAGCCCCAGGAAAACTGTGAACACCAAAGCTGGACTGAGCCTCCCTGTGCACGTGCCCCACGTGTGGTCCACATGGATGCAGAGGGGGACTCAGCCTGACTTCCCAGGGAGAGGACAGTGGAGCTGCACATTCAGAGTTTCCTGGGTACTGGGTTCTGCCTCTCTCCCTTTGGCTAATCTTAACCTGAGTTCCTTCCCCGTGATGAATCATGACTGTGAGTATTGCAGCTTCAGCAAATTCTGAGAGTCCTTCCAGAGAGCTTTTGAATCTGAGGCTGGTTTGTGGAAGCCTTAAATTTTCCTGCTTATCTCAGAAGAAAGAGTGGTTTGTATAGAGACCGTGTCCCTGTTCTCTGACCTTGTTGGTGGTCCCAACTAATCACAAGAGACAGACTCTAATTTTATAGACCAGGAAGATGAAGTCTGGAGAGATTTCTGGACGTGTCCAGGGACGTAGTAAATAAACAGCAGACCTGGACCACGATTGAGGTTTCTGGTGGCAGGACGCTGGGCCCAGCAGCTACCACACCTGGGTTCTGCCTCCCCAGCCTTCAAGGTGGGTGACTTCTGGCAAATTCTATGACTTCCCTGACTACCTACTTGCTTACCTGCTTCTCGGGGTAGCTGTGAGGGTCAATGGAAGATGTTGTGTGCAGAAGTACTAAAAAGGAAGTAAGTGTGGCCCAGCTCTTTCTTGCCACATCACTCTGCTTCCTGATGTATTCGTCTGTCTTTAAGGTAATAGCGACATCTCTGACCCAGGGGACAGAGAGTCACTAGAGGTTCTCATTGTGCTGATATACCAGGCAGATGCATTCAAGGGACAGATGCTCTGGGGAAGGACTTGAACAGGGCGGCTCCCAAGCAAAGGCGATTTATGTGGAGGTTAAATGATACGAAGTCAAGTTCAATGTTGCTTGGATGAAGAGTTTGACTCTGGATGAGATCCAGAATGATGCAATGTGACTGCTCCAGAGGCTGGGAACAGGGTCCCTTAGCTCAAGCTTTGAAGGAAAATATTTCAAGTGAAGAAGGCACCTTCCCTGTTGCCTCTGCCCTGCTCAGGATGGTGACAGTGGTGACAGCACGAGGTGGGAGCCCTTCCTTAATACTGAGGCCTGAGGACTCACAAGCCAACATTCCTGCTACAACCATAAGAATTATCTCCAGATGGATGTGTGACTGGCAGCAGGACACAGAGCAGACCAAACGCATCACTCAGCCGAGACTCGGCCCTGTAGCTCACTGCTGGTGTAACTTGAGATGAGTCCTTTGACATCTCTATGCCTCAGTGTCCTCATCATAAAACATCAGGTCTAACGTGCTATTGCATGTGGAAGCTCCGTGCGGCTGGAGGAGTAACTGTCACCATCCACAGACTTTCCCTGGGATGGCACAAGGCTTGGAAAGATAAGTGACATGCCCGAGACATAGGAGAGCCAGGATTCAGATTGGATCCTCCTGGGCCTCAGATCCAGAGCCCTGTGTAGACTACCCACAGGCGGGGGACCGAGGATTCCTAATCTCAGCATAAGCTGTCAGTGGTGTTCTATGATCCATGAGGGGAAAGGAACACAAAACAAAAAGTTCCAGGCAGACAGAAGTTGTCGTAACAGTGGCAATAAAAATAATCTCGAGCGTAGATGCCAAACTGGCAGTTTACAAATCACTTTCAGCCTTATCATCTCAACATCCCTATAAATATATATTATTACTCCTTTCAAAAGAGGGGGAAACTAGGCTCACAGAGGTCCTTTTCTTGCCAAGGCCCCAGGACTGTTAGTGGTGATGCCAGGACTGAAGCCTCGGTCTGCACACTACCCGGCTGACCCCTGGCCTCGCCGTCTGGGTTCTCTCAAAGCCTCATCACTTGTCTTGTTGAAGGTCTGTACTTTCTCAGTCACCACGTCCTTTCTGCGCCGGCCACTGGGAAGCCAGGAAGCCCAGGGTTCATAGGGGCCACCGCTCCTTTCTCCCCCCAGGCAGTGTTTGGTGACTTTCACCCCATCAGAGCTTGAGTCCTTCCTCTCTCAGCAGGGCGGAAGATGAAACAGCCTGTTTTCTGGGAGGCCCTTCCAAGAAAGCAGCTGTATTCATTTCCCATTGCTATACTAAGGAATTGCCATGCTCAGGAGTATAAAACAGCTCACGGGACTCCCTCCATTCAGAAGTCCAGTGTGAGTCTTATTGGACTAAAGCCCCAGGGCCGCAGGCCTTGTCCCTCTGGCAACTGTGGGGGACAAGCATTTTCCTGCCCATCTGGGCTTGTAGCAGGACTCTGTTCCCTGAAGTGAAGGGCCCAGGTCCCCATTTTCTTGCTGGCTACAAAGGAAGGACCATTCCCAGCAATCAGAGATGCTGCCCAGGCCACTTCCTCCATCCCCGAGTGGCCAAGTCCCCACCTTGTCTCTCTCTGCCTCCCTCCTCTGCTTTGAGGGGCTCATGTGGTTGGACTGGGCCTACCAGCTGATTCCCCATGGCAGGGTCCTGAACCTTAATCACATCGGCCACGATCCATGTAAGGAAACGTGTGCACAGGTGTCAGAGGTTAGGACATGCTCACTCTGAGGGGCCAACATTCTGCCTACCCAAGCGGTCTTGTCCACTGCTTCCTCCAAAGAAAGCTGTCTTTCCACGCATGCCACTGAACAGAGATAAGCTTCTGAAACCCAAGTGGTCATTTCAAATCCCAGCTCAGTCACTTAGTATCTGCACCATCTTGGATGAGCTATTTTACCTCTTGGGGCCCCTGTGTCCTCATTTGGGAAAGGGTGAATGAGGTTTAGCAGTGGAATATTTCAAACCTCTGACCCAATTCCTTGTTTAGATGTTTATTCCTTTTCCTTCCCCATGAGAGAAGTTTGAAAGCTTACAACTCAGGGTCCTCAGCTTGGGACAGGTTTATTATAGAGCTTTAGGGGTCTCCAGGTTCCTTAAAATTGCATGTAAATGTGCCAAGTACATAGGTGCATCTTTCTGGAAAGATTCTTCCTAGCTCTTTATTACTTTCTCAAGAAGTCTGTGCTAAATATGTGCTGGCAAACACTTAATAATTAGCTCTGGGGGAGCAGTTAGGGAATTGGGGAAAGGTAGTAATATTTGCCAATTCTCCTGGTGTAAATACTCCCCCCAGAGCCAATTTCAAACTACTAAAGGGATGTCCCTGAGCACACCCATTGCTGTGTGTACAAGTGGCTTCTGTGGAATAGTGAGCAGGCTCTAGGCCACCCCTGCTGAGATCTTGGAGGGAGCACTGCTGTGGGGAAGGGCCTGGCATTCCAGCCCAGAGCCTGGACAGGGTTTCTGCTTTGTTTCTTCCTCTGCAGGGCTGATCTCTTCCAGGATGTTGGAGTTCTTTTGAGCACTGCAAGGCAGACATCTGGGGGAGGGACACACAGTGGGAGCCTTGGAAGAAGAGGGGATTTGGGATTAAGGGACCAAGTCCTCAGCACTGTGGGCACTGGCTGAGAGTCCCAGGATCCTGTGGAGGAAGAAGAGGGAATTTGGATTGTGCATCAGCAGAGGGAGACCTGGAAGGACTCTCCAGGGCCCGACGAGGTGAAAGGAGCAGTGAACTAGCTACACTGGCCTCATGTCTGCAGGCTGGGCAGACAGTTCCGCATGCTGGTCTGCTTCTTTGCTTTGTGCTGTGTTTTATCCCTGATATCACAGGCCCACACCCAGGGTGTGGGATCAGTGCATGTCAGGCTGGTGTCTTTGGCTTTTAATTCTCATTTGCCATCTTGGTAATAATACTCCAGGACCAGTGGAACTTGGCCCTGATCTGACAGCTACACATCTTACACCCATGTGAGATCTGGATCTTCTCATTGTCACATGGCAAGCTCAGCACACATCCCACTTCCACCACTGACTCTCCAAGCCTTTGTCTTCCGGTCACTAAAATGGGTCTGATCACCCCTGTGCAGGGGCCACATGGCATCACTGGATGCTCATATGGTGGATGGAAGCTTCTTTAAAAATCATACATTGCCATTGGAGGAAGAATTAATGTTGCTGATGTTGGTAAAGTTATATTTAGGCAGAGTGGAAAGAACTGACTGGCCATATAGCTCCAGGGATGAGTGTGTGTGTGTGTGTATAAGCTTTTTGTTTCAGTTTCGAGGTGGGCATGCAATTCAGTGAGGACTGTGGCAAACAGGGATGGGACACCAGAACCCAGACCCTGCCCCAGACACGTTTGTAGAATGTCTACTGTGTGTCACACCTGAGTAGATGCTGAGGTGAAAAGGGGAATAAATCATGTGACTGAGGACCTCACAGTCTGACAGCGATGGAGACAAGACCATTTTGCAGAAATACGGTGCTGGGTGCTGTGGGACAGACAGAGGCCTACTGAGTGATGGAATTATTTACAAAGCACCTTGAGGCAAGAGAAAGAGAAAAGAGAGAGCATTTGTTCTTGGTAAGGAATTGGAAGGAAGTGTATAGAAACTCAGAGAGGAACCGCAGGGGACGTGTGCCTAGACAGATGAGCGGGGTTAGTGAGCGGATGAAGAAAGGAGGGTCAGAAGAATTGAGGGTCATGTCGAAAAGGGCTGGAGACGCTGGAGGTTTCTCAGCAAGTGATTTGTAAGGTGCAGGACTTTTACAGGGATTACTAGAGTCGCATGGGGAGGAAGACTAGAGTGAGAAATCCCAGGGTCACTGCGATTGTCTGGGACACACAGAACACGGGTTCTTTTCACTTAACGTTCCCCAACCTCACCTTTGTCCCCACTGCTCATCTTACATCCTGCCTGGGCTGCTGTCGACACACAGGGAGGCTGAGCCTATATCCTAGCAAGGCAAAAGCCTCATCTCAGAGATCACACCTTGCTCCAGCTCATGGATGCCTGGCACACATCCACAAGTACGATGACCAGGTACCCTTAACAACAGATTCTGCTGGGAAGATGGGCTGAGGCTGGGCTCCCCTCAAGGTGAAGGGAAGGAGTGATCGGAGATCATTCACTGAGATCCTTAACAGAAACAAGACGTCATTTTGTGTCACCAAAGTTGTCCTACTGGTAACGGGGTCAGGAGGCTTGAGCTGGGGAAAGGCCCCTGGCATCCCAGACTGCTGGACTGGCTTGATCAGGGAGCCCCTGGGAGCAGGGGCCTCTGTCCCTCTTGTTTTCTCTGCAGGAAGAAGTTTGCTGACCTCATCCCCATAAAATATACTTTCTTATCCCCAGTCAGCATCTCTAGATAGCTTCCTCCAAAGGAAATGAGGGAACAGGGAGGAATGAAAGTCCTTCTGCTTCCCAGGCATTATTATTATTATTCTTGGAGAAGCTGAGCACATGCTAAATGACTTACGCACAGGAGCCTGTAAGCGTGCCTCTCTTTCAGCAAACCTAACACACAGTTCACACGCTGCCTATGAATTATCCAGGAAGTAATGATTTGCTTTCCCAATGGCATGTGTCTTACAAAAGGATTTGCTATGCAGTCCTTTAAAAACCCCCAAGCTCCCTGCTTTACTTTAAATAATGCAGTCCCACCCCTGCCCTCAATGAGATACTTGCCAATATTTCCCTAGATCCCTGAAGGCCCACAGAGCTGTAGGATATATTGTTTCTCAGGATAATCAAAGCTTTCAACTGACTTGCTGGGGTAACTGAACATTTTATTCCCTCTGGACAGTGTATGACAACTGTTCTCAAAAAAAAGTCAAAATTTCCAGGCCCAGAATACCCATTCTCACTAACCAGGCTAGTATGTTTGCCAAGAGCCGACCGTCTAAACCAGTTGTATTTGTTTGATTACACACATGCAGTTTAAGGTTTTTGAGTATCGTGCAGATGCTCCACTTGTAAGAACCCCAAACCGGGAATCTTAACTCATGCATTACATTTACAGATTTGCAAGAAAATCAAAGGCAAAGCTCTAAACAGCAGTATTCAATTCAAGCCTTTGACCCTGCACCAAGAGAACAGCAAGGGAATGCAGGCTTAAATGTTCAACACCAAAATCAAGTGCAGAAGGTGTATACCTATCCTACTCATTCTTCACAAGTTCTCACTTGTGAGAACCATCACGTTTATAGTGTACAGGGTTTATAGTGCACACTCTCCCTCCCTCTGTGTTTTAAGATGCTTGGTGTTTCAGTGAGCTGTGTTTTGGATATGAGTGAAAATACCACAGGGCACTGTACATAACACACTTTCTTAAAAATCTGCAATGCCTCCCCATCACACTCAGATAAAATGGTCTACACACTCCTGTGTGCATATGTTATTTACCAGACCCTGTCATTTCCCCCTGTACGTTCAGCCACTCTTCTGCAGTAGATTCCTGCTCCCTGGTCTTTTTCTCTATCATCGAACATGCTGAGCCCTTTTCTGCCTGGGGCCTTGCCATTAGGTGATCTCTCTTCTGAGATCATTCCCTGCTTCCTTACAGGATCGCACCTTCTTCTCTCAGTTCTCATTGCCCACATTCTCAGTTACCAGAACACTATTCCCTCGTCGCTGACCACAGCACCCTAGTAAGCCTCCTGCCCAGGGCTGTCATCTGACCTTATTCTGCTTATCTATGCTGCAGTGTCTGGTCTCTGCCTGCCACCCCTAGACACCCGTCAGGTCCACCCCCAACCAGTCTCTGGGCAGCAGAGCAGCCCTTGTCTGCCTCACAGGCCATGCCACCTCTGGGATCAGGGAGAGGATCAATGGTTTAGAAGGTGTTAGGTAAACGTTAGTCAAATCCAGGTTGAAGAAGATACATGGTGTAAACCCTGTCCTGTTGTGGAGTGGGCGTGGTCAGCTTCAGAAAATGATTTACTTCCATCTGCATTGGGAAACAGTCCTGTTCGTCACACAGGATGTAGCCAGGCCCAGGGATCCAAGTCAAGAATCTAGCCACTTAATGTTTTCATTGGTTAATTCCAACAAACTCACCAAGACCGTCCACTAACAAAATAATACTTTAGATGTGGAATGTTAAAGGCCCCTGGAATGCACAGAAATGTCTAGGATGCAGACGTAGTGACTGTAGAATTTACAGCTTTGTTTTTCAGGGTTGGGACAATTATAAAGGAGGAACATTATAATATCTTTAGTCATCCTGATATTTTGGTTTTGTTTTTTTTCCTGTTTTAGCCTTATTTTTCCTAAAAGGGAAATAACCCTGGCTACCAACATTGAACATCTGTGACATGTCAGGTGTTTACGTTGAATCACCTGCTGTGAAGTAGACGTAACTTTACCCATTTTATAAGTGAGGAAATGGAGGAAAAAGAACTTGTTCAAATGCAAACAGCTAATAAATGGAAGAGATGGGATTAAAACTTTAGTTAATTTAACCTCAAATGATGTATTCTTTCACTATGCTGGGCTGCCTCTCCCCAAATTAAAGACCAATCTGACATCCTATATGGAGCCTAAGCAGGTGTCTAGTCCAGAGGGCCACCCCTGCCCTCCATTCACAGATAAGTCAAACACAGTCTTTCGGAAATATCTGCACCGTCAGGATGTGGGAGTGATACCCCAGCACACTGGAAACAAAGGCCTTTAGGACGGGGATCCAGACACAGCACGCCATTCAAGTGCCACAGCCCGCACATGCACGCCCACAGCCTCGTGATGAAGCGCACGGTGGGCCCAGCCCCCTGGAAGTGCTGAGTCCTCTCTGGCATGGCCACAGCCCCTCATCAGGGATCCAGTACCTACAAACCACATCAGTTGTGGTTGCTTTCTTTCTAGGACCTGCCTATCTCCAATTTGGACTTTTCTAGCGTAATACATAGAAGAGTATTAGTAACAGTCGCCTAGTGAGTGCTCACTATGCCAGGCAGTTGGGCCTGATGCTGGTGCCCCCCCACATGTGCTGCCCTATTTCATTCTGATATTCCTTCATTCTGCTGAGCTATGCGTAAATAATATTATTGACTCCATTACACAGATGAGGAAACCCAGGCCAGAGAGGCTCACAGTGGGCGGCAGAGCTGGCTGCGCCCTCTAAGGACAGGCATCGTTGGTGAGAAATCAGTGCTCCCCTGTACACTAGTGGGGACCCAGAACACAGACCAAGGTGGGGACGGAGGTCTGCAAGCCTGGCTGGCCTCACTGCCTCAGTCCTTTGCTATGAGTTGCAGAGGACTCAGATGAGGCTTCTCCTGGGAAGACACCTGGATCAGTCAGTGCGTCCTTCAAAAGGGTCTGTTTAGAGAAGAGACATCAGCTGTGAATCACGGAGATGAACATGCAGAGATGGGCGGGGTGGAACAGGTCCCAGCAGAGTGTGCAGGTGGCACCTTGAGAGATGGCCAGGCAGGTGAGAGAGGCATTTGAGAGGTCATCCCAAGGACTTGGGGGGAGACAGCAGCTCCAGCGCCCTCCTTTTGTGACATGTGAGAGAGGCCTGCTAGCCCTCCTGCTTAGCTTTGCATCGAAGCCACCCTCTCTGGTTCTGTGGTACGCTCTGTCGCCTGGGGGTACCGTGGGTCCAAGGCCAACCTCCGGCGGGAGCCTTCCTTGATTCAGGGCTTGTATCTGGGATGGGGCAGCCACTCCCCACTGCCATGCAGGTGCTATTAGTGATAACCTCAATTGTAATGGACTTCAGTGGTGGTTCTCATCCAGGGGCAACTGTGCCCCAGGAAATATCTGTCGGTCTGGAGACTAGCCAAGGGGACTGCTATTGCTGGCACAGAGTGGGTAAAGGCCAGGGACACTGCTAAGTGTCTTACATTGCATGGCCTCATCACAAAGTGTCATCTGGTCTCAAATGTCAGTAAATGGTAAGTTGAGGGATCCTGGTGTAGAGTCATAGCTGGAAATCCCACTTGCTGAAACAGAAGGCTATAGAGAGGAACCACAGAAGACCTTGGCCCAAATTCTCCCCACTGGGCAGAGCTGCGCTGGAGAAAGCTGGCAAGTTTTGTTCTCTCGTCAATAACCTTGGTAAGAATGCTGCCAAGTTTTGCAAACACAGACACACAAGTACACTTACACTGAGACACAGATACACACAGACACGTACCAGATGCCAGCTCCGGGCTAAACACTACGCAGGCACTGCCCCAGCTCTCCCACAACCCTACGGATAGGACCTATTACTCTCTCCCGGAACACATGAGGACACATGGAAGCTCAGAGAGGCTAAGGGACTCATCCAAGGTCACACAGCTAGTAAGTGGATTTAGCCACAGTAGGTACTCAATAGGGTTTAAAGTAGGTGCAAAGAAAGGAAACTGGAGAGAAAGAAAGGGGGAGAGAGAGAGAAGAATAAGAGAGAGCAAGGAAGGAAGGACACTGGAGACAGGACAGAGACAGGGTGTGGGTCCAGACTGTCACTTACTGGCTCTGGCACTGGGACACAATCACTGCCTCCCTGGGCTTTTGTTTCTGTATTTGAAAGATGAAGGAGAAGATGTGCTTATCTCTCATATTCTGTGATTCTTTGAATTGTAAAGTGGAGTCTCCTCCTCACATTACAGATCATAGTTTCTTTGTCTCTCTCTCTGTTATGTCTATACTTTCCTTGTGGAAGTTTGCCCTCAATTTCAGGGATGCAAATAACATCTCTAACTCAGGTGGGCAGTAAGAAAACCACACTACTCCGTGATCGGTTAACAACATCCCATAAAAAAGCTATGATTTATTGTCTTTTGTTCACCAGCTATTGCCAGGAAAGCTAATATATGCTAACAGAAATGGAGGTAGGAGGCAGATGGCTGGAAATGTAACACACACATATATTTTAACTATGTAGATTTGAGCCAGAAATAAAATGAGAGCTGGGATGGCTCCAGGACAGAGAAAGAAAAAGATGTCTTTTTGGGACAAAAAGATAAAACTTGCCAAAAATCAAATGAGTTAGTTGTTGTGAGTCATTCATTGATTCTATCTACTATAAGGATGGTGCCATGTTGCTGTCATGGAGAGAAGATGCCCACACGGGGAGTTGTCTAGAGCGAGTCTGAAGCCAAGAAGAACTGGACACGCTTAACACTAAGTGTTTGCCAGACCCTGTTCTGGATAAAAATAGACACCTGAAGTTGGTCCTCCGAGGAAGAGGACTCAGAAACTGCATCACCAAGGAGGTTAATCGACTTGCCTTAGGTCACTGGGCTGCTTCTTAGCAGTCGAAAGTAGTAGATGGCAGCGTCACCGCCCTTGGCCAGGGTGTGACTCTGCCGCCACATGAGTATCCACATCCCTGCCCTGAAGTGCTTCAGTGGCTCTGAGTGTCTCTTTCCTCTGAAAATGATAGGGCCCCTGAGCTAGGCGATGCCTTAAAGATGACAGTGGATTTTCATGCTTCCTACACTGCAGAATGTTGAATGTTACTCACACTCGGCCTATGTGATGGGGAGACAGAGGCTGGGGGCTCAGACACCCCATCTCATCTCCACCTCACAGGGGCCTGCACTCTGGTGCTCCCACCTCTCTCCCCTCTCCCTGTTCCCATTTTAAAGATACCAAAACTGAGTCCCAGGGAGCTTGAATAGTAGAATAGAAGAGACTGTTGTTCCCCACCTGTCAAATGAGGAGGTGGGACCAGCTTCTGCCTTTGAGTACCATTTCCTGCCTTGTCAGGAGGGTCACGGGCTTTGAGGTGCCAAGAGCCGTGAAGACTCGGGAAGCACGTGTGAGGGGCATGGTCGTGGCTGTGTTTTGTGGAGGTTCTCAGATCAGCGCAGTAGAGCCCTGTCTGGGGACCCATGAAGGGATATGAGGATGCTATTCAGAAACAGAGAAGCCCAGACTGTCCCTGGGAGACTGTGGTCACCATTCCATTCTGTCTAAGGAGTGTTCCTCCGAGCACCAGCCAATCCCAGGTCCCAAACAGAAGTCTGGGGCCGTAGCCACTCAGGAGCCTGTCCCTTTAGGCAAAGGGAGATATATGGGTATAAAATGGGACATTTGGCCCCAGAGACAAACATGCATGAAGGGACGTGATGTGGAGAAGCCAGGGGAAGGCTGCCACCCTTTAGCCTCCCAGAAGCCAGGAGAGGAGCTAGAACTATCCTTGTCTTCATAGGGAGTGTGGCCTATTTCAGACTTTTGAACTTGAGACAGTGCATTTCTGCTGCTCTGTGCCACCCAATTTAGTGGCACTTTGTGACAGCAGCCTATAAAACCAATCCAGGTAGGGCCCAAGCTGACTCTTGTTTTCATCTTGCCTTGCTTGGATGGCTTTTGCCCTCATGTAGGAGATGTACTTCTTACTTTTGCCGCTGTAAATTTTGGGGTCCAAAGGCACAGGCACCTGAACTGAACTTGCTGCAGGAGAGTCCCACCTTTCATTATTGCCTCTGCCTTAAAAGGGAGGAGGAGGGCAGAGAACCAGACAGGAAAGCCAGTGCACTGAGAGTGGATCCTCGAGAGCCCTGGCATTGGAAGATGCCACCAAGGCTGATCTAGGCATGATTTCCCACGCTGGGCTTCTTGTCTGTGGGTGGCCACACACCGCAGGATTACGTAGGCATGTTTCATCTCCGCCCAAACCACATGGCTGTCGGCTTCGTTCTTCTCTCCTGAAGACCTCCATACCAGAACCCTGGCCTGCCATTTATTTTACTTAAAAACTAGAGGCAGTTTCTTGAATCTAGGAGGTGGGTTAGGGTGAAATTATAAATAGCTCTGAGCAGAGAGACCACATGAGAAGTTCTGGGTAAGTCACTGCTCTGCCACTAACAGGCTGTTTCTCCTCGATGGAATCAGGCCGAACTCCTTGAAGCTCAGGATCTTTGCTGTGTTCTGAATGTTGGTGTCTTTATAAGGGTAACATTTCAAACTTTCCAACTCCGCAAGGATTCTGGATGCATTTGTAGAGTGCTATGAAAATTAAATCAGCTCTTTGGGGCAGCGGTCCTCTACGTTTTGGGCACCAGGGACTGTTTTCATGGAAGGCAATTTTCCCACAGACTAGGGTGGAGGGGCATTTGCTTCTCATAAGGAGCACACTCCCTAGATTCTGCACACTCTTTACAGCCGGGTTCGTGCTTCTGTAAGAACCCATGGCCGTGCTGACCTCACAGGACGCGGAGCCCAGGTGGTGATGAAAGGGGAGCAGCCGGCAGTACAGACCCACTCACCTGCCACTCCCTTCCTGCTCTGCAGCTTGGTTCCCCACGGGCCACAGTCTGATACTGGCCCATGGCCTGGGGGTCTGGGGACTAGGACTGTGGGGAGACTCAGTAGATATTGGGTGCTTTAGGGAAATTAGAATGCTTTGGGGACTGTATTAGTTTCCCATGACTGCTGCAACAAATTACCATAAACTTGGTGGCTTAAATCAACAAATGTATTCTCTTATAGCTCTGGAGGCCAAAAGCCCCAAATCAGTTTAAGTCAAAATCTAAGTCACAACAGGGCCACACTCCTCAGGAGGCTCTGGGAGAGATTTATTCCTTGCTCTTCCACTGGCTGGTTGCTGCTGGCATTCCTTGCCTGGTGACCATGCCCTCTCTGCCCCCATCCTCCCCAGCCTGTGCCTGTGGTCACATTGCCTTCTCTCTTCTCTATAGACCAAATCTACCCCAGCTGTCCCTTATTAGGACACTTGTGATTGCCTTTAAGGCCCACTCAGGATGCCGCAGGACAACCCCCCAAGGCAAGAACCATGCTTAGTCCACATGCCCAGACTCTTGTCCTCATAAGGCAGCATTTACAAGTTCCAGGGATTGGGACCTGATATCTGTAGGTGGCCATTATTCAGCCTACTCTAGGGACACCATTAATTATAATGACAAATTATGTACGTTCATAAGATGCCTTGCAAAGTAACACAAGGTAAAGCCTGTTATGGGCCAGATAACTTACGTCCCAGATATTGTTAATGCTGACCCTGAGAGGGAAAATTATTAACCTCCTTTTATAGACAAGGACACTGAGGATCAGAGAGGCACAGGAGCCCACCCGGGATGGCACAGCTGGACCCCCACTTGACAGCTGGTGTTCTTTCACTCCTTCTCCCTATAGTGCATGAAACAGAGCATGGACGTGGGTAACTAATGCCCTAGACCCCACATAGCAGGTCTTGCTTCCACTCTTACATGGAATAGAACCCTCTTGTACCTCTTAGACATATGTTACCCGGAGAATCTGCTGCCTGTGAACGCCTACTGGGGATGCAGCAAAGCACCTCACTATTTCCTTGCCCTTGGAGGAGAATAAGGTCTTCCCAAAGGTGCTTCAATGTAGAGACGTGGCTCAGTGTGGAGGAATCACACTGGGCAGAAATCTGGGTTTTCCCACATGGTCACCGGCTCAGGACTGTGAGGTATGCAGCATAAGTCAGGTGGCCTCACTGCTCTCCCTCCAAAGCCCTGGACAGCCACATCCCCGAGCTGCTCTCGAACTCTGTGGCTGAGCCTGTGTTTCCCTGTCACTTAGCCTCTCAGCTCCCTTTGTTCCGCTGATGGAGTCACCCAAACCCAAACCTTCTCTTCTTCTTTCTAAAATCTTTCCCTGGCCTTCTGGGAAACTCAGGGCCAAACTCTGTGCTCACTGGTTGTCCCTTCCTTCACTGTTGCTTTTCTTGTGTTTGTACCTTTCACTTCTTTATCCCATTTTCATGATCTCATTGCACTTGAGACTATTCTAAGGTACCTTGAACCCAATCTGGAAGTAAGAATGATAATTGAATCAAGGTGAACCAAACTTTCCTTTGGTCAATTAAAAAAAAAAAAAAACTCTTATACTTTGGAAAGTAATTTTCTTAAACTAAATGCTCTGGAGGCAAAACCATGTAGGATTAATGAAAAACTCCTCCCCAAGCCGAGCTAATCAATTAATAACTAATGTTGCAGTTCCAAAGTGTGTCATCACTGTTTACAAAGCTTTCCACATCTTTTATTCTACTTCCCCTGCCTATAATACTGTGAGATGAAGTGTCTACTACAATTATTCCCATTTTTCAGATGATGAAACTGAGGCTTAGAGAGGTTAGTGATGTGACCCATGTCACCAAGCCAGGACTTACCCTTTGGTTCTACCTTTTTCTCTGCTTCCCCATCTCATTAGTGAGGGGAACTTCAGCCAGACTGTCTTCTTTGCCAATACCCCCCCTAGCCACACAGGACCTTACCTGTCATGGCCATAGGTTTTGGGAGCGTGGTACATGAAAACATTTCCTTGGGCCCTCCTTGCCCAGGCACTGGCCATGTCGATCACTGGGCAGGTGATAAAGTAGTCCCTAGCAAAAGGGGAACACAGGAGGAAGGCAGGTTACACATAGCTCTGCCTACATCTGTGCCCAGCAAGGGCTTTTCCCAGGCAAGGTTCCCTCAGGCCCCGAGCCCCTCACCTAGCCCTATAGAGGACACCCCTTCTCACATTCCCGAGAGACCCTCTGGCCCCACTGCTGCACTGTCAAAGGAGCTGGGGTACAGTGCACAGCCCTCAGATATGCAAGGGACATGATCACAAAATGCTGTCCACAGTGATGCGTTTTAGGGCCCAACTGCATGTTAATCTGTGGGGTAAACATCATCGCAGAACATCAATTTTATTTAAAGATTGGAAGCAAAACACATTCTAGGAAAACAAGAACAATATACTTTGGAGAAACCCCCCAGGGAATGTTTGGCAATTTCTGGAGAGTTTTGGTTGTCATAGGTGGTGTGAGATGTGCTCTGGAAGGGGCTAGGAAGCTGCTGGACATCTTCCAATGTGCAGGAGCCCCTCAGCAAGGGAGGATCCAGCCTAGAGTGTCAGGAGTGGGGCAGCTGTGGGACCCTACCCAGGACTCCTGGAGTTTCACGTGTGCTCCCTCTCTGGGGATAACGTGAATATATTTCAGAAGCAACAGCTTATAGCTGTGGGGTCCTACGTGCAGTGAGGAGTGGGCCATGTGCCCTGAAAGGGAACAGGCCCAGGAAGAGTCAGACAGGCCCAGTGGGTTTGAATCCCATCTTCACTGTGGAATGCAGATGGGGTTCTCAGCAATCCCTTCACCTCCCTGAGCCTCCATCTTCCCAGCTGAGAGGTGGGCCAACGGTGCCCACCCTGCAAGGATGTTGTAATGACCAGGTCCAACAATACCCATGAAAGTCCCTCAGCTGGGGGGCTGCCCACCCTGTTTTTCTGGTTGTTGAGACAGAAACTTCTGGGGAATCTACAGGACAGCTCGAATACCTATGGATGAAGCTCTCAGGTCAGTGGAGCAGCTGTGGGTGTCTTGAATGACAAATGAAGGCAACTGTGTTTCCTCTCATGGTCACCTAAGGTGTAGGCACTATGAGCGGCACAAGGATGGGCTCAGACCTACAGGAAGAGCTGCCCACTGGAAGGCCTCGGGAGGCCCCTGCTGAGACACTGAAGGCAGGGAGGCCCTCAAGGCCAGGCCTGAGTTGCCCAGTCCTGACTCTGGCCAGAAAAGCTAAGCCCTCTGCCTCCCCATAGCACATGAGGCATCCTTACAGCCAGAAGAGGCAGAATTGAGGCAAGAGCCTGGGTTCTCTGGCCTCCAGCCCTGGGGTCTCTCCACAGCACAATCTGGCAAGTGCTGACTTGATTACAAGCCTCTCTGGGTCAGGGACTGGACATCTGTGAGTTCTGACAGTCCAGCCCAAGGCAGGGCCTCCGGAAATAGCTGCTGGGTGTTTGGTTTAAAGCAGAGCTCTCCACTAGAGGGAAAATTAAAGCCTTTCTGGTCTCCAAGACCCAAGTAGATGGTACAAAGTTTTAGTCTAAACTAATGACCTCAAATTAGAAACTCCAGACTCCTGGGTGGAGAGAACAGCAGAGAAGTGGGTCTCTAACACTTTGAAGTTTGTCCCTTCCCCACAGAGTCAAGTTTAGCAAAAGCCATGTCACTGGGCCTATCCCCAGGGACATGGAGCAAGAGGCAAGCAGGCCAGCGTGGACTCCCCAGAGGGACAGAGGAAGGAAGATGCCAGGTGCTGACCCACCTCCACACCACAAAATTCTTCCTACAAAGGAAACCAAGGATATGTCAGGGCCTGTGAGGAGGCTTGAGGGTGACCCAAGGTCTGTGTGCCTACCAGGGTCTTACCCGCAGGGGCCTCTGAAGAAAGAGAGAACCAGAACCCTGGTTTTATTTCCTTATTTCTATTCAAAGTTCATTCTTCATGTTTCTGCTGTGTGCTCTTATAAGATAGTTCTTGGCCCCAGCAAGTTCATGCTGTCCTGGCCTGGGAGAGGTGTCAGGCCAGTCCTGACACTACCAGGTGGGGCAGTGCTATTAGATTAGAGAGGGACACTAGTGACAGCAAGGCCTATGCCAGATTATCTAGGGTAGGGTCCCAACAGGCTTCCCTGGAGAGGGACACTGGAAATAGCAGGAGCTGTGCCATCTAGGGTAGTATCCGAACAGGCTTGCCTGGGTGAGAGAAGCTTCAGCCACTAACAGGTCTAGGCACATACGCAGTGGGCATAGGAAACAGCTGCAACTGGGGAGAAGCCTCTCCGAGCCTGAGCTGTTCCCACATGGGGGGTGGCTGTGGGCACAAAACCTTCCTGTCCAGGACTTGCTTCCCCTGTGACAAGTCAACTCTCTCTGCCAGCAGAGTCAGCTTGGGGAGCTTTTAAAAATGCTCATACCCACCAGGTCGACTATCTTTTAAATGAGCCCAGGAAGGGGCTGAGGGTCCCTGGGCTCTGTCAGCAGGAGGCCAGGCACGCGGTCGGCTGTCCCTGTGTATTTGCTGAGCAGGGCCTCATCTCCTGGACTGTAGGACAGGCACCTCGAATAGCTGCTGCCTCTGCCCTCCAATGGCTCCTGGAGAGCTGGGGCCTACCCTCATTTCTCCCTCTGGCTGGGGCTCCTTTGGTAGCAGGGTCCACTGCACAGTGCTGCAGGGCTGCCCTTGGAGGTGAGTCACCTGGTGCTGTAGACTGAATGATGCAGAGAGAGCTACAGGCAGAGCCCTGTGCCCTCCCTCCTCATTCACAACCTGAGTGTCAACTAAACCAACTCTAAAACAGGACAGGAGGATTCAGGGCCCTCCGCAGCTTGGCTCACCGGGTAGCATTCTCCAGAGCCTGGGAGAAGGTGGCATAGTCATCTGTGGAATGTTCCAGGGAGTAGAACCACGTAGCAGCAGCCTGGACACGGGCATCTGAGTCTTTGCCACCCAGGGAGTTCTGCAGGGCCTGGTAAAAGGCTGTTTTGCTATTGGTCCTGCCCTGACGTTCTTCAAATTGCTATAAAAGAAGACACGGAATTCCTCAGTCAGAGTCTGAAAGGCCCGAGGCAGTGTCCCTCAAACCCTGTTCTAGAATTTTCTCTCTGGGAAGTACTGGAACATGGCAGTAAGTACATGGGTGGTAGAGCCAGACTGTTGGGTTTGAGTCCCAGCTCTGCCTCCCAGCTGTGTGACAAATGGCTGTGCCCCTCTGTGCCTTCCTTCCCCATGGAGTTCTAGGAAGTGCTGAAAACGGTGCCCAGTGCTTAGTAAGTGCTCAGCGGACGTCAGCTATCATCGCAACCTGAGGACAAGTCACACCCCTGCATCTCACTCCCTCAGCCGACTCATGTGTAGCTGTGATCTGATGCTGAGGGGGAGCTAAACTGAGTTTCATTCACTAACTCGGTCATTCATCACCTGCATACGTTACATGCACTTTTATATGGATAAACATAATCTTCACACAGGGCCAACCATGTGCCAGCCTTCGAAAAGCAGCCATGAACATGCTGATCAAGGTCTCTATCTCATGGGGCTCACGTTCTAGTGGGCAAATAAATGTACAGTTCATCAGGAAACTGCTGTAAAGAAAAGTCAAGCAGGACATGGGGCTGGAGAACATGGGGTAAGGGTTCTATAGGATGGCCAGGGAGGGCTCCTAGCTCTTTGTGGGGTGCGTGTCCAGACGGGAACAACTTTCTCTCTCTTACTCTCTCTCCCCTCCCCCTACTCTGCCCCCCTCCCTCCATTCTGCCTCCCTCGCTCCATTCCTCCCTTGTTATGGCCTTGCTGCTGTGCTGTGGAACTCTGGGATGGATCATTTCCCTATTTCCTTTCCCCAGCACTCAGTTTCCTCGTTTTGGAAGACAAGGGGCAGCGGAATGTCATGAATGCAGCTCCCGGGTGTGAGGCCCGGACCCCATGGCCCTTCCACAGTCCTATGATACATGTTTACATAGTTCTAGAATCTTGTGCAAACAGCAAAACGTGCTTATCAGCACACCCTGGCATGTTTAAATTGCTTCTCTAAACATTTCTAAGCACACAGGACCTGTGATTAGAATTCAGGGAGGGGGTGCGATCCGTGAGCAGTCCCTCCTGGGTGAGGACATCCTTGCCTCTCGGATGGGCTTAATGAGAGGAGATGGGACCAAGTCAGGGGAATCCCTGATCAAAGGCACATTTAGTGGCCCCTGTGCACCAGCTTCAGAGGAGATTGAGGAGCTAAAGCTAGGAAGAGGATGTCATAGAGAGTTTCCTTTTAATACTATCATCTGTAATATTTTATTTCTTAGAAAAAGCTCTGGAGCCAATATGACAACGTATTAATATCTTGCAAATCTGAATAGTTGCTATATGAATATTCATCATATCCGTGACTTTTCATTATTTTTTACTATGATCAAAAATAATCTCTGTCACGTGAGACAGTTATTTTATCCATTCAGGACACACATAGACACAGACAGGCACATTCACAGACCTGAAATAACAGTCATGCATAACATTCACACTTCTCACCCTTACCACATATAACGCCTATGACAATTTCTACTCTAGTCTTTTCTGGTCTAATCTAGTGTATTTAAAAAACGCCTGCCTGTAATCTATGATCTTGATCTCACAACCTACCAAGGGGGAAAACAACATTGTATTTATTCTCCGTCCTTTTCTGTCTACAACATTTGATTACAAAGTGATTTCAGTGACCACTGCCATCCTCTTATTATTTATAAACTTTGTGCTAAGTACCACACATGTTCATTTCACTGAAGCATCAAAATAACCTCGGGAATTGGGTATCATGTGATCCCATTTTATAAATCGTAATTCTGAGGCTGAGAGAATCTACCAAGCTGACTTAGGGTGACACAGACAGGAAGCACAGGATGTAACCCCTGGGGGATCTGGGTGTGGCCTTGCTGACCAGTATTTTGGAGCTGGCCAGAGTGTGGGCAGCACAGGGGCACTAGGGACTAAGGAGGAGCACATTTCCAGCAAGGCCTGGGACCCACATATCTTCCTTCTTGGCAAGAACCAGGGCGCAGATGCTGTTGCCAGTTTAATTAGAGAGGCAGCAGGAGGGAGCTGGGGCCACCATGTGACAGTGAGCACTGGTTTCCACGCTCTGTAATTACAGGCAAGATCAGCCTCCCCACAGTGGATTGGGTACAGGCAAGGGCTACATGAAGGGGCTGTCACAAAGTATATATATATGACTTATTAAAAGGAAAAAAAATAAAAATAAAAAAGGCACACAAACAAACAAACAAACAAAATATCAGTGAGGCGTTGGTGTGCCTTTTTAAAGTACCTTCATTAACACATCCTGGGGAAGAGTTAGAGCCCTTGCATGCCTGTGGCCAGGTGGGTGGAGCATGGAATTTGGCATTTGAGAGACCTACTTTCAGTTCTGGCTCTGATCTGGGACCTCTGGTGATTTGTCTCCATTGGCAAATTTGTTCAGTGAGTAGACCTATCGGCCTCTCTACATCAGGCCAGTATATTGGGGGTGATGGTAGACTGAAACATTAATGATTACAAAGTGGCTGACACACAGGAGACAGACTCTAGCCAGTAAATTATTAAACCTAAAATCAGTAAGGCAGGTGAGAAATGCCCTCTGTCTATGCTCTATGCCACGGGGTGTTTGAGAGAGGTAATGAAACCTCTTGGCTGCAGCCCCTTGCCCTCGAGTCACACCCATTTAGTAGCTGTCCAGCACGTGGCTGCTTTGCCAGGCAGCTCCAGGCATCCAGGACACATCAATGAACAAAGCAGGCTGTTCTCTGCCCACATAGGGCTTCTAGCTGGAGGGACAGAGTCTAGCACACAGTAAACCAATCCCTTACAGCCTGCCTGGGGTGGTCCACGCTCTGGGAGGAAGGAGACCAGCGCACAGAGCAGGGGACAGGACAGGGGCACTCGCCAGGGTATCAGACTGGGTGGTGTGGAGGATGGTTGGCCCAGACTGGAGGGGCCTGAGCATCAGGACTCTATGTAGCAACATAGCCAGTGGGGTGGGTGGGGCAGAGGAACAGGGCTGAGGCCAGAGGGAACGGGGAATGGCAAGCCAGGTAGCCTCACCACTTTGCTTCACGTGGGGCCCAGAATGGATGAGTGAATGGATAAATGAAGGAATGCCCCCAGAGTTCTCTACACTCTGAGGTAGATAGAGACGCAGACGTTTCCTTGTTCACCTAAGGAAGATAAATTGAGGACCAACCTACTGTTGGCCAGGGACTGAGCATTCAAAACGAACGTGACACAATTCTTGCCCTGGAGCAGAGCCTGGTGAAGTTGGAGGGGCCGACTAAGGAGTGAGCCAAGAGCTCCGTGAACACTGGCTGACCACTCATGGCCAGCGGAGAGAGGGAGGCTTGGGATGCAGAGTGATGGTCTGCTCCAATCAGCCTCCTCTCCCCCCACTCCTCTGAAAGGGCCCCTCATCAAGACCTCCTGCAACCCACACCCCACAATCCCAGGCCCAAAACCTTAACATCTGCCCTCATTTCATTCAATCTGTGGCATTTGACACTTGACTTCTGCTTCCTTGTGGAAATGCTTTCTTCTCTTGACTTTTCAGATATCCCATTTTCCTAATTTTCTTCCAGATTTAAATGCACAGCCCTGACCTCTTTCCTACACTCCCAACTGATGTACCAACTGCTGAACCATGATATGTCCTAAATCTGATCATTTCTCACTATCACCATGTCTAGGAGCCTAATTTACTAGCCTTCTCCCTGGATTTCTGTAACAGAGAGCGATCTAGTCTCTACTTCTTCTGTTCCCTCTCCTTAGTCACTTTCCATATAGCTACCAGAATGCTGTTCTTTTTTTTTTTTTTTTGAGACAGAGCCTCAAGCTGTCCCCCTGGGCAGAGTGCCATGGCATTACAGCTCACAGCAACCTCCAATTCCAGGGCTCAAGCGAGTCTCCTGCCTCCGCCTCCCAAGTAGCTGGGACCAAAGGCGCCCGCCACAATGCCCGGCTATTTTTTGGTTGCAGCCGTCATTGTTGCTTGGCGGGTCCGGGCTGGGGATTCGAACCTGCCACCTTAGGTGTACGTGGCTGGCGCCTTAGCCGGTTGAGCTATAGGCGCCGAGCCAGAATGCTGTTCTTAAAAGGTAATTGAGCTGGATGCTATGGCTCATGCCTATAATGTTAGAACTTTGGGAAGCTGAGACAGGAGAATAACTTGATCCCAGGAGTTCAAGATCAGCCTCTACAACACCACATCTTTATAAAAAAAATTTTTTTTAAATTAGCTGGGTGTGTGGGTGGCCACTTGTAGTTCCAGATACTCAGGAGTCTGAGGGTGGAGGATCCCTTCAGTCCAGGGATTGGAGGCTGCATTGAGCTATAACTGCATCATTGCACTCCAGCCTGGGCAACAAAGCAAGATGCAGTCTCTAAAAAGTATTAAAAATAAGAAAGCAAAATCAATATAATCACTTCCTAGCTTAAAACATTCCCATAATAGGGCTGTGTACATTGGATACTTTTTCTTCCATTCCTGTGATACTTTGCTAAGAAGAACACTTTCCAGCTCCATCTATATGAACATGAAGGACGGAAAGTCTCCATCCAAATCTATAACCTAGTAACAGCCTAAGAATACGGGAAGAGGGGAGGGAGAAGGGAGGGGGGATGGGTGGAGGGAGGGTGATTGGAGGGATCACTTCTATGGTTTATCTTACAAGGGTACAAGTGAATCTTTCTAAGAGTAGAATATGATTGTCTTAACACAATAACTAAGAAAATGACATGAAGGCTATGTTAACCAGTTTGACCACACTGTACCCCAGAATTGCATTAATGTACATAGTTATCATTTAATAATAATAAAAAAAAAACATTCCCCTAACTGCCCCCATAAGGAGAATGAAGTTCCTTTTCTGCTGGCCTTCGAGGTTCCAGCTCACTCCCACCCTTCCTGCCTTGACTTCCTCTCCTCTCACTCCCGCTTGTTCCCTGGGTTTCCTGGCACACTGACTGTCCTGTGTGCCCCAAACAGCCAGGACACCCTGCCTCAGGGACTTTGCATCAGCTCCTCTCCTTGATGTCCCCAGACCTGTCTCCTTATCACTCAGATCTGTCCAAAAGCCACCTCCTCTGAGAAGCCTTTTTCATCCGGCACTTCCCCCACAGCAACCTAGTTCTAATATTCTTCAGGGCACTATTCAGACTGAAATTCCTATTTACATACATATCACTGCCTGTGTCCCCTCACGAGACCAGTCAGGGGCTTTGTTCATTTTGGTTACAATGGTTTCCTCTAGATCTTAGAAAAGTCCAGGGCACAGCATCCCCTCACCAAACCTGTGTGGGATACACGTGTGAGCTGACACACAGGATCTCCCACTGTGCTGCTCAGCGCAATGTTAAAGATCAAGGGGGCACCTTCATCCAGCACAGCTGGCTCAGTGCTGAGGGCTCGCCACATTTTTGGGGACCCTCAGATTTTTCTTTTAATGTCTTTTAAAATCAGAAGAAATGATACAATAGTAATAAAGATATAAGAAATAATGCAACCTGGTTTGCATTTATCACCGTACGTCAGTGGTTATGAAATGGAATTGCTAATATTTGACATGTAAGTGCTGGCTGTATGTTCCGGGGTTGCAGAGCTGGCAGGAGGTTTTGCAGGGTGCCTGCCTGGGGCTGCATAGCCACTAGGGTTCCCTGGGTGCTGGGAGCTGTCTGCCTTGCTCGGAAGTCTTCTTATAAGGCCACAAGGAGACAGGTGGGGTCCTCACTGTGCCACTCAAAGTCTGAAGAAGCTGTAGCTCAGATGAGTTAAGCAACTTGCCTGACTTGTGCGGCTAAAGCCAGGAACTGAGACGCATTTTCCTGAATCCAGGTCTCTGTGATGCCCTGGTTCCAGCTCCTAACAGCCCCCCATCCCTGAGTAGCCGGAATTTAGTGCAACAGCGCCTCTTTTCAGGAAATCTCTTTCACACACTGGGGACTCCCGCATGCTCCTCTTACTATATAATCTGTCACCAAAGGCTCGATATTCCTGTGCTGGGGCTTGTGCCAGCGCCTCGGGCTGTCAGGTGCCGCTTTCCAACTCTCAGACGGGCTGCCCTCCCCCACCGCTCCCCGCAGGGCCCCCATCCACCTGCTCCTGGCCGCGCTCAGGGGCACAGCCCCTGTGCTCTGTTCTGATTTCTCCTGCCTTCCTTGGAGATGCTTGTGCTTGGAGGGGAAGGCAGAACATTGTATCTTGGAACAAATCTGCTTTTGATCATGCAAATGAATGTCCCGTTAATGTAGGCAGCCTGTCAATATCACCAGTTAGGAAGAGAGAGGAACGGAGAAACATTCCCCACCACAGTGACTGATGAAGAATTTCAACAGAAAGCTGCTACTTCAGAAAATAAGATCATTCACGGCGAATGGAGAACATCTCAGGCATCCCTGAAGCTCCGCTGGTAGGTTAACTTTTCTGGGTGTCAGAGGGGTTACCCGGGTGGGTAGTAGTTGGCCTGAAGTGGTAAGTGGGTGAGCCCCTATCCACCCACCCTCTTTGGTCTGATGGAATTTGTGGATTTCTGATGAGCTGACTGGAGGAATCCAGGGGCTGAACTTGGGGCAAAGGGGCTCCTGCCCCCATGACTTCCCCAGGAAGCTGGCCTGTGTGTGTTTGTGGACTGTGCTCTGGGTGGTATCGCTGCCAGGTTGGCACGAGGAGATAGCATGTGTGTGCGTCTGCTGTGGTTTGGAAATTGGTCTCAGGTCAGGCAACAGAATTCAGTCATTGCACATTCTTTGTATTTCTGCTTTCTGTGGATAATTTTTCTGGACCAGGGACAGTAGCTTCGGATATTAATCCTCAGAGTAAAATTAAAGAATTAAATGAACAAAGATAACAACCTTTGTGGAAGCCTAACTATTAGACACCTGTATATATTTGAATCCTCTGAATGTCTTTATGAGGCTATTTACTAATAAACTCCCTATTTTACAGTTAGGGAAACTGAGGCTCACGCTCTGGGAAATTTGAACACTTCCATTTACAAACCAAGGACATGCAGGACACTCCACTCTGCTGACAGATGGCCGAGTAGCAAGGTCCTGGGCAGTTCTTTGGCCATTATGTCACCCCATCTGGCTGTGCTGCTGTGGGACCCCACGCCCCTCTGGCACAGACGTCTATCTCTCCACAGAGCACGTGTCCAGCTGACGTCAGTTTCCCTTGTTCATTTTCTATTGCCTTAGCTGACAGAGATCCCCCTTGAGGGGAGGAATTTAGCTTGTATTTATGCCCCAAACACCTGGTCCAGAATCTGGCACATAGTAAATGACCTTGTGTATGCCACAAAATTAAACAAGCAGGTCTCAGTGTCAGAAAGGACATGCTTGACTCCCTGTCTGGCAGATGTGGTGTCCCGCTTCTTACCCCTAGATTAGGCACAGGGTCTGGGCAGACATCAAAGGACAGAAGGGGCTTCTGGGAACAAGACTCTCAGGGATGTGCCATCCTTGGGTCCTCCTCAGCTAATGGGAGCTGGACTCAGGTGCCTTGGAGCTTTCTGGGGGGGGGGAATGGGCAAACATATAAACCCAATTCTGAATGCCTGTTCAAGCAGGCTAAGGCTAGTTGGGGACACCCAGGGTGGTTTGAAGTTGGGGTGTGGGAGTGCAATTTTGGGGTTCGCCGGGTGTCCACAGCACTCTCCTGCAGGCCTGTGGTTCCTCTGAGAGGTGTGCGTGTGGTCAGGATGGAGGTGGTGTGTGCATTTACTCTACCTTGTCTTCAGTCCTGCAGAGAGGGGTCATTGGCCCCATTGGGGGCCAGAGGGGAGAATTGGCTTTATAAATAGCTAGTTAGCTGACCTTGGACAATCATTAAACCTCTCTAAGCCTTTTATCCTCAGCACAATGATATAAAATACCAGTCCTTGGCTCCCTACCTCACAGCCTTACAGTTGAGACAAAGTGAGAATGTGTGTAGGATTGTGAAACCCACCCAGCAACCTTTATGCTAGCTGGGTTTGCATGCAACTGACTACCCATCACAACAGCCTGGGTGAACAGAAGGCTTTTGGAGGAAGGCCTAGATTTTCCCAGAATGCTCTAAGGATGCCTTTGGAGGCAGAGACTTGAATTTGAATTCTAGCTTCTCTCTGAACTGGTTTTCCATCTGAAAAATAGTAATAATCTTTGCCTTGTAGAGGGTAACTTATTTCATTGAAGACCCCTAGGTTAAGAACCAGCATATAGTCAATTCTTCATAATTTTATTCATCCAACCCACTGAATGTTTACTGCATACGTACTGTGAGCAACATGTCCGGAGGAACAGACTTATTTCTACATACCAGAGACGCAGCAGTTTCACACATTCTAAGTGGGAAAGAAAGACAATAGACAGCAAAATTTACAAATGTTGGGAGGCATTTGTATGTCTGTCTCAGGCGTTTGTATGAGCGCTGGGGTGGGCATGGGATAAGGGGTACAGAGTGCCAGGAACGTGGCTTCCCTTCCAATTGGAGTGGTCAAGCAGGTTCTCTCAAGCAGACTCTGAAGGAGGTAGAGCAGTAGGTTACCTAGGGAAGAACATTCTAGAGAAGGAAAGAGAAAATACCAAGACCTGAAATGGAAGTGTGCTCAGTATATTTGAGAAACCCCAAAGGGACCAACCCATAAGGCTGATGTGCAGTGAGCAGGGGCAGAGGCAGGAAGTGAGGTCAGAGAGCTAGCAGGGACCACATCACACAGGGCTCTGGCAGCCATCGGAAGTGAGAGGAGGCCACTGGGGTGAGGGTTTGGGGGAGTGGAGTGACCTGCTGTGACTTGCACTGTGCTGGCTGCTGTCAGCCTTGTGGATTGTAAGGGGCAAAGGCAGATGCAGAGAGACGGGGGTAGGGGCTCCCACAAAGATGCTGGAGAAAGAAGACGGCTTCTGGTTTTCAGCCTGAACATGCAGAGGAGCAGTTGCTGAGATGCCACCGAGTACAGGACAGCATGCCTGCTCAAGTGGGGCACAGAGGTGGGATCAGAGGTGCACTGTAGATGTGTTAATGGTGGGAAGTTAGGAGGCATCTAAGTGAAGACGTCAAATGGACTGTTGGCTAACCCAGTCCAGAATTCAAGCGAAAATTATGGCAGGAGCTACATATTTAGATGTCAGCAAAAGCATAACAGGGCCCTGAAAGAAGTGAGTGGGCTTCTAATCCCACCTCCACTGCTCTCCTCCTGCCTACAACCTCCCCGCAGTCCTCTGCATCAGGCAGGCCCTAGCTGAACTCCCAGCAGGATGCAGGCTCTCAGAAACCACTCCATGGCTGCACTAACTCATGTTTCCACGACAGTGAATGAAAGAGTGACGCAAAGAAAGGACAGTTTACAGTGGTTCCCAACCTGTGGGTCACGACCCCTTTGTAACATATCCTGTATATCAGATATTTACATTATGATTCATCACAGTAGAAAAATTACAGTTATGAATTACAGTTATGTAAAATTATTACAAAAATAATTTTATGGTTGGGGGTCACCACAACATGAGGAACTGTATTAAAGGGTCACGGCATTAGGAGGCATTAGGAAGGTCGAGAACCACTGGTTTATACCAATGGATAAATGTGCTGAGGAATAACAGCTGTGGAACTGGGCTGGGAGCAGCTCTGCCCTGTCCCGGGAGGGATTTCTCTATCCTAAGGTCCCTGACTGGAGTGGCGCTTCCCAGCCAGGCCCAGTCTGGGTAGTGAGCCTCTTGCTGGTGGGCCCACCTTTTAGAAGTAGACAATGGAAACTTCTTAAAAACCTTAGAAAGAAAGTCAATGATAGAGAGAAACTCAAATGCATCCTCGAGTAGAGATCCCAGTTGTCTGCTCCTGGCTGGAGTGGTTCAGAAATTCAGGACCAAATCAGGAAAGTCCCAAGGACACCACTGGACCAGGGCTGAACCAGGGATGTCAAAGTGAGAGGTGACCCTCTCACAATGAGCTGCCATAATCAGAGAATACGTGCCTGGGCTGCCCTCTGGACCAGCACAGCCCCAGGTCTGCCAATGAGAACCTCACCCCTGATGGATGGCATGTCCACCGTGGTGGAAGGGCTGGCTGGGGAATAGCCAGCAGGGCCTCATCCCTCTCCACCCCACTTGCCCTGTCTAGGGTGACCCCAAGGCTGCTGGGAATATAAAAGTAGACCTTTCTCTTTTTCAAAAGTCAGAGATGGCTAAGATAAGTCTTCAGCACATGGTCCAAAGAAGCAGAGCAGAGAGGAGAGAGTAACTTCTGTACAAAGGGTGCACATCCTCCCCTGTGGGGCAATCTCGCATAAGGAGCTGTGTGGACAAGGGTCAGGGCCAGTCAGTGGCCAGCTCACACCCACCTCGCCCCCATCTCCAAGGCGAGTTGTGTTTAGGGACAGCAGAAAGATGTCATTTTTAGGACTTGCTTTTATTTCTCACACTTCAACATATTCTTCTTCTATAAATGTTTTGTAATAATTCAGCCTGCAGGTGCAGAAATACACATGCATCTAACTTAATTAAATGACTATGCTCACTATTTCTCAACTTGATAGGGGCTTGAACGGAAACAATTTGAAGGCCCCTGCTTTAGAGAAAGAAACCCTGGGGCTAGTGGCATCTTTCCAGTGCTTCCTGAGTGGTTGCCTGGTCTGACGATAAAGTCCCAGCCCCTAAGGGGTGAGGGCCGTGTGGCAAACGCGTGCTCAACAGGAAAATGCTGGGATGGACCAAGGGCAAAAGCTATTTCTCCATGGCAGGAGCCAACCAGACAGAAGCTGTGACTAAGCTCTGCTCTAAGGCCACCCCTCCAACGCACACACACAAACTCACACTCACAGGCAGGGCCCCAGAGAGGATCCTGGGGTGCCTCAGTTCCTTCCAAAAAGGAACCTCCAGAAATCAACCTCATATTTGGGTCACACCAACAGCCCTGCTTCTCTCTCTCCCTCTCTCTCTCTGCATATATACATGTATATACATATAAATATTATATGTGTAATATATAACCTATATAACATATATGTATAACAAAATATATTATATATAAAATATACAACCTGTATAACATATATAATATGTAACATATCTTACATTACATATGTTATATATGATACAATAACATGGTACATGTTATGTATGTAACGTGTTAGATGCTATATATTACATATTACATGTTATATATGTGGTACAAATTATAATATATATGTAATATATGTTGCATATGTAATATATACATATATAATATGTATATAAAAATTAATATGCATATGTAACATGTGTATAGCAAGAGCACTAATGAATCCACGCTATTCCTTCTCACACCTCCACACCTCCTGCGGTAGCCAGTGTTAATTGCTTATTGTATATCTTCCTACATCAATATACTTTCACGTAGAGACACATAAAAATAAATATAGAAACATTCATAGGAATTAATTTTTAAAATATAAATGATATATTGGTTTCATGTTCTTCTACATCTTTTTTTCATTTATCAACATATCACAGGCATCGCTTAAGCCAACAGAGATATGCCTAGTTTGTTCTTTTTACCATCTGCAAAATATTTAATAGTTTGTGTGTAGCTTAATTTAGTCAACCATTTCCTTCTTAATGGACAGTTGAGTTGCTTCCAATTCCTTTGCCACAGTAATTAATGCTGTAATAAATACCCTCATATATATGTCACGCAAAACTAGTGCTTTTATTGCTGTAAGCAGGTAGCAGAATAATCCAAAGGAATGCAGGATCTCACCTGGCTGCATTAATAATTTGTTTTTGAAATTCTGGTAATACTGTCTCACATTCACGACAGAGAGCTGTGTTGGGGTGTGCAGGAGGGGTGCACTTCCTCCCTGCTCCACCCAGAGTGGTCCTCTCCCTGTGTCTCATGCATACTGGGACCTCACCCCAGATGTGACTACCTGAAGGACATTGGCCAAGAGCTGCCTGTCCAGGGCATGATGAGGCGGGGCAGAAGGGAGGATGTACAGCCCCTCCCAGGCTCAGCCAAGTCCCAGCAGAGCAGGCTGGTCAGACAGGTACTGTGTCCGGGCAGATGAAAGGCCTCTCCGCTCACTCCCACATGGCGTGCCTCCAACAGGCTGACAGAGCCTTGCAGCTGCCAGGTGTATTGTGCATGCTTTCCCAGGTAAGAAAGCAACTCAGAGGGCTGCTGTGTGGGTTTCCCTTTCAGAATTAGGAAAAGGCAATGTTCTCACAAGAGTCCCCTCATCCACCTGCCTCTTCGCCTGGCTCTCAGCAGGACAAGCACCTTTGTGACTCAGGGGTGTCAGTGCCCTGGAACCTTGGAGCCCTGAAGCTGCAGAGCTGTTGGGTCAGCCCCAGCTCCCCATTTCCAGAGAGATGCATTCACAGCTATAATGGGTGATGCATCTGTGATGATCATTACCCTGCAAGGGTCCCTGTTACCAGTTCCCAAACTCACATAGCCTTTGCACCAACTGCTTTGTAAACAAGCAAGTCCACCAGTGACTCCTGACCAAGTCAGACACTGCAGTGGAGAATCCCCACGTCGCACCCAACCCTAGCCACCATGCCTCCCCCACCCTCCCCCACCCACCTTCACGGCCTTGGCTCTGTTGATGAGTCCGTCGTCCTGAGAACTCCCAATGAGCAGATCGACCTTCATTTGTGGAGACCTCTGCAACGCTCTGGCTGGAGCCTCGTGAACGTACAGGCCATCGACCACAGGACCCCAGTAGTGGAAAGGGCCACTCACGGCCAGGAGCTGCAGCAGAGACAAAAATGGTACTGGGATGACCCATGCATCACTGTGCTTAGCAAGGTCTTAACTAGAGCAAGTGCCAGTGCTCTTATTCATCTGGGCCTCTTGGGGAAACAAGAGTAAAATGATCAGAACAAAGGGCAGGCAGGACACCACACAGCAGTGCCAGGCGCCATAGGCAGAGCTCACACTCAGTGATGAGCCTCCCTGCCGAGCGAAGCACAAATCCAGAGGGAAGAAGAGGTGAGCAAGGGCTGGGAGTGAGGTAAGGCAGGAGACAGTGGTGGCTCTGATAGGCGAAGTTCATCAACTTTAGTCATGATCAGATTAGCCTGAATTTAGGGGAGCGGAGGATAACAATCATTCCAAAGCTCCGAGTCCAAACTCATTGCTGTGGGGATCAAGCCATGAGCTGAGATGGAAACACTTATTCCAGCTGGTGTTCCCTTCATCAATGTCAGAGTCATCCAGAGACTTGGGCCGTGAGCAGGCTCCATGCAGCTAGAAAGGGAGCACACAGCCGCCCTAAGGGAGTGACGTGGTCCTAGCCCATTGCCCGCTGTGAAGCTTGTGGCACCAGGTAGGACCCTGCAGCCATGCACTTCATTTTATTCTCCTATAAGATCCACAATGCTATCCCCATGTTATAGACGGGAAAGCCAGGTTGCAGAGAGACCAGTGTCCCCTCCATGCCCATGCTTGGTCCAGCACGGATAGCAGCCCATGCTCCACACTGGGGGTCAGGAAAAGTGTGTTCTAGCTCCAGCTGCCTCTCAACCTGCTGTGTGGCTTGGGTGACTTGCATCTCCTTTCTAGGAAAACCATTTGTAAAAGACCAGAGAATGCCCCCCACCACCTGCACACAAGTGCCCACCTTGGTCTGGGCATCATTGAGGATGTTGGCAGGCTTCTGGCGGAGACAGGACACCACTTCTTGGCTGGATGAGGTGGGGCAGCTGACCTCCTCTGCTAAAGCAGCTGCCTGCTGCTGGGCCCTCTCAAGGCTGATGACAGCAGCCGGCGAGAGCACAGAGCCTCCCTGAAAGAGAAGCATCAGTTCTAGGTCATCTCCTGCCTCTGCTCAGCCCACAGGCTCCAGGGCTGCCTCAGGGCTCTACGTCTTCCCTCCACACTTGGAGGTCCCAGGGCAGGCGCACACACAGGGAGGCCAGGACAGGTCTGCGGCCTGTCAGCTACGTGATCTGGAATAGCCGTCTCCCTAGGCCTCGTCTCCTCACCTGTACAGTGAGGGGACTAGACAAAGTGGCCTGCAGTCTTGGCTGTGCAGTGGAAGTTGCACATGGAGGTGGAGAACTGATGGTCTTTGAATAGGGAAAAAGACCATCAAAGTCCTCTGGGAAAAGGACTCTGCAAAGTTGGGACCACATCCCACCAGCACATCCTGGGGCCCCGTAAATAGCAAGCCTTCTTGGCTCAATTAAAATTCAGCTCGGGTGGCCCCTGTGGCCCAAAGCAGTAGGGCACCAACCCCATATACTGGAGGTGGCGGGTTCAAACCTGGCCCCAGCCAAAAAATACTGCCAAAAAATAAAATTAAAATAATTTAGCTGAAATTTAAAATAGACGCCCACCTAGAAGGTGAGGAAAACAGTCACTGTGAATGTAAATGGTTCCCTCAATGTCAACATAGCCTCTGTTAAACTGACAGGTTGCTGGGATCATGGTCTTTCTATTTTTTTTTTTTTTGGCCAGGGCTGGGTTTAAACCCGCCCACCTCCAGTATATAGGCTGGCACCCTACTCCTTGAGCCACAGGTGCCTCCCTGGGATCATGGTCTTTCTTTCTTTTTTTTTTTGGCCAGGGCCAGGTTTACACACGCCCACCTCTGGTATATGGGGCTGGCACCCTACTCCTTGAGCCACAGGTGCCACCCTGGGATCACGCTCTTTCTAAGAATGCAACATGTGGGAGCTGGGAGCCAGGAAGCTGATCTTTGCCTGGACTACTGGTGTAAATGGGTCATCTGCCCAGGGTGGAACAGAGGAGCAGAGTAGGGTCCTGGCCAGCATAGGATTCCAGGATATTCTTTTGTGAGTCTCTGCCACCTCAGCTCAGAAACTGGGTGGCCTGATGAATCAGGAACAAAATTTGGTGGTGGTGGGGGTAGCCCTCATGCCACCACCCTTACTGGGGCTGCTACCACTGACGATGGTCACAGGAACAACTGTGGATCCAGAGTTTAGATGCACTCAAGGGATTCCCCTCTTTTAGCTCATTTGATCCTCATGGCAACTATGTGAGTGAGTTATTATGATGGTTCCAATTTTACAAATATGTCAATAAAGAAAATAAAGGGCAATTAAGTAACTTGGCCAAAGTCCAAGATCTTGTGAGAGGTGGAACCAGCCTGTGGAACCAGACAGCCAGGCTCCGGGCTGTGTGCAGCTGCCAGCAGGGGGGTGAAAGGCTCTAATTCTATGACCAACATGCCATACGACCTTGAATGAGTCACTTCTCAGGGCAATGGACCCCTCACCTCTAATAAGGGGAAGCTGGCTTGAGAGTACTTTTGCCTACTGAGCACCTGCCGGGCTCCCATCCCACCGGGAGCTTGGTCGACTGTCTCATGTAATCTCCACAGCAATAACATGAAGTAGGTATGATTATTGCTTCATTTTGCAGACAAGCCAGCTAAAGCTCAAAAAGGGAAGAGAGAATTCTGATTTATCAAGTACCTCATAAGTACCAGGGACTAGGTAGGAGCTTAACAATGACAAAAAATTAGAACCAACATTTACTGAGCACTCACTAAGTTTTAGAACCATAGTCCTAAGCACTTTGCATAACATCGACTCATTAAATCTCCACAACACCAGGGCACGGATGTTATTTACCTCCTTATCTTAAAGTGGAGGTAATGGGGCATGGAGAGGTTCAGTCTCTTCCCCAGCGTGACACAGCCAGTGAATGTCAGAGCCAGCATGGCAGTCCCCGAAGCCCACTTCCATCCACATTATATGAGAGTGAGTTTTTGCATCCAGAAAAGGTGGTGTACCTTTGCCGTAAACGGGCCCTCTTACTGCACCATAAGGAGAACATTCATCAGGTTGACTCCATGATACCTTTACCTCAAGTCTGGGCCCTACACTGAGCTAAATAAATCAGAAGCTAAATAAGCAGCAACCAGAGAGAAGCCCACGGCCAGCGCAGGGCCTGAAAGCCAATGATGGGGGCATACAAGGGTCGAGAGGATTAGCACTATTATTGGGCTCCCGTTCCCTTGGGTTTGTTGATCCAACAATGAGGGGGCACTTTTCTGAGAACTGTGGGATGTAGTTTCTCTTAATGGAAAACCCATGCGTGCAGACACACTCAGAACATCAAGGTCCACGCCTGTGTCCTGCAGGACGGCCGGGGCTGCTCAGCCCAGCGTCATCCAGGACATGGGAAAGTCAGCATGGGGTCCTGATGTTTTCAACACGTTCTTCAGCTACAGCAAGCCCAGCTCCCTGACATGGTGAGGAAGTGGCTAACGGCGTGGGTGACACTGATATTGTGAGATGGCTTCTACTTTCCTCTCTCTTACTTTGTTGTAATTGATCTTTCTAAAGGAAACTTCTGTCTCCATGGAAAATCAGTGGTTAAGTAGACCAACGGCAGCCCAGCCCCCGACTGCAGAGAAAGAGAGTGGGGGCGGGCACTGAGCAGAGTCCTACAGAAGGCAGGGGCTCTGAGGCAGGAGGACCCAGTTCCACTCCAGCTCTGTGACTCCCTGGTAAAGTGAGCCTGGGTGCTTGATTCTCTGTGAATGGGAACAATAAACCACACTCCACAAGGTTACAAGGGTACAAGAGACCATGCAGGGGAAGACAGCAGGGGACCTCTGCGCTGCAGGTGTGCTGGCCACACTGCTGATAACACAGCGGTCTTCATAGGACCCTGCGTGGTGTGGCGGGATCAGGCCTCCTCGGTCTGCCCCGTCATGCTGGCAGGGCCCTGGCCCTGGGCGCCAGCGTTATCTAAATCTGACCTAGCTATTAAATGGTAATGCATTTCCGCTGGTGGTTGTTTTTGTATCTTTAAAAATAGTGCAGGCCCAAACCACAATTGCTGATCACAGCTTTTTCTTCCTGGAGCCTCTGAACATGGTATAAGGTGCCCTGACCTCAGCCACTATAGTCACCTCGGAGCTGAGGCCTGTCTCTAACTAAGGACACATACAGATACACAGGGTCACAGACACACTCAGTCACAGAGAGAATCATATACACACAGACACATTCAGAGATACACACATTCCCAGACAGAAACACACTCCCTACACAGACACGGAGACACACAGAGATGTGCACGGTCCCAGACAGAAACACACTCCCTACACAGACACGGAGACACGCAGAGACGCTCACGGTCCCAGACAGAAACACACTCCCTACACACATACGGAGACACACAGAGATGTGCACAGACCCAGACAGAAACACACTCCCTACACACACATGGAGACACACAGAGATGTGCACAGTCACAGACACACTGACACTCGGACACTTGGAAATTCACACGCTGAGACACAAATACAGACACTCACAGACACAGACACACACACAAACAGAAGTGTCCTTTCGGAAATGGGCACATCAGCATTGCCAGGAGGAGCCCCCCACAAGCCACGTGGGCAGATGGTATCAACAAGCAAAGCTACCAGAAGGAGGGTGGATAGCAGAAGAGAGGCCGGGCAGCCTGGCCTTGGGGTGAACGAGAGGGTGACACTAGCTCCTTCCTGAACATGGACCCTCATGTATTAGGGGGAACATGGTGTCTACCTCACAGGGAAGGGGGAAGGATGGAAAGCCCAGGGAATCCTTCGTCTATCCAGCAGTGTGTGGATCACTGAGCTACGTCCTGCAAAGCCCTTGCAGTAGGGCCCAGCACACAGGCAAGACTGCAAAGGCACTGTCACGCAGGCACTGTTTGAGGGCCACATGCAGGGAAGCTGGTATCTCAAAAAGACCCTATGAGGCACATAGCAGTGTGATCTCAGCTTTAGAGGTGACAGAACTCCAGGGCAGAGGTGGAGACACTTGCCCACCGTGATAATTTTGTTCCTTTCACAACATATCAGGCAGAGAAGGCACTGTCTTTTTAGGGAGAAATTCTCTGCTGAGCAGAACCTGAATCCAGATGCTCCAACTCCAAACCTAGGGCTTCTCTTTACTTCTCTGGGGAGAACTCAGATGTGTGACTCCCAAGCCTTGACCAGACCACTGGGCATCTCTCGCTGGCTTGCTGGAGGCACTGAAGTCCATTACCATGTATCTGAGAATTATCAACCCCTATTTTATTTTGACTCTTATTTCAGGCAAAGTGAGTCACAAAGAAGAGTAAGACCCCAGCCTCAGTTAGGTAGATGGATATTTTTTAAAATATAGACTGTATCCAGCAGGACACACACACCAGGACCCTCAAAATGAGGCTCTCTATTCTCAGGGTCAAGAGAGAGTTAAGAATCCTTGTGTTCTGGGAACTCAGAGGAGTGCGGGATTTCTGGGCATGAGGATGGCCCAGAGGGGCTGCAGAAAGGCAGTGGGACTTGAGTTGACTCAGATGAGGGGACAGGAATGGGAATACTTGGGTGGATGACTCCTCCTGCGGGAGCAAGCAGGGATGACAGGAGGTCAGAGGCCCAATTACTGACAGGAGCCATAGATAGGAGCTAGGTCCTGAGTGTTCCAGTATCCCTAGCACAGAGCCTGGAATACACAAAAAATACGTGTTGCATGAGTGAGTAAGTGACTGTGAGAGTGAGGGCATGAATGAATGGAGGGATGGATGGACAGATGGATGGACCAGGGGCTGCTCCTGAATGAAGAGAGAAATTGCACGGAGGGGCAGTGAGGAGTAGAGTTTAGAGGACATTAAAGCCCACACTGAGCAGGTGATGCTATTCACACAGTGCTGACACCGGGATACAGGTAGATGTGCTACAGGCAATGGAGGTCAGGACAGGCTTTGAATGGCGTATTATGAAAAGCATTCAGGAATGGCACTGGGTCACTGGTTTTTGTATCTATGGTTCTGGATTTGGCTCGCACCACCCAGTAAGCCTCCTGAAAGTGAACTCCTGTTGGAAGGAGTTGTGAGGATAGAGTCCAGCACAGTGGGTATCAAGAGCCATGTGTGGAACAGAATGGGCCTGGAGTGAATGCAGGGTGGGGCCCCCACTGGCTGAGTGTGGGATGAACTGAAGAGGGGAGTGTCTGGGCCAGGGAGTCCAGTGATGAATTTTATGGTTTAAGGACAGAGGGATGATATCATGAGCTTCACGTCCTCTGCCCCACACTGATTCTCCCTAGGGAATGTCCCCAGACCTGGAAGGGGGTCACTAATGCACTGTGGGCCAGCTTAGCTGGGGCCAGGATAGCTCAGAAAGAGAACTCTGAAAACTAAAGAAAAGATAGATGTTATTTCTTCAACTGCCACACATCTTAAGTGTTTTCTACACTGAAATCATCTTCTTGTCTTAACCCTGAAAGTTGTAAGTTTTACTCTAATCTGTTATATTTGAATTTTGGCAAAACTTCTGACAGAGGAATCAAAGGAATGATAACTAAAGTAAGTTGCATCTTGAAACCCCAGTCTTAGGGGACGAGGACGCACTTCTCCTTTCCTCTTCTTAAGAACAGTCGTTCTTGTTTTTACCCAGTGAAAACCCACAAAATTTGGATGAGAAAAGCAAAGATGTAACTTAGCCCTTGCTCCATGACCTTTGAATATCAGAATGAGGTTTCCCGCATTCTCAAGAGGGCTGTTAGAACTGCATGCTGGGACTAGCTAGGGCAGCATCTGGAATGGAAGATTTGAAGGATACCTACTGAATGCTGGTCCTGGAGATATGTACATGTGTGACTGTGTGCGTGTGTATATTTACTTAAAGAGAAACAAGAGAGAATTAGACATTTATTAGGAAACTTTTAAGAACCAGGCAATTTATGTACATTTTCTCCTGTGACCTCCCCAGAAGAACACTCCAGGAATTATTGTCCCCATTTATAGATGGAGAGACTGAGGCGAGAGTGAGTAGGTAATGTGTTAGGGTGGCGGGACTGATCAGTAGCAGAGCCAGGATCATAAAGCTTTCTCTGCATCCCCTACAGTGCACCACCCACCACTGAGAACAGCAGCCACAAAGCGGATCACAGAACTTTATTTTCCACTTGCTCTTAAATAGCTGGCAGAAGGTGGCTCATCACCAAAGTCCCTGCAGGGTGACCAGCACTGTGGTGGGGAGATGGAGTCTGGCTTCTCCCATAGCAGGAGCGTCAAGTGGAGGGCAGGGCTCCAAATGTGCCTTTCAGTGTCTGCGGACTAGAAAGGCCTTCCTAGGACAAACAGAACCCACCCCAGTCTGCTCCAACACGTATTTATGAATGCTTGGCACTCTGCTCAAGACGGAGGTCTCACTTGTACCATCTCATTTAAACAACCTGCTACCACCCTAGCAAGCAGGAAGAACAAGTATTACTTGAAACAAAATATGCTGCTTATTTATTCAGTCTTTTGTGCATGCCCCACTTTATTCCAAGAAGAATTTGGGTACCCTCAGGAAATAGTGGCTCAAATGTTAAATGACCTGCATGAGTCATTTCACCCAGGTGAAAAAGGTTAAGACCCGGGTTTTCTTACCCAGGGTGGTTTCCTACGTGCCACCAGGGGAAGGTCGAGTGAAAGTCCTGGGTGTCTTGGCCCCACTGCATGTCTCCCCATCAGACTCCTCAGACAGTCTGCTTAGTCAATCCCCAGAGCCCTCCATCAAGTCAAGGTCAGAGATGACGGTAGCTTTTTATACTTTTAACCTACCTCCTTCATGTTTACATGGATGGAGCTAGAAAATGTTCTTCTTAGCAAAGTATCTCAAGAATGGAAGAAAAAGTATCCCATGTACTCAGTCCCACTATGAAACTAATTTATAGCTTTCATAAGAAAGCTATAACCTAATTATAGCCTAAGAATATGGGAAGGGGTCGGGGAGGGGAGTGGATGGGTGGAGGGAGGGTGATTGAAAGGGTCACCTCTATGGTTTATCTTATAAGGGTACAAGTGAATCTTTCTAAAAGTAGAATATAAACGTCTTAACACAATAACTAAGAAAATGACATGAAGGCTAAGTTAACCAGTTTGATGAAACTATTTCAAATTGTATATGAAAACACCATACTGTACCCTGTGATTGCATTAATGTACACAGCTATGATTTAACAAAAAAAAGAAAAAAAAAAGAATGTTGTAACTTTCTTCCCCGTTAATATTAAATTTTTAATGAGAAAAACCTTAAATTACACTTAAGAGATGAACTCCACACTAAAATCTTCATGTCAAGAGTAAAATAGTCATTATCACTTATGTAGGTGGATCAGAAGACAAGCCCATGGCCAAGTCTACTGAGGGAAAGTAAGGCGGGAGAGGACTGAGACCCCCGAGGGAGGAAGGGGATGGCTGAGAGAAGTCCTAACAGTAAACCGTCCCCCTCCCATCTTCCCAGATTGGCCTCCATGCAATACTCTTTGCTCCCTAGAAAAAGGCTGCCAGGTATTCCCCTAAATCCATAGGCATAACCTTAGTTTGTTTAAAAGTAAAACCTTTTGCAGTTTTTAAAGCAAAAATAGCAGCACAAAAATCTACTGTAGAAAATACAGGTGAGGAAAACAAAGGAAATGAAAATCACACATAATCCCCCAAAGAGAACCACCTCTGCCTACTGTTGGCCTGCAGCGCGCCTCTTCCCTGGGCGTGTGTGCAGACGTGCATATATGTATGTGAGTGCATATATACATATCTGTGTGTTTATAAGTAAGGTATAAAGACAGCATATTGTTTTGTAACCTGCCTTTTCACCTAACAATCCGCTGTGATTATGAGTCTATGCTGTGACGATGTTGTTTCAAATGTCAGCGTGCTACTTACAGGCTGTCAGGGTGAGAGTGATGGAGTCATTAGGAGCACCTGTGGGCCCCAATTATGACCAGCCTGGATGCAAAGTCCAGCTCTGATTTGTGGCTGATGTGAGACTTTCTTCCCCGAGAAGAAGGACTATAACAATATTGCTGGATTCCCCATACTACACCCCAAAGTCTCCATACTGAAGAACAGAGAAGGCTTCTATAGAGCAGTATGGTGCACTGCAGAGTTTAAGTATTTAATGAAGGACAGCTATTCCTGCTGCCAGTACTGTGATGTGATGGACAACACCGCTCTGTAAATCTTTATAGCTAAATCCACTCACACATCAATGATTTGCTTATACAAAGAAGTTGCTTGGTCAAAAGGTATAGAATTTTTTTTCCTGAAAAGTAATAAAATTGTATTGCATGAACTATTTACATAACATTTTAATGGCTCGCCTTTAAAAAGATGCCATATAAACATTTTTATTAAAGGAGAATTCCTTGTATCATATATATAATATATATAATGAACATTTATATATTTTAAGTCATGATTCTTGGCATTTAGAGCTAATTTTTTAAAAATGGTGTTACTAAGATATAATTCACATGCTATCCAATTCAGTCGTTCTTAGTTACATTCACAGAGTTGTGCAACCCGCACAATCTAATTTTAGAACATTTTCATTAACCCACTAAGAAACCCGGTGCCCATTAGCAGGTTTTCCCATCTCCAACCCTCATTGCCAGCCCCAGGCAATCACTAATCTACTTTCCGTCTCTATAGATTTGCCTATTTTGGACACTTCATAGCGATGGAATCATATACTACGTGGCCTTTTGTACCTGGCTTCTTTCCCTTCATCTGTAGATAGCACGCATTGTGCTTTATTCCTCTTTATTGCTGAATTGTATTCCATTATGTAAATAAACCATATTTTGTTTATTTATTCACCAGCTGATGAATGTTTGGGTTGTTTCTACTTTCTCCAATTACAAATAACGCTGCTATGAAGATTGATGGTCAAGTTTTTATATGGAAGTCTGTCTTCCTTTCTCCCCAAGAGTGGAATTGCTGGGTCATGTGGCAACTCTCTGTTTAACCTCCTAAGTAAGAAGTTGCCAAACTGTTTTCCAAAGTGGCTACCTTATTCTATATTCCCACCAGCAATGCATGAATGTTCCTCTTTCTTCACATCTTCAGAAATGCTTGTTATTGTCTGGGTATTTTTGTTTGTTTGTTTGTTTATTATAGGCATCCTAGTGGGTGTGAGATGATATCTCATCTTGGTTTTGATTTGCATTTCTCCAGTGATAAGGATGTTGAGAATCTTTTCATGTACTTATGGACCATTTGTGCATCTTTGGAGAAATGTTTATGCAGATCCTTTGCCATTTTTAACTTGAATTGTCTTCTTGTTATTGAGTTGTAAATACTGTAAATATTGTAAATATCTTTATATTTGCCTGATACAAGTCCATTATCAGGGGCATGATTCATAAATATTTTCTCCCATTCTGCAGATTATCTTTACTTACTTGATGCACCTTTTGTAGCACAGAAGTTTTTAATTTTGATGAAGTCCAATGTATCCATTTTTTTTTAACTGCTTATGTTTTTGGTGTGATATCTAAGAATCCCTTATCTAACTCAAGGTCCAGGGGTCCTGCCTTACATTTTATACTCATTTTTAAACCTTTTTTCTATAAACAACAACAACAATATATTGCCAACTTCCCTACAGAAAGACTGGACCTTGGTGTTTTGTATTTGCAAACTTAAATCCCTTACCACTGTGTCTGTGCACAGAGGAGAGAGAAAGAAGGTACCAACAAGTTTTGTAAGCACGTTACATGCTGTTCTCAATTTGTGCTCACGAAACTTCTGAGCAGGGAGCAATGACTCTGCCTTTTTCCTCAAGAGTGGCAGAGGCTCAGCGAAGATGAACTACTTGCCCCAAATAACCCACTGCTGGGGAGTTGGATTCAGGTTGTGTGTCTGTCAGTCTGAGTAAGCCAAGCAGAATCAGCACTCAGCCTCCCTTCTCCAGACATCTTTGGCAAACAGCACTGTCCATGTGGGTTAGCTGTGCCATTGCCCCTTTGCCCATGGAGGTGGGGTGTGAAAGCCTCACCCAGAGACCTGTGGGGAGCCCTCTAAGGGTCCCTCCTAGGTACTTCTTCAGCTGGGAGTTAAGAGGACCTGGGCTGTGGCTCTGCCCCTTTCGTTCAGAGCAAGCACCTGTCATGTTTTTCTCCAGGTCTTGCAGACTTGACAAAATGCCTTTTCCATCTGTCACAAACATGAAGTTTAATTGCCTCCATCACCTTCTGGCTGTCAGAAGCCATTTAAATGCCTGGCACTTGAAAATGACTGATTTCCCAGGCAAAGGTGTCACACTTTAAAAGTGACACCACAAGTGATAGCCAAGGAGATGGCTGCCCTCTCCTTTCAAAGGGAATTTAAATGCAGCCTCCTGGGCACCCCCCTTTCTCAATGAGCACTTCATACATACACATGGGCATATGTTTTCTTTTAAAAATAATTTCATAATTGTAACTGGTAAAAGAACCTCACTGTTTCTTTGTAGTCATTTATTCCTCTATCTTTGTTTCAGGACTGAAGTGGGTCCAGGTGGATGGCTGGGGCTTGTTGGGGGCAGGCAAAATCTCCTTCCCTGTTTTCCTTCCCGGCACCCCCAGGCTGTCCCCACCCCTCCATTTCCTTCCCCCTTAATGTCTTCCTCCCTCCATCCTCCTTCCAGTAGACACCACTGGCCAGCTCCTGACCAGTAGAAAGGCTTCACCATGCCTGTGTGCAGGAAGTTGTGAGATGCTAGTGGGTAAGGACAGCTGGGCAGGCACAGGAGAGGGAATGGCAAAGAAGCTGCCGGAGGGTCTGGGATGACTAATGCAGGAGCACAGAGGCCAGGAAGACAGGGGGCAGCTGCCCGGAGCAGAGGGGCCATCCAAGAAGGAGGTGGCTAAAATCAGGACAGGGAGACTGGTAGTGGTTCTGAGAAGATCCTTCCCATGTTACCATATAGAAAGGAGTGAGGGAACCGCTGGAGGAGTTCAGCCAGGGATGCTGGAATCTGATGTGAGACTCAGGAGGCTCATGCTGGCCTCAGTGGCAGGGAGGGGGCTGGGGAGAGCAGCCTGCATTGGATGTGGACGTCCAGGATGCTGACCGCTGTCTGACTGGCAAGAAGCCTGTGGACACACTGTCTGGGGTTCTTGAGGGCAGCTGTTTAGTCCGGCAGCAGAATCAGAATCTGTGGCCCGGCCTGCCTGGACATGTTTCTTCTGGGTTGGGGCCTCACACCCTGACACTGGGACGAGGCCTTGTGTGTTCAGAGGGCCTCAGTGTTCACATGATAGTACCTACGTCCTTCCTTGCCCTGAGTTCTGAGCCCAGCCCCATCCAGGAAGAGGACAGTCCTGACAGATCCTGGGCTCATAATTCAAGCAGATTCCCACCCCCAAACATTGCCCCTCTGGCGGGGAGGCTCTTACAAAGTTTTGACACATCTCTATAAACTAAATGGACAGGTGTCCGAATCCCCGCGTCTGCTCAGCTCCTGAAATTCTTTCTGCATCATTTCTAACATCATCCCCTTCCAATCTGTTGAATGAAAATAAATATACATTACTACTATTTTAAAGAGATGTAGGAAAAATGGACAAAGCATGGGCTTTGGCATTACAGAAATCTTACTGAATCCTGCATGGACAATGTGGTAATTGGTTTCATTCTCTGAGTCTCAGTTTTCTCATCTGTAAAATGGGTAGTGATAACAAAATGTGGCATCAAGAGCTTGGGCATGATGTCCATAAGCCCAAGGTCAGGTCCAGCATCCTCTCTAACTAGCTGTGTGTTCTTAGGAAAGTTATTTAAAGTCCCAGAACCTCAGTTATCTCAAATTAAAATAAAGGTAAGAAGAATATTTACCACATTTATTTGTTGAGATGAATTGGTAAGGCAACATGTAAAGTGCTTGCATGTGTCAAATTTCCAATATATAGGAGTAACAGTAATTAAAATAACTACTGATAGTTCAAAGTGCTCTTTATAGCCTGTAAAGCATTATATAGATGTCAGGTATTAATGTTTATAATGTTATTGCTTCTCAAACTAAAATTTAAAAGAGTGAAATATTCTCCAGTCTAACTAAAAGGCTTTAGGGGCTCAAATTTTGTCTTGGCCAAGGATATTTCTATTGCAACAAGGCTGCCTTATCCCCGGCTCTCCCTCCACGGCTGCCCCACGGCAGCTAGGTGTAATTAGTTGTGGCTCAGTGGGCACTGAAATAGATGCTGACAGATAATTTCACACCCATCCAGTCAGTTATAACCAGACAGCATCACTTTAAATTACAACAAGGCCAGTTTTGAGCTTGCTTTTTTTTTTTGATAATAACAGCATAATCTTATCGTTAGAAAAATGTGTTTGTCACAGAAGTGTTATATTAAGGCATCATAGAATGAGAGTGTTAGGAGGGACTTTAATAAAAGCCGCCATAATTCTGTCACAGACTTTAACCTCATTTTGTCCTATTCATGCACATTTAGAGATGGCTGGGCAAGTTTCACTGGTGCTATTATGCATGAGATGAAAATACTGGGCAGGGCAGTTAAGAGGCCTGACTCTGGGGGCTAATCGCACAGGCCTTATCACTGAATGTCCAGATGCTATTTCCACTGTCCCTGGGACACGGCCGGCTCTAGTCTATTATCAGAATAATTCCATAAGCATCTGTGAGTTCTTCCTATGTGCCTCATGCCACAGGGAATCAAAAATGATTAAAGCCTTAAGGAAGTTTGCAAGCTATGAAGAGGGGGGTTCTTTTTCTAACTTGCTCCCCCAGCCTCCTCCCTCTATTCTCTTTTCTTTCTTCCCTTCCTTCGGTCCAGTGGGTATTTGCTGGTTGCTTGGGCCCCACAAAGGGCTGGTGCCAGCTGTTAGTCATTGGCAAAAGAGACACACCCACTGCCTTCTTGGAACTTACACTTTCTGAAAGTCAGACCCATGGAGGGATAGGGCAGGGGCGTGTCAGGAGACACCCTGGGAAAAAGTCCCTTTGTGGAGCCTGGCACCTTCTAAAGCCACCATAAACCCCCACTGGGAGTCTTTCTTCTGGAAAGACTGTGATGCCTTGTCCTTAGGCAGAATGATCAGCAATCTCTGTGACCTTCCCAGAAGAGAGATTATAAATGGACACAAAAAGAATATTAAATGGAATGTTTCAAATGTCATTGTTAAGATCCCTCTTTGTTTAGAAGTGATATCTGTTCTTCTGTTTCTATTAGAGTCACCATCTCCCAAATGGTGTGTGCAAGATGATCCACTGGAGTGCAGGAAGAACTTTCTAGGGTTTTGTCTTATCAATATTTTATCCTTTGAAAATATTTTAATGTTTGTGATATATAAATTAGTAGAGTCATACATGTACATGCATATAATTGGCTAAATATGAGTACGTTGGGGTGTTTACTTTCAACGTGGGTTCATGATGAAGTTTGGAGATGACCACACTAAACAACAAGAAGAGCCCCTGTTCTCAGTGGTTGAAGAACAGAGTTGAGCTAGGCTGGGTGTGATGGTTCACACCTGTAATCCTGGCACTCTGGGAGGCTGATGCGGGTGGATTACTTGAGCTCAGGAATTTGACACCAGCCTGAGCAAGAGTAAGACCCTATCTCTACCACTTACAGAAAAATAAGCCAAGCATGGTTGCAGGTGCCTATAGTCTCTGCTATTTGGGAGACTGAGACCAAAAGGATTGCTTGAGCCCAGGAGTTTGACGTTGCTATGAGCTATGACACCATGGCACTCTACCTAGGATGACAGTGTGAGACTCTTTTCTCCAAAAAAAAAAAAAGTTGAGATAAGATGTCACCAAAGACTCACAGTTCCTGCTGGTCATCAGACGTGGTCATCAGACGTCTTGCCCTGGGACAGCTATAAGTCTTTCTGGTAAGGCTCAGCTGCGGATAGATGGTGTTGCCTCTGCCATCCATTCTCCTCCTCCCTAACGCTATGTGGCATGACCCAGGTCTGAGGCACGGGCCATTTGGACAACTGAAGAGTTCCCCCTTTTGGGCAGAAGACAAGAGCCAGGCTAGGGACATGGAAGACCTTCCACCAGCCTTTGACTCCAGCTGGGTGGAAGGATGAAAGCCCTGGCTGGCCCTAGAAGAGGCTCATCCCTATTTCTGGCTGACCCTAAGCTGAGGAAAGCCATCCCAGGTCTGTGGAAGAGCAAGAGTGAATTGAGAGGCCCAAACCCAAAGAGCCTTCTAGGAGATAGGCCACAGCAGCAGGTACCTGAAAGGGCAGGTTGGGCGCTGAGGACCTGGCCAGGAATTCCTACATTGTCATTGTAGAATTAATGGAGAATAATAACTAAGAATAAAGGGAGACTGGGAAGCTGGAGCAAAAAAGGATGGAGGATGGAGACTGGACTGATCTGAAGAGGCCCAATTTATCAGCCTGCCCCAGGGGACTCAAGAGAAGAAAGAGGGCAGGAGGCAGGCCAATCAATGAGTGGCAGACACTGAGTCACTTCCCGCTCCAGACAGATACAAATGAAATCATCCCATAATGAAAAACTATCAAGAGGGAACAAAGAAGATCTTGGCCCACACTCCACACTTCAAATGCCGAGCCTTGGTAGATTCCTCTCAGGTCCAAGGTTTAGCTGAACACCAGCTATGGTCAAGCCTCAGGTCCACTACAGCGTGGCCACCCATTTCCTTGGGTTCCTCTCAGCACCAAAGGCCCACCAGCTGCCTGTCATCGTGGCTCATTCCCAGTCCTCATTTGACTTAGGCAAAGCTCCGGAATACCAGGCGTGTGTCACCTTTGTGCCCCACAGCTTAGCTTCACAGCTGGCCCATGGGAGCTACTGCATAAATGTCCATCTAAATAAATGTGCTCCCAAGTTTGGTTCTCGGCCATAAGAGTGTGTGCAGATCTGCACAGCTAGAGGAAGTTAGGAAAGAAGGCAAAGTTGCAAAAACCTAAAATCGGGCCCTGCTCAGAGAACTTCCCAACCTCTGGGAAAGCGGCTGACCTCTTTAGCAACCTTGCAAAGCTGAGAACAGCAAGGTCTTCCCAGATGCAGAGGCCAGAGGGTGAGGCTGAGCAACGGCAGAGAAGAGCAGATCTGATAATCGATGTATCTGTGCAAGTCCTCACAGCAGAGGGGTGCACAGAGAGTGCTTAGTATTTTTCTTTGTCCCGAGAATACTATCACCGCTAAGAGGCATCCCAGAGAAACACAGAGATTCTGAAGACATACAAAGTCAGACAACTAAGTTTGTGAGCTTGTTTTAGAAAACAAGCTCCACGCCTCCTGGCTGAACGTCACTACCGTCCCCCCCAGGTCCTCCCCTGGGGAAGCTGCGCACCAACGCCAGCGCCTCACCCACCCTTCAGAGTTATTTGGGAACTCCTTCTCTGGAACGGCCATCAGAGCTGTTATCAGATGAGATCTGACAATGAAGTTTGCAAATTTATTGTAGAAAAAAGTGCTGCGTACCTTGTTGCTGAATATCAATATGGGAACCTTCAAAGGACTCCCACCGGCCATCTGGTAACCACAGCGATAGTCAGCAATGAGGCATGTAACACTTTTTCTAGAATGAGATCATAAACTTAATTGTCCTACCTTGTACACATTTCAGTTCTATTCCTTCTGGAGGATTCAGCTCACCCAAATGTACTATTTATCCGACTTTAAAGATGGTTCAGAAACATGAACTCACATCTCCAGAGCAACACTTGGGTCTGCTTTCCCCCAGATAGTTGAATTGTTAGCTTATTGCCTTTCCGAAAGGTGAAAGTTGATATTCATAATTTACCATACTTTTGTTCAAAAGGCACAACTGTCATTGAGGCACTGACTGCTTTACTGGCCAGACTGAGGGGCCATCTCTTTGGGGTGGGGTCCTGTGCTAGGCTCGGTGGTCAGGTATTGGACATGCTCCTGCCTTCTCAGGCTTTCACTCTACTTAGTGAGACTGGGAGGCATTCACCCAGCCCACCCCTCCATGCCCCTTATACTACGTTAAGTGGCTTATACACATCACCACATGGATCCTCGTGACCCAGTAGTGTGTGGCCCTCACCGAGGCTGAGAGAGAGACTCAGAGTCCTATGTGAGGCCATGGTGAAGCTGTCTCTCTCTTCTGCTTGACTTCAGTAGACAACGTATCCCATTCCCATGGTTCACATGAAACTCCCAGGGGTGTCCTGAGAGGAAGGAACCGCTTCCAAGGGAGGAGAGCCCTGGGAATGTGTGGGTGAGAAGGTGCCCACACAGCAGGGCAAGGGCGGGGGCACAGTCAGTAAGGACAAGGCAGGAGGCTAGTCTCAAGTGTGCAGTGGCAAAGAAGTCCCTATAGGTGTCGGGTACAGTGGTCTTGGGTGTCAGTGGTGCCATGAGAGCTGGAGAGAGGGGTGGGGAACAGACCAGTGTGCATCCAAGGCCACGGAAGGGATCAAGTCGGTCTGGAGTCTTGGGGAGGTGCTCGAGGAGGACGACAACAGGGCCTGAGTCTCCTCTGAGGACACAGAGCTGGAAGGGGAGCAGTGAGGGAAGAGGTAGACGTGGGAGATGCAGTGGGCGTCTAGAATAACAGTGACAGTGACGCTGATGGTGATCTCACTGCTTCTAGAGCCCACACGTCTGGGTGTGGATGGTGTCACTCATCAGCTGCATGACCGGGAACGAGGATGTTCACCCCTAGGAGCTGGGTTCCTCAGGCGGAGTCTAACCATAGAGAGTAATTGGGAAGAACAAACAGATAACAGAAGCAAGGTCCCGTTTCTCTCCTGGTGGTCCCCAAATACCAGTTCCCCTTCCCTTGTTTCTGCCCCTTGAGCACAAGCACGCCCAGCCCAGCCCCACCCCTTCATACTCATCACCCCTTCCCCTGGGGGTCTTCCTCTCCATCTTCTCATGGGCATTGCTCTCAGCTCATTTCAAAAGCCACCCTTCCAAGGCAGAATCTCTCTCACTGTTCTCATCCCCCAGTCCCTTCTTCAACATTGTTCATTCGTTTTCCTAACTCGGTACCTGGAGCCAGGACTAACACACAGCAGGTGCTTAATAAACAGCCACTGAATAGATGGCTGACTGGAGGAGCAGCCCTCACCCAGCCACAGACTGGCCAGACCTCCACTCTCAGCCACATCTGCCTTGCCATGGGAGCCCCTCTGGATGTGAGAATCCCATCCACACTTGTCCCAAGCACAATGCCCAGTAATTGCGAACTCCCCTGCCAAGGGGACCAGCTCACTAGCTTCTGGGGTCACTTTCTTTTCCTCCAACCGTCAACATTGATGTTTAAAGAGGAGGGGGGGAACCTTGAAATAGAACTGGGAATCTGTTCACACTGGACCACTCCATGAACTCCGACCCAGGGCGCAGCCTCGGCACTACAGCCCCACCGCACGACACTCAGTCACCCTAGGAGCTCCGGACTTCCCAGAACCTGCAGCCCCCTGAGACCTGCAGGTGGATGACTGGGCTTCTCATTGTTCGGGTTAGGAGACCTGCCAGCCCCAGCTGGGGAAATGTAACAACTGTCTCCTGACAATTTTGTGTATAAGGCTAGTTCTTACATAGGGGAACCTTTCCTTTAGTAAAGATGATGACTATGTCTTTGCACTTAACTGAGTAATCCTCACCCCATGCATGGTTGGCATCTTTGTAATATGCCTGGGGCCATTAGTCTGGGCCCTAATAGCTAATTAATTTGCGAAGCACTCCGGAAATCAGATGCTTTCTACGCAGATGGTCCTGGGTGTCTGTGAGCCCTAAAGCCCAGTCTCCTGACAAGACATCACTGGGCCAAGGCAAAAGCCCTGGGTCCTTGGTGTGGGCCTCATCCATGAAGTGGTTTTGTCTTTGCTCCTTGTGCTGACTCAGTATGTCGACCTTGAAGACATACCTCGATGCTGACGTAGAATCCATCCTGGTCTTGCCACATCTCAGTGCCACTGAGTTCTTGGGGGAAACCAGGAGCCCCGGAGTCCCCTCCAGCTCTTCTCCTGAGCTCCGCCCCCCCCATGACCCTGTTTATACCCTGGAGATGTGATGCCAGTGTCTGCCTCCTCCACTAGGTCTCCAGGGGCATAAACTCCTGGAGGGCGGCAGGAAGGGAGGGCCCTATGTCACTCTCTTCCTGCAGATCCCTCCCTGTCTGGCCTCCCTGGGCAGGTTACACACACAAGAAGTATGAAATTGATGTTTGCTAAACTTAGCAGTTCAGCAAATATGCAGTGAATACAGTTTCGTGCCAGTCCAGGAAATAAGGATGGAAAGTGTTTGGCAGTGAGCTCCTAGGGCAGGCCTAGTCTTGCCTGGCACATAGTGAGTGCTGACAAAGGTTTGCTGAATGAATGAATAAATGAATAAATGCATACATGGAGCACAAAATGCATGCCTGAAAAGATGATGATGCTCCCAGACTCAGGCCTCCTTCCTGGACTGGGGTCGGAAGGCGTGTGAACCATCGGCAGCATGGAGAACATGCAGGAGAAGGGAGGGAAGGGCACAGGAGGGCAGGGGCGATGCGGTGGCACACTCAGATGCAGTCCTCCTGTGCGGCCTCGTTGGGGAGAAGCCCCCTGCCTGCCCTCCATGGCTGCGGGACCCCCCTGTGCCAAGTGGCTCTGAGCTCACTGCCTCCCAATACAGTTCCCTCCGCCACATGGCGGCCTCCTTGGAGACACAGCCCCTGTGCCTCCCACACCACCTCAGAGACTGCAGGCCACACACCATGGGGGAGCTTTTACCTCCACCAACAAGCCTGTGGGCCCCATGTGCCTGGGTTTCTCTCTTCTTGGGCTGCCAGTAAGCTGGTGGAGAGGGAGAAAGGGCACCTGGCCACATGGCATCTGTCTGAGGTTATGTAGTGCAGGGTGACCTCTGCAGAGCTATACGGATGTATATGGTGACCTACACAGAAGCAAGAGAATCCCAGGGCACACCTTAGGACCCACAAAGAGCGATGTTCATGGTGTGGGTGCCTTATTCATTTAAAGCTCTCAGGACATCTATGGCAGTGATTTCCAACGGGTGGGCTGCAGAACACTGGTGTGCTGTGAGAGGATCTTAGCTGTACCAGGAAAATTTTTAAAGATCATTAATTAAATTGTTTTCAAACGAAATTCAAAGCATAGTATTTTTTTTTAATTCTTTTGTTGGATCAACATAATTGAAGTGTGCCACAGAAGTTTAACTGTAGGTTCAAGTGTGCCTTGAGGTAGGAAAGGTTAAAAAAACTTTTCTGTGGCACAGGTGTGGTCCACTGGCTCTCAAGCAGGAGCAGTTTTGCTCCCCAAGGCCCACTGGACAATATCTAGGACATTTTTGGTTGCCACGATTTCAGGGTGGTGGGTGCTCCTGGCATCTGGTGGGTAGAGCCCAGGGATTCTCCCAGCCCTCTCCCCTGACACACACATATAACAGAGAATGGTCTGCTCTAAAATACCAGTGGTGCCACCCCCCCACCCAGGGCACTTGAAACAGATACCTAACCTGAGTCACCTGCCCAGTACCATGCCTGGGCCTCAGTCCTGCTTTTACTCTGCAGGCCCCAGGCTGCCACTTCTGTCCCCTCCCTCTTCTCTGTCCACCAGCCCGGGCTTCCAGGCAGCACAGTGCACAATTTGAAGGAGTTGTCTCAAATCTAGTGGGTTTCTTCATGGCTACTCTAGGAGAGGAAAGAAAATTCATGAAATATCCAAGGCCTGGGCAGGGCTTAGTAGCTGCTAAGTGACCACTGGCAAGGGGGCGAGAGCAGGCTGAACCCCAACACCTGGGACTCTGTCTTCAGCAGGTCCTCCTGTCCATGGCCTGCACCTTTCCCAGGCGCCCACTCGACAGGCTTCTCGCTTGACTGGCCCTGCCACTCGACTCGAGTGTCCCCAGACTTGATTATGTCCCTCTCCCAAACTTCCACAGCTTGTGTTAAGCCAGCAGGTCTTTCTGTGTGCACCTCTTAAACCTGGATACCCCAGGGCTGGCTCCTTCCCCTCCTACGGGTTTCAGCCTAGAACACCTCCAGTGACCACCTGTGGAAAGTAGCCCCTCCAGGCCCTCCGCCCCATTGACCTTTGAGACATTTCCTTTAGGGCAGTCACTGTAATCGACAGCTGCCATAGGCAGCCTTTATTACATGACCCCTCCAGAGCAGGTGCTCTCCCTACTCCTGGAATAGCCCTTCCTCAAAGACCCTTTACTGAACGAGGGTCAGGGAAGGAACTCAGAGTCCATCAGACTCCAACCTGCAGCAGATTCTCGATAAATGTCTGTTGAAGAGTTGTCACATAGACTTTGTGTCATTTACTTATTGTGTTAAAACATTTATATTCTAGTTCTAGAAAAATTCACTTGTACCCTTGTTAGACAGACCATATGTTTGATGAAAATATTTCAAATTGTATATGAAAACACTACACTACCCCATGTTTGCATTAATGTACACAGTTATCATTTAATTAAAAAAAAAGAAAGAAAGAAAGAAAGAAAAGTTGTCACAAAGCTCACAGCTCTGACTGTAAGTCCAGAGCTCTTGCACCCTTCCGTGTGAATTTTGGGGGTGGAAAAACCCTTCTGCATACTTCTGCCTAGCTTCTCCTCCCTGCTGAGGTAACTGCCCGCTCGGCCTTTCTGCAGTTTTTCCTCTGTCCCTTCCCAGCTTGCTTTCCACAGAGCGGGTGTTTTCGCGAGTTGTCTGAGGAAGCATCTCTTTATAGTACAGAGCCTTCTAAATTTAGAAGCAGCCCTGAGATTGGTAATTCATCTTCAGAAACTATACCAGGCGAAGTTTCCAAATGACTGTCCCAGCTTGACTGCACCAGCCTTGCTGGGTAGGGGCTGTGGGTCACCAAGACCCAGACTCCAGGCCTGGCTCTGCACTGGGAGTAGCTATGTGATTGTGGCCATGTCACTTGAGTCTCTGGTGCTCTGTCTACTCTGAGAGGGGAGAGATCTGCAAGAGGCTCTGATGGCCGCCCCAGCACAGCCATCCAGCATTCCTGGCCCAAGCAGGCAATTCCCAGGCAATCCTAGGGCCATCATTCCAGAAGATTTTAACTCCACTAACCATGCACCTGGGTTTCTCTGCTTGAGACACACATTATTAATGAGGATATTTATAGGTAGTATTTATATAGCATACATATGATTCACGTTATGTAATATATAGACATATATAGTATATTTTAATTTTAAACCCACCAAAAAGTTGAAACAACGCTCATCTTCATATTCTTCACCTGAATCCAGCAAGTATTAACAATTTTTCGTGTTTGCTTTCTGCCTATCTCATTCTATCTGTGTGTCTTCACACACACACACACACACACACAGAAACACACATAGTGTTTCTTCTAGGCTCACTGCAAACTTGCAGCCATCATGACACATCATTCCAAATAGCTCACCCTGTGTCTGTGGCCCCTGGTAACGAACCCTTCTCCCATATAACCAACCAGACTCTCATTATCAAACCCAAGAGTTAGCATTGATGGAATAGCATCCACTGGGCAAGATTTGCTCAGATGCCCCCTCCCCATCCCTTAATGTCCTTTCTAGTTCTTTTCCCTGACTGTGGGTCCCAGCAAGGATCATACTTTACATCACGTCTCCATGTCTCTCTGGGCTCTCTTTGCTCTAGAATCGCTGCTCTGGAGTCCATTTAGCTATGACATAAGGAAACTACAAAAATAAGGAACCTAGGGCCAGAAAAACCAGAGCCCTGAGCCACAGCCTTCATAGGCCCAGGGAGCTGTGCAGATGCGAACAAATAAATCCATAGCCCCACTTATTTGCCTACTAATGAGGAGGAAAAGACCAAGTTTCTGAATGCCTGGGCCTGACCTGTCATCAAGCTGCCCAAAGTCTCAAGTGCTCTGCTAGGAGGTCGATGACACGTCTATCTCCCAGCCCTGCAGAAGGAAGCCTGCTCCGAGTACTCACTGAAAACAGGAACCTGCCCCACTGTAAGCCCGCGCCTTCCTTGTTCTGGCAGAGGAAGTGTGCCGCCGCTGTGGCAACTGCACTTCTTCTTGGTGGCATGGGTGGCTTCTCCACACCCGTGGGACGCCCGGCTGCCCTCACATTCCGGAGCAGCCCCAGCTGATGGAGAGGCAGTGACCGTGCACCTGGTGGTCCCTCCACAGCCGTCTCCCAAGGGAGGTCATGCCCAGAGTTTGAAGGTATCTCGGGGGATGTGGTAGGAACAGGGTCGGGAGAGATCTCAGGGCCCCTCTTGTGCACAGCAAGGCTTGGCTTTCTGGAGCCAGACAAGTGCTCCCTGACAAGAGGTGGGGTAGCGTCTTGCACAGCACCCAGCATTACAGCCACTTGGTGCAGATTTGATGCCAAATTCTAGAGAGAAGGGCGGAGGGAGCTTGGGCAGGGGGCTGCCAGAGGAGACATTCTCACCATAGCATGCCCCAGCATGCAGCAGGCTTCTTACAAAAGACAGCCAGGGCCTTCCACCAGGCTCTTAGCTGTGGGACCTTGAGCAAGTCACCAAAACCTCTTAGGCCTTCATTTCTTATCCACAAAATGGGAAGCATGGTACCTAATTTGCACAGGTATCAGGCAGATAAAAGGACCTAATACGTGCAAAGTGCCTGGGCCAGTTTCAGACATATAGCAGGTACTCAATAAATGCTATGAGCCTGGAGTCATGACATCTAAAGGCGCGCAGAGCCCAGGTGGGCTGAGGGACCAATTAGAACTGCTCGGAGTCTGGTTGTATGGGTCTTCCTGGGGAAGATGCCAAAGATAAGCAGGTTCCAAGTGTGTGCATGGGAGAGGGGGCCTCAAAGCAAAGGCAAATGTGGGGTATATAAATTCTGAAAACAAAAAATGTTAAGAGGTGGAAGAGATCTGGGAGGACTAGAGTTTTCTAAGGAATTCGGCACACTCCACATTCTTTTGGGCAGCCACCTATTGAGAGAGCGTGGTGTCAGGGAAGCCAGCTGGGAATGTCCAGAGTTGGGGGTGTGTATCTACCATTCTGAGTGACAACGGGCACTGCATGAGGAGGGATTTTTCTTCCATCTTCAGAATAATCCTGTGAGTTTGTGATTGTTATTTGTTTTTGACAAATGAGAAAACAAGGCTCAGAGAGGTATAGTCACTGGCCCAGCCAGCCAGCTGTGGGGAGGTGGAGGCATCGGGGGCTCAGCAAGGGCAAGTTGAGGAAGGATAGGCTGGTATTTAAAATAGCATTCTTCACTGTAATCTGTGAATCATCATTCTGTGGTTTGCTATCAGATGCTGAGAAACTGGGGAGGTAAGTCCAAATAAAAGTTCTGGAAAATTCTTTTGCAACTGGGTGGCGCCTGTGTCTCAAAGGAGTAGGGCGCCAGCCCCATATACCAGAGATGGCAGGTTCAAACCTGGCTCAGGCCAAAAAATGCAAAAAAAAAAAAAAATTATTTTGCAATTAATATTCTCTAGTTAGGAGAAAGCGGAAGTGTTTAACGTGCTCTGAGAGCATAATATTAAAAACCTATGGAACAGAAAAATTGAAATTTTAGATTCCTTCATCTTAAACAGATCTGCAATCTAGGTCAGGGTAGCAAGATAGCAACGTGGAGGTCAGTACTACAATCAGCTGCATCTGGGTCACAGCCTAGGGCAGCCACCAAAGGGCTGTGTGACTCTGGACAAGTCACTTTACCTCTCTGAGTATTAGTTTATTCCGTGTAAAAGGAAGACTAGCTTCCTTGTGCATTTGTAAGAAGTTTAAATTATGTGTAATATGTAGGAGATGCTAAAATACCGAACAGGGGGCCACTGATATCTTTCCTAAACCGGATAATTAAAGTACACGCAGGCCCTGTGGTATCTCGCTGACCAGGAAGGTGTGAACACACAGTGTGAATATGATGACTCAGACTGAAAGACCAATGAGCTGGGCACTCCTTCTCCATTTCTCTGAGCACATATTTCTGCTTGTTCCTCCATTTAACATAAATGAAACAGACATGGGTAGGTTTGCATTGCAGAAAAGTGAATTTATTTTCCTAAAAAAAAAACTTCTCTACTCTGAGTTGTGAAAGCTGGCAATTTTCTTCCAAGGGAAATGCATCTTTCTTAAAGACTTAGAAATTATTTATTCTAGTACACCCACATCAGTGTCCTGTATTAATAGAAGCTGCTGGCTTTTAAATTTTCATTTGACATTCATCAAGAATTTATTTTCTCCAGTTCTGAGAGAGGCTGGAACTTAAAATTCTCATCAAGGTCTTCCAGAGTGTCAGAAGAACCATTTATTTGGTTCTTGTCAGCAACTCGAGGGCTTTGTTAGGACTTTTGTCTGTCTGTCCATCAGCCACTCTATCCATCCATCCATCTATCTATCCATCTATTCATCCTTCCCTCAATAAATATGCATCGAGGTCATACCACGTGACCAACTACCTCCCTCTCTCAACCTCCCCAAGAGTTCCAGAGGAAATGAGCACACCGTGTCCAAACCACTTCCTCCCATCTGAGAACCACCCGGGGAAGGGCATCTTTGATTACGGTAACTAGCTACAGACAGAAACAGTGGGGCCTCAGGGGCTCAGGGGCTCGCATTTGTTGTCAAACAGCTTTGCAAAATCATACTTCTCTCTGTGGCACTGGGGACTTGGGACTGTGGCTGGAGGGTTTGGTTTGTGTGTATGTGTGGGAGGGCATTGGGTGAGTGAAGCTAGGGAGTCCCGAAGAGCTTCCAGAGTGAGTGGGAATTTTCCTTTGACTTGTCTTTAAGGGAAAAGTAACTGCCTGGAATGGGCCGGGCTGCCCTGGAAGGAGACCCCCCTCCTGCCTGTGCTGCACTGAGCACTACAGGCAGCACCCCCAGGATTCAGTCTCATTAACTGAGCATGTACTGTATGCTGGGCACCTGCTAGGCCATGGTTTCTTACTGAGGAATACAGTAGACATGGCCCTGTCCTCAGAAAGTTATCCTGCTCATGGGGTTGTCAGTAAGCCTTCGTGAAACAAATACATAAGGACACACCAGTGTGTGCCTGGAGGGAAGCAGAGCACAGGAGAGGCCACAGAGGCGAACCAGCACGGTCAGCATAGTCAGTTTCCCATCATCCTCCAATTATCCTGGGAGGCAGCTTAATCCTCCCCCTGACCTGGGTGGGCCTCCCCAGTTTGCAGATGTGCCATCTCCCCCATTCCTCCTCTACCCTTGGCCTTCCAAGCCACATAAACAGTCAACTTAAAAACACCCATCCTCTGAATGCAAACCTCACGCTCCTGAGTGTCCAGCACCAGCCTGCAATGCACTGCTCTGTCTGCACCAGCAGGTCCACATACTGAATGCCCATGGGGAGCACAGCCCTCTGGGACACAGGAGAGCAGCAGCTTCTTGTCGTAGAGAAAGATAGATCTGCACAGACCTGCAGTGGACATGGGGGGCCCCCAGCGAGTCCACCCACTATTTATAGGAAAGCCAACTGATACCCAGACCAGCTTGCCCGAAGTCTCAGGGGCCCGCTATGAATTCCAAAGGGATCAAATATAAAAAGGGAAAAGTAGGAAAAAACTGAGGTAACGCTTCCTCTTCATAGTATTGGAGTCACCATTCTCATGACTTACGACAAAACTGACAACTTTGGGGCACTCAGAGGGAAAAGGCAGGGCCTAACAGCTGGGTCTTTGGCTGCTGTCCCGTGTGAAGGGTGGTGGCCTTACAGCAGCCCAAAGCAAGGCCACCTGTACGTGCAGGACAGTGGGCAGGCTGGTTTCCACACCTGTGTGCATTCTCTGCAAGTCTCACCAGCCATCCCAGCTCTTAGAGCCTCTAGTATTAGAATTAAAATTTCAGGAAGCAAAAACAAAGGTAATTGAAGGAATTAGGGGTGGGAATAAAAAGAAGCAGCATTTGAAACCTGGCCCCATCCCAAATTAGCTGTGTGACCCTAAGCAAGTTTTTAGCCTCTCTGTGTCTCAGTTTCCCCATCTATAAAATGGAGAGTTCTTTGGGGCACCAAGTGAGTCAGTGTAACTTAAACCTCTAACTTAGGCCCTCTAACATAGTGGATGTCCATTTAGATTAGTGTATCTTTCCTCTGAAAACAGATAGAGATGTCTGTCTGCAGGCAGCCGTTTCTGATAAAGGTCATTGTTAAGAGAAAGATCAGTAATGAGTCTATGCACTCCAGTGGCCCTTCTCCCCGGGTTCCATGTTCAGAGATGGTGCATTGGAAACTGGAAATGAGCCGCAATAGAAGTGTTCATTCACACTACAGAAATTGGTAAACATACGAGTTAGGAATTCCCGGCCCCTTAACACCGACTGTCAACCGTTCACTAGCACGACGCTAATCCGCTCTTTCCTAGGCAGTTTCTTCAGTTTTCATCTATTTCTTTTCATTTCCATATGGAGCATCTTCTGTGTCGCAGCAGAGAGTAGAAACAGCCCTCATGGCTGCCTGCATGGCCCTTGCAGTCAAGTACAGGGAACGGTCACTAATCAACCACACAAATAACTGTGAAGTCATTCTTGTCACCGCAGGGGCAATGTAGGTGAACCTGGGAGCTAGGGATGGATTGATGAGTTCAAAGAGAATAGCATAGCGGCTCTCAGCCCAGGCAGCAAATTAAAAACATGCTGGGGGATTCTTTAGTGGGATCAAGCCCCATTAGACCAACTGTCTGGGTGTGGGACTGTAGCATCTGCGCTTGGACAAGTGACTCCTATTGATGGGGGAGACCTAGGAGCAGAGCGCTCATCATCTGCAGTGTTGTGTTAAGTAAAATATTGATTTCCATGGTATGCAGGAGGTTTATGAGTAATGCTGGTGATTCATGCGTGTGCATAAAAACCAAAACTGACTCTTGCTGGGAAATGTGATGCAATAAATCACAAACTTTACAACTCCTGTGCCCAGATGCCCGGACTTTTAGCCTCTCTGTGAAAGTTTCCATCTACCTTCTCTGATAAAATATGCATTTCCCAAGTACACATGCCAAAAGTAAAAGGCCTATTTCAAATTAACTGTTTTCCCATCCTGTGTAATGGATGGTACCAAAATAATTGTCTTTATCACTCTTTTCTCATTATTTGTTATGCCAGCTAGCTTACAGGTTGTGTAGATACTCAGGGGCCTGTGTATTGGGGGCCATTGTATATGAAAGTCGATTAAGAAGGAAAGAAATTGGCGGGGTGGAGGGAGGACATATTCTATTTCAGTGAAGTGCTAAAGTCCTGGCAGAACGGCATGTTCTGCCCACCTTGACATGCCAGACACCAGTCCCACAGACTCCACCTGCTGCTTTGACCCCGGGTCACCTTGGCCCTTGTGCCAGCAGAGCGGTGAGCCACAGGACCCTGCAGTGTGCCGAGCCTTCCACGCCTGCTCTCTCCTATCCTTACTTAGGAAAACCCAGCAACGCAGGCATGGCTATGCCATTAAAAACTAACAAAGTCAATAGAAAGAGCAATTCTGTAACTAAATAAGGGATGAAACTGAAATTTGCCCCAGCATTGACTGGCCTTAAACCTGGCTTCTTTCCATGATATCTTAAAATGGCCATAAAGTATGCACTAGGCCATGTCCCTCCTATTTTGGTCTTAGATGAAACCCAGTCTCCCTATTAGCCTAAGAGTATATGAGAATGCCTTCTGGGCACACATGTGCAGAAGGGGCCAGAACACAGTCCTGTGGACACAGTCCCACAGTCTTGTGGGTGAGGCTGGCAGCCAGGCTGACAGATGGACAGGACCCCTCTCATAGTGGGCAGAATGATGGACAAGGAGTCACGACACTTGTCCCAACTTGTTGTGTGACCTTGACCAGGCTGCTTGCCCTCTCTCAGCCTTTACTTTGTCCTATGAAGACATTGAATTGCTACTTTTTTTTTGGCTGGGGCTGGGTTTGAACCCACCGCCTCCAGCATACAGGGCCAGCGCCCTACCCTTTTGAGCCACAGGCACTGCTTGAATTGCTACTTTTTTAATCAGTGTTTTATGAAGTCCCAGGATTGAGGTGTCTTATCAATAGTAGTAAAAGGTTAAGGTGCTGAACCCCAAGCCCCAAATAGTAATTCACTTTTATTTAGCTCATCTGTTGAATTTATGGGAAAATAGTCTTTAAAATGTGCTTTTAACCAGAAAGTTTGAAGTATCTTAGATGAGAGGACCCCAAGTTCTCCTCCTAGTGGCTCTTGAGGGCCTCTGATTCTGAATCGGGCATGAGACAAAGGCTGGAGGGCTGGGTGCGCCTCTCTAAGCAGCTGCCTGTAGGTCTTGCCCCTGCGTGGTGCCCCCCGAGCCCAAGGGGCACACGGGCTTCCTCTGCTGTGCAGGAAACTGGGGAGCAGAAGGGGGAGGGTGGCAGCTGCACCTGCCCTGCAGGAGAACAAGGAATGATGTGGGTCACGGGGCAGCACCTGGCAGCCCCCAGCCTCATACTCAGGGAGGTGCACCTGCAAAGAGAGGTCAGGATGTGGCAGGAGCCCCCGGAAATCCTGTGGGGTCTTCGTCAGGGAGACCAACTGATGCTAAGCCCTTGTGCCAGCTCTTACTTTTCCTGAAGCCGAGAGTGAGACCACAGGCAGTGCTGCGCGAGCCAGTTGTGCAAGAGTAACAGGGACAGTCCTAGAGGACAGTTGAGGCAAAAGAGCCATGCGAGGCCTGCCCAGACTCTTCCCTATCATATTCGAGGACCCTCAGGCCCAGGTCAGGGAAGAGACTTGCTCAAGCTTGCACAGTGGCCACCCAACTCCCCCAAGGGATCCAGCTTTGGTAAACTTTAGCTACCATTTGCCAAACACATCTGCTTTAGATATAATCTGTAATTTAATACACAAAACAACCCTGCAAGGCATATATTTGTATTCCAATTTGATGGATTCAACACTGGAGGCTCCGAGAAGTGAGGTAACTTGCCAAAGGACACATAGCCAGAAGGTCGGGAGCTGCACTCTGAACTCAGCCTGTCTGCTTTAAAAACTCCTGCTTTAAGGCTCCTCCTTCTTTCCAAGCTTGTGATCATCAAAGAAATTCATGCATAAGGGAGAAAATTTGGATAATTTAGAAATGTGTAAGTAAAGAAGTAATTGATATATTCATCTGCAAGATCACTATTTATGAAAAACCCTTAGAAATATTTTAGAAATTTTCTTTTAATATTTTTCTATATATATGCATTTGAACAGTAAATTTTTATGGCATACATACACAGCATGGAAGACTATTCATCCATAAAAAGATGGAGATTTCACCTCCTCTTTTTTATTAACCTGGATAGAATAGAAGAACATTTTCTTTAGTAAAGTCTCACAAGAATGGAAAAGCAAGTATCCAATATTGTCAGTGCTAATATGAAACTAGCAGATAAACAACTACAGGACCACATGAGAGAAAAACACAATTAAATTCAAATAGGGAGAAAGGAGGGAAGAGGGGGCCCAGGAAGCTCTCCCTAACTAGCATAATGTGGGGGGGGGGAGGTACACGGCACAGCTCCTGGGTGAAGGATTCAACCCCACGACCTGGACCATACCTAACAAATACAAACAATGTAACCCAATCCCATGTATCCTTATATTAGTAAGAAATTTAAAATTAACAATACATGCAATATCCCATTAAATCCTCAAAAAATAAATTCGATAAGCACAACTAATACTTCTGTTTGCTTTTTTCTTGTCTCATAGCAGTAACAGTTTTTTTTTTTTTAAATAACACCATGAAAGGCTGGAAAAGGGCACACACGATTCACTCCTGCCCCTTTGACCAATGCAGGCCTCACCGGCCTCTCTCTCCTATCCCTTTGGCTGACTCCCCTCCACTGCTCTGATCCCCAGCCCTGGGCTTCTGAACACTGCCAAGTGACATCTGAGATACCTCTTAGGGCCTCTATGTCTCTTGTCTCCCAAGTTCCTCCAAAGTTTAGTGTTCCTGAGGTTTGCTTTGATGACTTTTAAAACATTACTTTTCTGTTGCTTTCTTAGACTTAACCAGAGGGCAGGCAAACAGGGCAGCCCTACATGGCAATTAAGAGCCCAGATTTGGGGCTCAGGCAGACCCGGTCGGAACCTCACTGTTGCCTCTTCCTAACCTTTAACCTGGGACAAGTCACTTAGTTCCTCTTGTCTCTGAAGTGCGGCTATTGTGAGCAACCCAGGACATGATGGCTGTGCCACACTCAGCCTCGTGCCTGGCAGAGGGTAAGCAGGTCAGCTGTGGTCGTGGTGTTCTGGGCATCACTGTCACGACTAGTGTCGAAGTGTAAGGTGGACACTAAGGCTTCTCCACTAGCAGCGTCGGGCTCCCATGCCTTAGATCAGTGGTTCTCAACCTTCCTAATGCCGGGATGTATTTTCATTGTTACAAAGGGGTCGCAACCCACAGGTTGAGAACTGCTGCCTTAGATGAAGGTCATATGACTGGATGTACCACTGTCACTTTTGTAGCAGAAAGTTCTAAAGTCAAAGGGAAGATTGCTCCCAAAGTAGGTTCTCCTATTAATTCCTCCTGTAGGCAAGCATTTGGCTGCTGGTTTTACTGCAGTCAGGACCTGCCTTCCCTTGGTCAGGGTTCCTCACATTCTCTCCTCTTTGTTCTACTAAGATGGGATTCAAGCTACCTTCCTACCCAATTGAAAGGCACAGAGGGGAAGGGTGCACGGACCTGCCCTCGGATGCTGTCCCAGGCATGGAAGGTTCTGAGAAGGCTGCTGCCTGGATTTGTAAGATAAAGCAGAGCACACAATGAAAAGATCCTGGATCGTCCTAAACAAAAGCCTTGTCAGAGCAGGGCTGCTCCACACCATGCATCCTCCAGTGGTGGCCAGTCACACGCTGACCAGAGACAGCAGCCTAGTCATTGGCCAAGGGTATGGGTTCTGAAGCTGGGACATGCCCAGGCTCCAGTTTTGGGACAGTAAGTAGGTGAGATAACTCCTGGCCTCCACACTAAGAGGGTGAAAGGGGAGTATATGTCCTTGGGAATGCTAGGAGATTAAACACAGGGCTGTCTGCAAACTGCCTGCCAGAGCTGGGCGTTGTTCACATCTCCCCTTGATCCTGAAGAAGATGAAGACAGGTTTGGATTCTGTCTAATGCGACTGTATAGAAAATGTGCTGATTAATAATTTTCAAAAAGCCATTGAGTCTTGATTGCTAAAATTAAATGGGGTTAAAAGGCTCTTTCTTTGGAGAGCATCTTTTCCACTCATCTCATTTTTCAGAAGAGGAAACTGAGGTCCAAGGTCAAACAAAGAAAACAGCATTGGTCCAAGACTGGAGGGCAAAGAAGGGGGTCACTAGTCAGGATCTTTGACCTGGGAACCCAGCAGTTACATCACAAAGAAAAAGGAGAAAGAAATCAAGAATTTTCAGAGCCAGTGTTAATTAACTCATTTCTCTTTTGCCCTTTCCTTATTATTCCTAGAAGCAATTATGTCTCTTGTACCCTCTTTCCCACCTCCAGCCACTATATAAAACTGTCACAGATTAAATCAAATTGTTCAGCCATTTCATTAGGGAGACTCTAGCTCTCATTCTCTGGGGGCATTTTCACGCTTCTCAAATAAAACCCTCTCTCAGATAAGTTAACTCCTTCCTGGAGAGTATACCACGCCAGTGAGCACACCAGGGGATGCTGGGACCTGGTGGGCTCTTGATGGGCTAATACCCCCTTAATCATGAAGGGTGAACTCCAAGTGGTGAGTGAGACAGATGAGGCCAGAATATGAGAGAGAAAGATAGACCATGTGTTAGAACCCGGGCCTCTGAGATTGACTGCACCTGTCTTATCTCCCACTCCTGGTATGTTTCTTTTCATGGATGAACTTCAGTTCTCCCATATGACAAGGCAAGTTTCAAGTCTTTTCCCATACTAGTTTTCAGGAATTCCCCCAAATATCACATGAATAATTGAGAATAATTATAAAGTTGCTGGAAGAGAGGTGATGGTACTTCACCCTGACGGATAGCAAAGTCTTTTCCTGACTCATTTTCTGGAATAGTTGTGATATAAAGAAGGGGAGGGACTAGGGTTTCTGGAAGAAGCCTGTTGCTTAGAAATGGCTCAGAGGGGGAGGATGGGGTGGAAGGGGAGGCCAACAGGGCTGGAGAGAACCCAGAGCATCCAGAGGGGACTCAGCTTTAATGACACCTGATACCAAGTGTCAGGCTGAAAGGACAGAAAGGCATTGTTGAGCCCATGCGTCCTGTCCTGGGACACTGGAGACAGCAGGAGGTGGCATTATTTCAGATTGAGCTCTGCTTGCTGAGACCTTTCTCTGGAAGCCCAAAGGCCTCAGTCAGGTCTCAGTGACAGCAGATGGGGAAGCTGAGGGACCAGGGCAGCTGGTGGTTCCAGGAAGCAGTAGGAGCAGGACAGAGACGGGCCCGGGTGGGACAGGCTGTGCATGACACGTGTGTGCTTCCCATGGCCTGAGTCACCCGCATGCTTCCTGAGGCCCTGAGCCGGTCACACATATGCTCCCTGCAGCCTGCATGGGGTGGCTTTTGTGGCCAAAGACTCCTCTGGGCCAGGAAGGCCACTCTGTTCACTTCTTCCCTAAAAATGCCTAAGGTGGCCTTGGTGGCAGCACAGGGCCCCAATAGGTCAGTGAGATCCCATTGTCCTGCCTTTTTCAAGGTCCAAGGTCTAGCACCTAGTGGATGCCTGGGAAGCATCTGTCTAAGTGCAGGCAATAAGGGCTCCAGTCCTTCCATCTCTCCCTTCTTAAGCATTTGGGGGGCACATTTTTTTGAGTGCACTTACCAGGTTAGGGGCCTGAGACAAGTCCCACCCATCCCTGTCCTCCTGGTGTCCAAGTGATGCCCAGCCAACCAGAAGGGTCCTACCAGGGTCATGTCAGGCTGGTGTGTGAGGAGGGTAGGGGTGAGAGTGGAGAAAGACCTTCCTCAGCCTCTAGACCCTTGCTCTGAGGGCAGCATGCCTTCCACAGCCTGCAGGGCACAGGGAAGGCTTTGAGGATAGGGTAGGAGTTGGACTGGCTGACTTTGTGCCCTTCCAAACTCGTAAGGGTTTGACCTAATGCTGCTGATGCAGATGAAGGAGGCTAAGTTTCTCCCCTGTGTCTCAACCACCCAGAGAACCTAATCTTTGGTCATCCATGTCCCTTTCCAAAGTATTTGTATGAGGGTCCAGAATTTGAACATTTACCATTAAGGACAATCAGGAAATGGACGGTAAATGGCAATAACTAGCCTGTGTTTTACGCCAGGCCAGGCTGTAAGTGGTTCCCTGGCTTTATCTCAGTTAAGTTTGCAGCCACAGCCCAACACTATTCTATTATTGTCCCCAAACAGGCAGAAAAGGCTTGATGACTTGCCCAAGGTCATCCAGTTTGGAAGTGTACAGCCAGAATTTAAGCCTGGGTGGTCACCCTGGAAACCACATGGAGCAAAGCAGACACGGAGCGTCAGTGTTTCAAATCCCGGCTCCAGGCTACTTGCTATGTGACTGTGGACAGGTCCTCTACTCTCTCTGAGACCTGGTTTCCTTCACAGCAGCTCAGTGTAAACACAACACGGCGACTTTACAATGACCAACAGGAGCAGTAATGTATAAGTGCTTTGGCAGTACGCAAAGCGCACAGCCAGCACACAGCATCGTAAGGAAGCTCTCCTTTTTAATCTTTTGTTAAAGAAAGTGTGTTGAAACACTCAAAGGAGATGAGAAAAAGCAGAAGCAGAAAGTGCCCCCTGCTCACTCCTTCTGGTGAAATGGGCACACACACACTCCCTAGGTTTACATTTGCTGATTCCTGAGGGCACCTAAGTCCAGAAACTTTCTGGGCCACCTGAAAGGCTGCTCAGCTTCTCCGACAAACACTGGCGGGGCTGCTCGCGTCTTCAGCGAGGGTGTGGAGGAACGGAAACTTTTGCACCAACAGCATTTGCTAGCAACTTCCCTCTCTGTGGTTTTTCTCTGTCATTCCCTTGATAAAAGAACTCGAGCTGCGCAAATGTAACCAACCTTCACAAATCTCATCTTCACATAAAAGCAGCCGCCTTTCCAGAGCAGGCAGTCTGAGAAATGATGCACGATGCTCTCTAAACTGGGTCACTCGCTGCTCCGAGGGCTCAGGGCACGCTTGACTCTCCCTGTTTTTCTCCTGTACCGTAGGCTCCCAGAGTCTCCATCAGCCCCAGGAGAGAGAGAAATGGGAAACAGCATGAAATCCACTGCTGCACCCCCAGAGAGGCCTCTGCCCAGCCCCGAGGGTAAGTCTGACTTCTGTGGAATTGTGCTGAACTCTGTGCTGTTGGAGCCTGAGACAAAGAGTGGGTGCAGACCACTGTTGAAACAGGGTGAAGGGCACCTAGGGGCTCGCCCCACTTGTCTCCAGCTCTGAGTGTGCTTCAGATACTTCACAATGAAGAGTCTCAAAGTATTGGATGTTTGCACGATCACTGGTATTTTGAGATGGAGCTCCCAAATCAGCTGGTTCATTCGCTTTATTTTACTAGTGGGGAAACTGAGGCCCCAAAGGGGACAGAATTCATGTCATTGGCTATTTGCTAATGGATTTCCAACTCAGGAAGTGATTCTGAGACTTAGACTCATGCCGGCCACGATAGGACATTATCGTCCTTGTAGTCAGCTCTGCAGAAACTTTATCAGTGCTTCTTTACTAAGCTAGAACTATCCTGTGGCATCTTCCTGAAAATAAAGTCCAATTGGTAGGACTGCAAGATGCTAAGTACTCCTGGGAGGAGAGTCCGACACTGCAGGTTAATCAGTGATGAGAAAGGTAGCTTTGTGGAGAGATGCCAACTCTGTGGCCAGAGTCCTTGAGCAACTGGCCAGAGAGCAGAGAGGAAGCACCAGGGAGCAGAAGGCAAAGGCTGAAAGTCATGGCCATAGGACTCTGGGCTTAGCTGCCCTTGCTTTTATTTCAGAAGATTCCTAGTCTAGGCAGTGGGGGTACAGATGGGGTCTCCCCAGGGGATTCGGAAGGGGATGGTCAGGGAGGCCAGGCGTTCATCAGTGTCTGCAGGGTGAGTCATGGTGCCCTTTGGGACACTTCTGACCCTTCTACATCCTAGCAATGGGGGCCTGGTGTCCCATCTCCTGGCAGGGTGACCATACCTGGTTCCTGACCCCCCTTAGCACCGTGCGAGGCAAAGTTCACTGGGTACAGAGGGCCACCCCTCTGCCCACCTCCATGCAAGAGTAGACTGAGCCAGGGCCCTGCAGCCTCTAGTTACTGCTTATCCATGGCTTCTAAGGCCCCTTAACAGAGGAGCCCCCTCACTTCTTCCAAAGTGGACACATCCTCCGATGTGGTATGGTCAATGGCCCTTTGGATGCCCCCAAGTGACTATGTCAAGACCTGCTACCCTGTTCCTCCTTCAGGTCAGAAGCTCTGATTTTTCTATTCTAGCTATTTCTCTTCCCCAAATGAAAGGGGGGAAAAGAAAAAGAATGTTCCCCAGGACCAAAGAGATGGAACCAGGTGACAAAGCAGAGCCAAGTGTGGCCCCTGGGCTCCCTTCTCATCACTGAGCAGGGTCAGGTCACTGCCGCCTCCTCTGGTTACACCCCACCCACCCACCAAACCCATCCTGTGTTGTCTCCTCTCAGCCCGGGGTGGAGGGGACAGCATGCTTGAGCAAACCCCATGAAAACATCAGCCTCCAAGGACTGGCTCATTTGCCTTTATTTTTTAAGATGCAAATCGCCACAAAATAAGTTTCTCTTTTTCCACTGTGTGGGTGGGAGGTCACCTCTAACAAAGGAGGTGGAGAGAGGGGTCTCCCCACCCCTCCACCCCCGGGTGAGAGAATTCCCCAGGTCATACCCAGTTTGAGATACAGGTAACCACATCAAGTGCTGGTGGGTCGATTTTCCACCCCCACCTCTAAAAAGTTTCCCTTATCATTGGTCCTGACTTTATTTCCTCTTTTCTCTCATGCTGTTTGAGTAAGGAAGACAGGGGTTCAGTTGATGCTGTGTTAAGTAGCCCCTCTCTGACCGATGCAAACGGTGAGGAATTTCATGGAATGGGCTCCCGCCCAGCCAGAGCTCCTCATGGTCACCCATTTGGTTGGTCTCAGACAAGTAACCCAGGAGGCTGTGCAGTCTTGTTGGTTGCTTTTGGTCAGCAAGCAATGAAAGTCCCTTCCAGCATCAGCCTGAGTGGCGGAGAACACAAGGTACCAAGCCCAATCCACCCACTTTCAGATAGACAAGTTTTCTGAGCTTTCAGGAGACCGTTCTTCCCCCCAGACCAGGACTATGGGTATCTTGGAACATGGCTTTACCCACCTGTTTTCTCCTAAACCAAACTTTCTAGAACATGCCTGATTAGTCTAGTTCCCAGGAACTAGACTATCATAAAACCCACAGAGGAAGGAGGCCTGGATAGAAACAGGGGCAGGCATGTTCCAGAGCTCTGACTGGGCTCTCAGTACTGTCCCTTGGAATGTGTGTGACTATAGGTAAGTGTCTTAGCCTCTCCTACACACTCAGCTGCAAAACAAAATTAGAACACTCCTTCCCTCACGGTATCAGAGCCACACAGAGTAGGTGCTGATGAAGGAGGGTGTGGAAACTTTTGAAAACTCCATCTTGGTTTATGTGACAGCACTAGGCTATATCCAAAAAGGCCATTCCCTGAAAGTTTGAAAGTGACAGAATTGGCAACATCATGACTTGTTTCCAAATCATTCCTAATAGTTAATCTTCTGTGAAATTCTGTACACACCTCTGTGCCAGATGTGGGCAGTGAGGAATTGACTACGACCCAAGGAACCCTCAGTATGGCAGGGAAACAACACATTTGTCCCTTACAAAGAGAATGCAGTCACTCTGCTGTGATCTTCCGGCCTCTGCTTCTTGCTTTCTTATCCCCTGGACCTCAAGTGAGATCTCATTTTTTGACAGAGGTAACAGTGCAGAGCCCAGTGCTGCTCAGGCAGCTGCCCCCGTGAGAGGAAGGCGGTGGGGGACACTCTGGGGAGGAAGAAGAGGGCAGGGGTGTCTCACCGCCCAGTTCAAAGCTTCTCAGTCTTCGGACCACCTGCATCGGAATCCCAGGCCCTACCCTAGATGGTGGGTGGTAGCAGCAAGCTGAATTTCTTACCAGTCCCTGCTGAATTATAAGCCCCCAAAACTTGCAGGACACAAAGCAGGTTTTAGTCTTGCCTCTGCCCTAACAGGCAAGGTGAGAGAAGTGAGTTATCCCCTTAGCGTCTCTCTGATCACCTGCTTAGCCACGAGTCCAAGCCCTTCATACGCCCAAACTCTTAATTCTCACAACAGTCTCACGAAGTAGTCGCTATTATCATCTCTACTTTGCAGTTGAGGAAACTGAGCCATCAGAAGGTAAAATGACTTGCCTGAGGCCAGACAGCTCAGAGAGGACAGCTGAGATTCAAAGCCAGGGCGGAGGGAGGGCACCTGACCCCAGAGTCCCTCTGTCACCACCACAGTATATGGCTGGAGACGATGGGCTTTAAGAGGAAGCACCAGGGTGTGCGTGCCTGGCCACCAGACTGAATGACACAAACACTCAAGTGCCCTTTCGGGGGCTCTGACTCTGAGACCCTGTGTCAGACTTGGGACCAGATCCTCGTCTCCTGTTCAGGTCTTGCCCACTTCACTGCTGACCTGTGAGATGGCTTCAGGGAGAATGTGATCATTCATCTTTCTTGTCATTGGGCGCTTAATCGATATGATAAAAAACAACTGGCTTGACAAATCTATGATTTTGCATTGCTTAAAATAGCACAAAATGTTTTTCTAAAAATTCTAGGCTTGCGCTTGTGGCTCAAGTAGCTAAGGTGCCAGCCATATACGCCTGAGGTGGCGGGTTCAAATCTAGCCCGGGCCCGCCAGACAACAATGATGGCTGCAACCAAAAAATAGCCGGGCATTGTGCTGGGCACCTGTGGTCTCAGCTACTTGGGAGGCAGAGGCAGGAGAATCGCTTGAGCCCAGGAATTGGAAGTTGCTGTGAGCTGTGATGTTATGGTATTCTACCCCAGGGCAAGAGTTTGAGGTTCTGTCTCAAAAAAAAAAAAAAAAAAAAAAAAGGAAAGAAAAGAAAAGAAAAATGCTACCAAGCAACTAGTAGTGTAGAGTAGGTGGCACTCTGCTATGGTGACGGAGACCAGGGTGATCTAGGCCTGGCACAGGTGCATGCTCTGCCGGGGTGTCCTCGTTCTGAAAGCCGGCATTAACTTAGGAGGTGCACGTTCTCAGGCCGGTCTCTGGGCCCTCCTGCCCAGTGCTCATGCTCACAATGGGGCAGTCACAGCACATCAGCTCCACAGAACGGGGTAAGGACTAAATGGGCAACATGTCCCACAGCCCGGTGCCAGCTTCCCCTCAGAGCAGCAGCCCTGGGAAGGTGCCGGAGGAAGTGGGATGACAACAGTTGAAGTCCAGGAAGCTTCTGGTGCCCAAGCTAACCCATTTCTGAGTCTACGGACCCCAAAAGGTCTGCTCTATGCTAATTCCACTTGGGTCCCTGTGGCAGCTAAGTACGTGGAAACTGATCCCCAAAACTTAGGGTCTGCTTAGTTCCAATCTGCTCTTACTAACAAGTGGAGAAACAAGGCTTTGGTCATAAAAGAGCTTTCTGAGATATTGGGCCTCAGCATCCAGCCCTTGACCTTTGAATAAGAAGACCCCCAGGCCCCAGGGTTCACGATGACAGACAGACCTTCTATCTGGTTAGCCTGCCCAGCTCTGTGTCATTGGTTAGTTGTGTATGTGTATTTCTGAAAAAGATACTAAGGTCAGATCTGCCTTGACCCCTCAGGAGGCCATGAGTTTGTCATGACTCCATTAAATGCAGAAACAGAAGCAGATATCACCAGGATGTATAGCATCTCACCCCAGCTGCACTGAGTGCCAAAATGGAGACGTGGCTGGAGTCAGCCTCTGTAGACCCTGCTGTCAGAGTGTCAGCTACAGGGAGAGCCTGGGAGTTAAGTGCCAAGGAGAGCCCTGGCTCAATGACATGCCCGCGGGCTTTGAAATCCTCATGGTCCCTCCTGCACATGTGACCACTACTCTCTTATATTTCATTTCCTCACCCTTTAAAGAATCATTCATTTTCTGTAGGGCTGGGCAGAGCGGAAGAAGTAAGGGATAACTAATTTTGCTAAACAATTATAAGTGGGAGCTGCTAAGACTGTTTTTAGCATTTAGAAAGAAATGATCATAATGATTTAAGAAATGGCAATGGAGAAAAGGGCTTGTGTTCTCTTGACTAATTTCATTAAGTTCTGCCTGGGTCTCCTTCCTTTTTTGGACTCACTTCCTGTTTTACGTTTTAGTACATTTTGTTCTACCCCTGACTCGTTCTTGAGTTGAGCTGTCAGCAAATATTTGGTCTTTGGAATGTTATCTTCTGTTCTCACCAAATGGAATTTGTTTTCAGACAGTAGGAAGATGATATTTTCAAATTTACACTACCAGTTTTCAAAATGTAGAATATTATTGGCTAAAACTGGTCTTGGATTATGACTTAGTAACCGCATCTCCCATGAAATAAAATCAGCCACCACTTGTTGAGGTGGGTCCTGCATACAGGATGCATCAGGAATTCTTAACCCAATCATAGGAGGCGGAGTTTGATAGTTCCCATTGTATACATGAAGAAATCAAGCTCAGATTAGTTCAAAACAAATCTCTCCTCCCATCACAGAACTATTAAGGGGAGAAATAGAATTTAAGCCAGGGCTGACTGATCTCAAAGCCAATTCTCTTTCCATAAAGCTCTTCTAAAAATTCTCTCTGGGTTTCCCTTTCATGGCCAGCACACATGTCTTCACTTAGTTTACTTCCGTATTTAAAGCATGCAATAATCCCCTCTACTTCCTCAACTCTCCTCTCCTCTGCCTCTCCCAGTTATCTGATTGAATTCAAAGGCTGAGCTTTTTAGAAAGCCAAGGGGCTCCCAAAGTACACTATACTATGTTTCAACTTCACCGGCAAACTTGAACTTCCTACCTTGCGCTTATTTCGTGGGAGGGATCAAAGCGTAGGGAAGATGGGGAAGGAATCCTGGCACCAGACCTTGCTTAGAACAGCTGCCTCTGACCACAGAAGTACACAACAAACTGTAAGTTTATAATGCTTATGGTAAAGATGATAGACATTCAGGGACAGCCCTTGCAAGGGACCAGGACAAGTCATCTGACCCTTAAGCAGAAGGCCACATACAAAATGTCCTCATTGACATTTTAGCATTGAAACTATAAAAGCGTCGCTATGATGGAAATTCCACAGGAAACTTAACTTTGTTATTGTGAATGGAAACTCTCTACCCCGTGGAGCCCCCTTCTCCCTCATTGGAACAATCCTTTCTGTGATGGGATTTTGCTGGTGTTTTTGTTTCTGTTAGTTTTAATGTTACAAAAGATGGCTGTTATGTTTCATAGTCTTAATCTTGAATCAGACATCAACCCCCAAACCCTCTGTAGACGCAAGATCCCTTCAGGGTGCTATTATGATCGCGGGTGACACATGCTGTGCCTCTCATGTCAACGCTTGTTTTTCACCGGAGTCTGGTTCCATGACGGCTGCCCACCCAGCTGCCTCCCACAAATCAGGTTTCCTTCTGTCTGGATTGCTTCAAAAATGCAATGGGCTGGCTGTGTTTGTGAGCTTGGGACTATGGCATGTTATGCTCAGTGAAGCTGGTTTGAGCATAGAACAGGCACAACACATAGAAACAAGACAGGGAAGGCACGTCCTCTGCCCTCCCCAAGCTCACAGCCAGGTGGGGAGATGGATGTCCCCTTTGCTGTCACACAGATGGGAAAATATAACCTGGGGTGGTTTTATGGAAGGTGAATCTCAGGGCATGGACAGTGCAGAGGGCCTCCTCTGGGGCCTCTGGGAGGTGACTCTGGAGCTGAGGAGGGGAGAGGAGGTGTGTCCTAGGCAGACAGGACAGCCTAAACTGAGTCCCCAGGAAGGTGGCAAGTGTGAGAAAGCCCTGTGGTGCCTAGCTGAGGCAGCACAAGTCCTGTTAGCAAATGGCCCTTTCACAGCTTGGGGCCATTCGTCCAGGAAGAACAGATTTCCATGATGATGGACCCTTCATTTTCCAGAGCAGGAAACCCAGGCCCAAGGGCAAGAGGGCTCATCCACATTTGGTGAGTGGCACAGGCAGCCTTGGTGTCTGGGTAGACCAGCCAGGGTATAGATCAGAGCACAGGTTTCAGGGCCCCTCACCACTCAGCACCAAAATTTGTATCTGTAATTTCATACTCTGTTTCTTAACAAGGGCCTCTGCCCAAGTTTGCATACACATCAGGCCCTACCAAGTCTGGTCTACCCTTATTAGAATCTGGGAATTTTGGCTTCAAACCCAATTCAACTTTAATGCTGCCTCTAACTTTTGACGTGAGGTCTGGACTACACAATGAGAGAATCTCCCCTTAAAAAAAAAAAAAAAAAACTCAGCAAAGCAGAGGGTGAGGGAGATTCCCCTGCAGGCTAAAGAAAGCTCAGTGGTCAGACAGGTGAGAGGCCTGGCCGGGTCAGCCTTCCATGGCCAGACACTGCTTCTTCCTAGAAGCACAGACCCCATTCCAAGGTTCATAAAGCCACCAAACACCACTTTTGGTTTCCATCTCATGCCCATGAACTCTTGCTTTTACATGGCTTAGTGTCTGCGACTCAGCTTCCCCAAATGAGCAATACTCATGAGCACACCATTCCATGGTGATCACTTGGTTCCAATTCACTTATCAATTGACCATTAAAGCCTTTACCAAAAACCTCATTCATCTTTCTTACTCATTCTAGTGCTTAATTTCTGTTAGACTTACTCTGCCCGAGGGACTTGGGAGGCAGAGACTGCAAGGTGCAGGAATTGGGGAAGGCAGTTGTAGAGGTCTGGACCCCCAGCTTGGGGGTGACTGAATCCTGGAAAGTGACCTCTCTGAGCCCCAAGTCTATTTGCCCGAGTGTTGGGATTTCTCTAGGTTTCTTGGGGTGAAGGGCCTGGAGAATAACTTCTCCCAGGAAATATGTGCAGTCTCTGGAATGCGAGCTCCATGGGAGAGCAAGGCTGGGCTTGGTCTGCTCAGGTGCTCAGGGAGTCACGGACGAATGAACGGTGATATGTTATGCAGGATTTGGGGTTCAGAAGCCCAAGCAGCAGGTGGAGTGATAAACATCATAGCAATTACTGTGTTTGCTAATTTATAAAATATATTACTATTTCCCCCAAAATGTACCTGAATATTATCCTGCATCTAATGCATCTAAATTATGTCAAATCACCAAAGGCACAAAACAGAGTTATCACCTAGTGTTGAAAGGCAAACTCACGCCAGATCATTATTTCTCTTCTACAGTAAGCTTTGCTCACAGAGACATTCTTTCATTTCAGGAAATTCAGCAGGATTATTTTCAATACATATACAATGAAAAGTACCTAATTTTTCTACCCTCCACCACCACCCTGGACCATAGTCCCCGTTAAACACACACTCAGTGGTCGCCTAATATGCTATAAGGACAAAGTTGCTTTAATTCTCCTCAGAGTCAGTCCTGCTGGGTCCCTGTAACTCATTGAACCTGACAATGAACCCCTCTCCCAAATGTGACAGGCCCAGGACTCATGAGGTCCAGAGAGGATATCTGAGGCTTCAGTAGCAAGAAGGAATAGCACCTGATTATTCAGGTGGTGCTGGTGCATTTACCTTCCTCCCATCTCATAAGGACCCCGGAATGGGGCACTAGTAGCCTCATTTTAGAGATGGAGGGTGAGGCCAGTGGCACAGGGGCAGAGCTGGAAGCCAAATCCTGTGACTACAGCCCACAGGCCTCAGGATTCCCATTTCTCAGATGAGCACATTGGGGTCAAGGCAGGCTTGAGGAAAGGAAACCATCACCTGGGTCTCAGGGTTCCTGCAAGCATCTGCATCACCACCTCTGAAGAGAGCAGGGCTGAGGCGAACAAAAGTTTTAAAACAAGTGAGAGATCTCCAGCTGAACGGTGCCAAGGGCAGCTCACCTTCGCGCCCTCCCTCCCCGGGCTGCCTTTAAATTCCTGGTAAATAAAAACACCTCTTTGTTTTTGTTTCCCCAGGGCTGGAAAGTGACTTCCTGGCTGTCCTGAGTGATTACCCATCTCCGGACATCAGTCCCCCAATATTCCGCAGGGGTGAGAAACTACGCATCATTTCTGAGTGAGTTGGTGTTCCAAAACCCCAACAATTCTCCTAAGAGGATGAACTTGGCTTCAGTAGGAATCACAGTTACTTAGTTCTACATGGGAAATTGGGCCTAGACTGTGACCCTTCTCTTCAATGTGGCCAGTACTCTAAAACCTTCCATGGCTCCCTATTGCCTGGTAGATACAATTTAAATTCCTTAACTTGGCTTTTGATACCTTTGTGATCCAGCTTCTCACATTGGCCACCATTGCTCACTACACATGCAGTATTGATGTATAGCAATGAAAGCTGAGAAGGATGCTCGGTGTCTGAAACTCCTCTGACGATAAAATATTGCCTTCTCCCCAGAGTCAATGTTATTTGGATCCTCATTGATGTAGGTAGATATATGAAACTATCTTTAATTATACTGCAGGATACAAATCAGTATAGTGAACATTTACTTTTTAAAAAGACATCAGCTGCTGAAGGCAATATTGCCAGCATGTGGGAGTCTACCAGTCGGCATGGAGTGGGGGATGTCCATTAGACACACATACTTTAAAAACTAATTTTCAGATAGGGTGGTGTGAGTCTACTTGGCCAGTGACAAATCTTACAAGGGGAATGTTACATTGGATTACAAGGCATCCCTGGGTTAAGAACAAGATAGGTTCTGTAGGTTTGTTCTTAAGTTGAATTTGTAGGTCAGTTGGAATGGGCACATAATGGCTATAATCGCCTCTGTTCGTAAGAGCCAGTGTATGTCAGTCGGATGTTTATAACTCGGAACTGCTGGTACTCTGTTTATTTCTTTGCTTTGCCATTCACCCACCCAACTGTCCCTCTCTGTTCCTGTCCTTGCAGTGAAGGGGGCTGGTGGAAGGCCATCTCTCTAAGCACCGGTCGGGAGAGTTACATTCCTGGAATATGTGTGGCCAGAGTATACCACGGGTGAGTATGTGTCTCAGATAGACACGGTATCTATGTCAGGACTCAGAAACCAGTGCAGAGGTTCCAGCACAGAGTAGCGGGCAGGCAGCAGGTGGGCCAGGAAGGACACTCCTGTCCCCACTCCGACAATAAGGAAAGGTGTGACCAGAGGCTGGTTAACCCCTCAGCCCTCTGAGACCTGGTTTCTCCATCAAGAAAATGAAGGAGTTGGAGCTTCCAGACCTGACGTGGTGTTCCTGGCACAGAGCAGTGAACACTCAGCATCCAGCATACAGGGTGCAGCAGTGCAGGGGCTAAAGGTCGCGCTCTCTGGGCTCCTGCCTCTGACACTTACCAGCTGTGTGACAGTGGACCTGCTACTCAGCTTTTTGTATATGGGCACGTTTTTCTCACCTATCAGATAGACATCAGAGTATAAAATGATAGGGAAATGACATGTAATAACATGACCCAAAGTGCAGGGTTGTTAGGAGCATGAGGTGGGACGAGACCCTCAGAGCCACACCAGGCCCGGTGGTGAGCTCCTGACTGACATTAGCTGTGGTCTCATCAGGCACATACCCAGAAGCACACAGAGAACACCTTTCCTTGACAAACGGATAAGGAAAAGAAAAAGGGAGGCTTAAGAACTCAGGCGTGGCGGATGTGAAAAGACCCACATCGCTGTCTCCTGCAGTTGTGCAGCTGAGGCCACTGCAGCCTTCCAGGAGCTTTGAAGCTCGGCACAGCTGGGCTCCAATCTTGGCTCCCCTCCTGCCAAGTAAGCCAAGTAAGAGCCTTGGAAAAGTTCCTTGACCTCCTTATGCAGCAGTCTCCTCATCTGTCAAGCTCCCAAGGCCGGATATGAGCAGAGAAGTGCACAGCATGTGAGACATAGGAAGGAAGAAGGAAGCACTGTTTTTATAAGTGTTAAATAACTTCTTTACATCAGAGAAGGGCCTTCACCTGCTGGTGAAGCAGAAATAAATGCCCCAAAATGCTGAAGGCTGGAATTCAGCGTATCTAATTTTGGTATTAATGATCTGAATTACAGATACTAGAAATCATTTCCCTGCTTAGGATGGCAAAGGTGGATAGCAGTGGAGTATGAGTCACAGGCCTCTCCTGTGCTGGGCACTTGCCACAGACATATACATTCCTTAGCAAAGGGGCGTCAGTGCCTTCACGTTGAAGATTTGAGGCTTCAGCTAGCAAGAGCTGGTATGGGAAGAACCAGAGAAGTAGCATACTTATGATCCAATGGGGCACCCAGGCTAGCAGACGCAGTACCACTCCTTACTATATCTAGTAGGAGGGAGGTTGCATAGTGGTTACGTAACTGAACGTATCAGAAAAATGCATTCTGATTTTAGTTCTGTCAATTGCTGACATAGTAACTTGGACAAATCACGTAATCACTCAGACCTTCAGTATCTTTATCTTTGAAAGAGAGATAATACTACCTATTTTAGGGGGTTTAGATTAGGATTAGATTTCAAGTGCTTAATATGACGGGTGGCCCATAATCAGTGCTCATATGTGGCTACTATTACTGTTTTATTGTCTTCATCTTCATAAGCAGCACTTCTTATAAGGACTGGAACGCATGAAAACATTTGTCACATACTCCAAAATACTTACTATGTCATGCCTTGTGCAAAAGGAGGGGAATCATTGAAATATTTGGCCAAATACGGCATAATCACACTCTTAAACAACATAAGTAGTCCTGGCAACCAGGCCATAAACAGACTCCGATGTTATGTCTGTGTGTCTCCTCACGCTCGGTGCCTCAGTAACGCTCTGCTGGCCTGCCTCAACCCCCTGCTTGTGCACCATGGTGAGTGTGAAAGCCTGTGAAATAGTAGAGTATTAATATTTGCCAGCTCATACACCAATTTGGACCTGTGGCTTAAAATCCAGGGTCCATTCACTGAAACAGAGAGTCTGTTAAAAAGTGATGGGCAATTGCTTCCAAGCACACACCAGCCAACTGCTAACAAAGCATTTCCTTCCAAGCCAAGATCTGGCAGAGCCTGCTCTGGAAAATAAGTAAAGGCCCTTTCCCGGGAACACAGATGCCTTTGTGCACAGAGCAGCTATCGGACAGCAGTGAAAGGTGTCGGCTGTCCTGTGCAAGGTGAACCTTCCACTGGAAAACTGGGCCACAGTAGGGCTGCAGTATTAACACTGCTTTTCCTTACTTTAAGTGGAAAGGTCATGAAACACAAATAAATGTGTAGCACAATGACAGCTGAGTTTAAAAAGTATTCAAATAGAGAAGATAAGAAGAAATAGAATGAATGCCAAGTGGGGCTTGTTGGTTGGGGACAAGCACGATGCCCAGGACACAAAGAGGAAACTCAGCAAGGAAGGCCCAGTTCCTGCCCTCAGAGAGCTATATGGAAGGGGTGTGGTGGGTGGTGTAGAAGGGAGATACACACGAAACCCCTCAAACAGGGACACAGTAACACCGTACTACGCACATACGGAGGGTGCCCAAAAAAGACACACATTTTAAGAGAAGAAAAACCTATATTCAATTTGTAATACTCAAGTCATATTTGACTTCTACAATTATAAGACGTGCTCATCTTTTGTTATCAGTATATACTGTGTGTTAACATTTTAATACCTTTTTCCCCTTTTTTAAAATGCGTGGACATTTTTTGGCACCCTCTGTATATTGCATCGTATGGCATGGACACATCGCAGCTGGGGTGAGAAAGCTCTCCTGCATCCTTGTGTCATTAGCCAACGTAATGACTGGAATGCAACAGGTACCCAGGAAATTATAAATGACTGCATGAGCGGGCAGCCAATTGCTCCCTCTTTTCATTCCAGCAGCTTTATGTTAACTGGACCTTAGTTTTACATTCCGCTCATATTAGGAGGGTCTTGCTTGCACACTCTGCCCTTCATGGGGCAGGCACGCTCATGCTCATGGCTGTCTTCCTGCTTCCCAGCTGGCTGTTCGAAGGCCTGGGCAGAGACAAGGCGGAGGAGCTGCTGCAGCTGCCAGACACGAAGGTCGGCTCCTTCATGATCAGAGCCAGTGAGACAAAGAAAGGTGAGTACCTGCGCCTCCTCTCCACGCTCCGGTAGGACAGCCTGGGCTCGTTCCTGGCTGACTCATTACGTGGCTTTGTTCCCTCCTCCCACCTGCTAGCATAGCGATCTGATGTGGTCAGCTCCCTGCAGCCCACACACTGCCATTGAGGCCAGCATGAAAGCAGGGGCACTAGAGATGGGCTGCAGGGACCTGGCAGGGCACTGCCTCAGGCCTGGACGATACTAGGCCCTGCTGAATCCTGCTGGAAAATTTTCCACCAACTGAGAAGGAAACTGAAAGGCAGGCATCAGCAGCACACTGGGCAGACAGAAGGTTTTGCAGTAGCCTAGTCTGTGCCCAAGCTTTGTGACTGAATTCTCTGAACTTGGGCTTCTCATCTGTGAAATCGAGAGAAAACCCCTCCCTTATAAGGTTGTGGGGAGATTCAAATGTGGTGATATTTGTAGTGTTCTTGTGATTCAGGAGGCCCAATGTCAGTTCCTCTGTGCCCCATAATTAAATGAGACAGCTCAGAGAGCCGGGCAAGCAGATGTGCGTCTGCACGCATGCACCATGGTCTTTATGCAGAGGTCCTTGCATCTCACACACTATATTCAGTAAAAACACAAGTATCAGGGGCAGTTCGTCATGGTTCAGAGCAAGGGCCCCAAATTCTAGTTCCAGCCCTATGAATTAGCAGGAGTGCCCTATCTTCTCCAAGCCCCAGCTCCCTTATCTGCGATGTGGGTTGGCAGTAGGAACACACTCAGTACCACGTCTGAGGAACACTCAGGAGCAGAACACTTCACAGCTGGCGCTTCATCACACTAGATAATACCTTGTTACATATAGAACAGACCTTCAAATTCTTAACCTGCTTCTTGGACACTCGGCACCAGAGAAGCAAGAGCACAGCCTCTGAGAGGATCTCCCACACACCTGTTCCGTGTAGGAGCTCCCTGGGAGCAGCCCTTCACCAGCATAGGTGCCAGCCGAGCTTTGGGGGAACAGAGCTCATATATATGACAAAAAGAAAAAAAAAAGTCCAGGAACAACTCTCCTCTCTGAAACAGTGTAAGTGCCAGGGGAGAGCAAGATCAAAGCAAAAGCACAATATCCCACACATGCCTCGGGGTCCCCTGACGGGGACACCCAGACTCAGATACTGACTCCTAAGCTGGTCTGATCAGGGGGAGGAAGAACCCAGTGTAGGTGTCATCACTCCCTCAAAATAAAGATGCTTCGGGCAGCACTGCAGTCCCCCTTGGGTGGGGCGGGCGTGGCGCACTCCTGCCCTTGGGTATGCAAAGTTCTGATGGCTTTCCACTTGCCGCCCATGACCTGCTCACCACACTCCCAGTTCCTGTCGGCCTTACGGGAAGGCTTATGCTGCCAGGTTGAGCTGGGTCAGGCCTGGGGTGTCCCAAGGGGCCTGCTGAGAACAAGGTTCACACCCCAGGCAGCTGTTCCCAAGCCGTGTGCCTCTGAGCACGTCTCTCAGAAGCTCTGAGACTCCCTGTCTGCACCTGTAAAATGCCTGCAGACAGCACCTCCCAGGGCCATTCTGAGAATTAACAGAGACGGTGCTTGGAAACAGCTTATCCCCCTGCCCAGCACAGACAGCAGACACTCAATAAATGCCAGTTCCCTTTCCCTCCCTCCTAGAACCCCAGAAGACAGGCCAGGGAGGACTTTAAATGTGACCTAAGTCCAATTCTCTCACTTCCTTTTGGGGAAATCAAGGCACATGCCTGAGGTTCTCTTGTGAGTAGCCTGTATGGGGTTATGATTCTAATGATGCTTATGGTTAAATACGCCTTTCATCTGCTTTTTAGGGGGACTCAGAAAATGTCACCAGACCTTCAAATTTCTGAGAAAACCTAGCATAAGTTAAAGAAAGTGGACACTGGGGGCCAGAGTGGGGGGATGGGGCTGAAGGAGGAGAATGGCAGAGGGAACATGTTGCAGTGTCCTTGGAAGGGGTTTGAGAACACCCACAGGGCCTGGATCTACAGGGTCCAACAAACTATAATCATTCAGTGTGGCCTGAGAGTCACAGAGGATGTGGAAGCTCCCATGGATTTGCCCTAGGAAGCAAAGAGGCCTAGGCCTTTGCACTGGAAACTCAGACGGGTGATGTGATTAGTGCATCTGCGTTTCATAAATAACACACAGCCACGGGCGCTAAACGGAAACTGCCTCTCTACAGAGAGGGACCCGGTGGTGGGAAGGCAGTGTCCCGGCATCGCCACTGGGCCAGCGGCGAGCGGGTCTGTCTGCCTCTGTGACGGGGACAGCAGACCCCCACTGACCTGTTCCCTCGCCCCACAGGGTTCTACTCACTGTCGGTGAGACACAGGCAGGTGAAGCATTACCGCATCTTCCGCCTGCCCAACAACTGGTACTACATTTCCCCGAGGCTCACCTTCCAGTGCTTGGAGGACCTGGTGAACCACTATTCCGGTAAGAAACACTCAGGATCAATCATGGTTGAAGGAGGCCCCCTCGGCTAAGTGCCTGGTGCCGCCATCCTGTCCGGGAAGTGGCGCAAGTCACCGCCATAAACGCCAGGGCTCTGCTCTCACTCTCCTCCCAAGGGGCCTTCCTGATATGCTCTCTTCTTGCTAATTCAGACTATAAATTTCAGGCTGAAAGAGACTTCCCTGAGTGCTGCCTTAGTAAGCAAAACACAGATAATCTCAAATCCACCCTCTCACTACCTGTAAATAAGATGCATCGGGTGCCCCTATATTCACAACCATAGATGGCCATACATGATCAAGTCTCTGGGGTTTGTTCTCCCTTTCAGCTTGTCAGAATCCTCATCAGCCTTCAGAGCCGACATCAGAAGACGGGCCCCTCGTCCTCACGTCTGTGATGCAGGCACAGGGTGAGAATGAGTCGCCCATCTTCCCCGGGCACAGCACACCAGGCGTCTCTCGCCCTGGCTTTCTAATCCTTCTGCCGAGTGGCTTAGTTAAGTCCGTGCTACTCTGTGTTCCCAGAAAAGCTCCTAAAGACTAGGGATTCTACTTTATTCATCTGTGTGTCCTTCCTAGACCCAGGAGAGGCCCAACATTCCCAGGCTAATGATGCTAGAGAGTGTCCTCCGAGGTGGCAGAGGCCTAGGGTGGCTTTGTGGGAGATGCCAGCAGGGAGGAGAGCTGGGAGGGAGAGGGTAGAGTTCCACTGTGAAAGGCCTGAGCCTTGGGTCAGGGGTCGGAACTCTACCCTAGGGAAAGGGAGAAATTATGAAGGTTGGTGAAGTTGGCTCTGGAACACCCACGTCCCAGGTCTACTCATTGTTGGCTGGAAAACCTCAGGCTGGTAATTTGCCTCTTTGGGCCTCACTGTTCTCATCTGTGTCACACAGACATTAACAGTCCCTGAGTTCTCAGACCTCGTGAGGGTTCATGGGATTAACACACAGATAGCAGGGAGGAGACCCTGGAGTAAAACACAAGCTCCCAGTGAAGAGCAGCCCGGGTCACCCAGGAGAACACAGCCCTCTCCCTCTCCTCCTCCGCCCTGCTGCTGGGAGGGAAAGGAGAAGTTCTTTCGCTTTGCTAATATTTCCCTCTTCCGGGCTCAGGATGCTTGACCTCCAGCCCCAGGCTTCTTGACTCACATTCTGTAGGACAAGGGGTCTTGAACTGAAGAAGAAAGGGCATTTGAAAAAGGAAGGAGTGCATGTGGCCTGCAGTGTTCACAGCTGGCCCAGGAGAAAGTAGCGAGGCACGAAGGAGAGATGGCTGCTTGGAAAGGTCAGGTCCATGCCGGGTCCACACTGTGAGACCTCGGGCAAGGTCCTCCACCTTTCAGAGTCCCGGTTCCCACTCAGAGGGTGGGGTGTGAGGATGGCCCCTCACAGGGGATTGAATGAGTGATTGTTCGTAGAACATGTTCAGCTCAGACCGTCATGCAGCAGATGCAAAATAAATAACAAACATTACACCTATGACAGCAGACGACTCGGCAGCTACTGAAAATGAAAGAGGAAGGGAGTCCTGGAAACAGCCAGCTTACACTGGTTATGAGTAAAGGCTGGTTGTGGTACTTGGCTTTTAATAACAATCATCTGAGGGGTGTGGAGACCATACATTTTGCATAGACAAAAGCAAACATGAAAGGAAGGTGCCCCAGTAAAATCTCTTACGGACCGGGAGGCCACGAGGCCACCAGGCCCATAGCTCCCAAGTCCAGCTGGTGCCACCTGACCACGGGATCCTCAGTTTCCCCTTCCCCAACATGGATATAAAAACACTGATGGCACAAAGTTGACATGGGCCCTCAATGGGACAAAGTAAGTGAGGCTAGCTGAGTGCCAGGCTCAAGGCACACGCACACAAATGTTTGTTCTTTTGCTCTTCATCAAAATGTGTCTTTCACCCCTTCTCTAAAGAAGGACGTTGCGGGCGGCATCTGTGGCGCAAAGGAGTAGGGTGCTGGCCTCATATGCTGGAGGTGGCGGGTTCAAACCCAGCCCCAGCCAAAAACTGAAAAAAAAAAAGAAGGATGTTGCATAGCGCCCCTGCCTGAGCTGTAGGCTGTAGCTGGTCTCTGGGATCTTAGCATCTGACTCTGTCCCTCTTGCTTCATAACCTGAGAGGTCATTTCAATTTCCAACCCGTGACAGGTCATTATTTTAGATTCACATCCAATTAAGCTCCCTCCTCACTTCATCACCCCCTATCTCACCAAGGGCACCCTGCGAGTGGGCATTTGAGTTCACAGTAAGAGTGAAGTCAGATGGAATGTGATGGAACGAGGCGCTGCCAAGTGCCCCCCACCCCTCCCTTCCCGTGAGAGGCCATGTGTGGCTTCTGCTACACTTGCCTTTGGTCCTTGGGCAAGGACACCCCTGCCTAATGGGTGGGGAGAGCTGTAAGAGGCCTGGTGTGCTTCCCATTCCCTAGTGATGGGTCAGCCCTGTGGCACACAGATTCCAGTAGCCCCTGGTGCCTCTGGCCACTTTGTCTCCCCCAGAATAGGAGAAGCATAGGGGGTTTCAACCTGAATAAGGCCACATAGGATCTCCTCTATCTCTAAGAGGCCTGCGGACAGCTGATTCTTTGTCCAGACTGAGGGCATGGGCTCGGGAAGGTGTCGAGAGGTGGGAGCACGTCTCAACATGCCCGGGAACATGAAGGCACCTGGGGACTCAGAGATTTCATTCTTGCCAGGGAAAGAAGGACATGGGTTTGTTTAATTTTCATTGTCTTTGAGTAGAAGAGAGATTTTTCTTCATTCTTTGTGTACGTTCTCTCTTTTGCCTCTTTTTCTGTGTTTTTCTCCTTCCTCCCTTCCTGTGTCTTTATAACTCTGTGTGCTTTCTTCACTCCCTCCCCCCACCGCCCGCCTCTCACTCGCCTTTTTCTACTTCTCTCCCTCCTTCCCTCCCTCCTTCTCTCCCTGCCTTCTTTCCTTCCCTTCCTGTCTCTTTTATCTTCCTTTCTTACTACAAATGCCCTTTAGCCCCCTATGCTCTACTGAATGCTAGTCTGTGTATTTGTGGAGAGTCACCCCAGTTTTGAACACAGGAGCTCACCCTGGGAAGTTACTGGGATTGCGCCTTAGTGGGAAACCTCTGAGGGCTGTGGCCTCATGCGGGCACTCACTGGCTCCCTCTCATTTTGAAACTGAGGAAGGCAAGGCTCAGGGAAATTCAAGGCAACTTACTAATGGGGCAAAGCTAAAATTCAAACCCAAGTTTGCTTGAGTCTGATTCTAAGCCTCTCCCCCAACCATACTGGAGCTTGCTAACATCTTCTCAGTGTTTCCGTCTTGGGCTCACTTTCCCCATGGTGATATGGGGAAGGGAGTGAGCTATGCCTTGGGCCTGCACGCCACGCTGGCTACCGCATTCCCAGAGTTCCTGACCTGCTGTCTGCTTCCTTCCTCAGAGGTGGCTGATGGCCTGTGTTGTGTGCTCACCACGCCCTGCCTGACGCAAAGCACGGCTGCCCCTGCAGTGATGGCCTCCAATTCACCTGTCACCTTGCGCCAGAAGACCGTAGACTGGAAGAGGGTGTCCAGGTGCGTGTATGTGTGTGTGTGTGTGTGTGTGTGCGCGTTCTCTGTGAACATGCGAGCACAAACAGTGAGCGAGCCTAGTACATGAAAACCATAGTTGGTGTGAGCTGGCCCTGCTGAAACCTGGGGGTAGGCACCCCAAGCTGACCCTGGAAGGCACACCAGCCCCAGGCTCACAAGGTATGTGGCAAGGCCCTCAGTCCCCTGGTTCTGCAAATGTTTACCGTGTCCATATTCAACGTTACCAGTACATTTTCTAGCTGAAATATATCACCTCGATTTTCTAATTTTCAGGATTCTAGAAGGTAACTCCCATCTGTATGGATTTCATATTATTTAAAATGCACTTACAAAGGTCAAACACACCAGCAAAATCTTAGGGTGACTTTTATTTTTCTAAGGGAAAATCTTAGGGTGATTTGTTCTGTTTATTTCATTGTCAGTTGTTGAATTTTTAAGGGTTATCTGTAATTTGGGATTGATAAGTTATCTTACTATAATATTGAAACATTAATCCAGATATACATTACTGGCAAATTAAAGGAAAATCAGTTCAAAATTACCTGGGAGATGAACAAAACTGCTCTTCCTTGTAAATAACATAAAGAAATTTTCACTAAAGGTTTTAGTCATCCAAAATAGTGGTTCAGAGAGGTTAAGTGATTTATCTAAGGTCACACAGCATACAAATGTATGACCCAGAATTAGAATAGTAAGTTAGAGAAATATTAATGCAGCTCTTGGTGTTTTTGTTTTTAATTCTTTTTCTCATTCTCTTTCCCTCCATCTCCTCCTCTCTGCACGTCCCTCTCTTTTTTCCCTTCCTCTGTTCCCCTTTTTCTGACTCGCAGACTGCACGAGGACCCTGAAGTAGCAGAGAACTCACTCGGGGTGGATGAGTCCCTTTTCAGTTACGGCCTTCGCGAAAGCATCGCCTCCTACCTGTCTCTGACCAGTGACGACACTGCTACCTTCGACCGAAAGAAGAAAAGTGTCTCCCTGATGTACAGCGGGAGCAAGCGGAAGAGCTCATTTTTTTCATCCCCACCTTACTTTGAAGACTAGCCAGAGGAAAGACTTCACGGTTCATACCCAAAGGGAACAGAGGTTCCAACAATCACCTGGGATCTTACAAAAAGCCTGGTTCCCTGACTCCTGAGGGGAACTTCCTGTCTTTTAGAAGCCAAGAGAAGCCACATGGAGACTCAAAGTTGCATCTTCTCCATCCACAACATGACCAAAGGAACCCCTCCCTGGGGTCTGATCAGTCCTGGGATATCATGATGCCGCTGAGCAATGCTTGGAAGAGCCCAACATGTCTGTGTGTGTGTGCGTCGTGTGTGTGCGTCGTGTGTGTGAGAAGGACAAAGCTGCTCTCTCAAGTAGTGTACCAGGACCATTCTCCAGCAAAGTATCCAGATGGCTACACTCCGAGGTCACTGCAGAGAACTTCTGTGTGAGCAAGACTCAGAGGGAGGTGAACCAAAGCTATTTCTTGGCAGAAAGTCAAGGGGTGCAGATGGGCCCCCTAAATGGGACACAGGGACCCTTGGTGTATATCTCCCCTGTTTTTAATGGAACTCTGTGACACTAAAAGTTAGCCTGAAGGACTTGTTAGCACCGCATCAGAAGCTTGGGGCGTGCCCTTCAAGGCGTAAGGGCAGCTGTCACACGGCGTTTCTGACCTAAGGGCGGCAAGGCAAATGGGAGCCAGCAAGGCTGCTGGTAGGGAAACCAAGAGGGCCAAACCGGACTGTGCCAGCCCTCCCAAGTCCCCAGACATGGCTTGGAGGTACAGAAAGATCTCTCTGGGTTACTGGGATTCTTGTGTGTACTAACACGTCAGCTGTTCATTCATAAGTACCCAAGGAAGTGTTGTGGTAAGTCCTGTGTAAGGTGTCAGGCTAAGAAAAGAAGAGATGCATAAACCCACCCCCAGCAGAGGTGCTCACAGTGTAGACAGAGAAAAGAACTGTATTTAAAAAATAGTACTTAAAAGGAGAAACCAACCTCTGGCTTAGGATGAGATTAGAGGCAGACGAAGGTAAACCAGGATCTCCCTTCTGAGCTGATCTTACGATCTTAGGGGACTACGCCAGCTGGCCGTATTGAGTAGGTAAGAACAATTAGGGGAAAAAAAGAAATTGTTAAATTCTAAGGAATTAACTTATCCAGTATTTTATTCTAAGAAGGGCATGGCATCCACATGAATAAAAATACTGAGCTCTGGGGAAGGTGGGGAGTCCAAGCAGATTAATTCTGTCATATATAATTTTAAGAAAAGAGGGAGAAAACACTGTTCACAGCAGAGAAGGAGAAGCAGGGCAATTCAGGCCGCCCATCGGGATCCTGCTAGAAAGGGAGGGGGCAACAGATGAATACGAGACTGTTCTTCCCTGTTCCGAAGGGACTGGCTAGGAGGGCACGTGCACACGGTATCTCTTGCTGCCCGTTAGTCTGTCTGCTTGCCATCAGCATTCCGTCTGTCTGAGCTCACTGCATCGACATGACTTTCTGTATCATTGGATTCCTGTGTGTTTATACAAGGAGACATTTGTGGTTTTCTCAAGAATCCCAAAAGGCTGATTCAAAAGGCCCAGCAGACACGTGAGAAGTGAATGTAACACTGTGGACGCTGATTCGCACCACCAGGCAGGGTGACCTCCTGAGCTCCAGATGTCTGTACAGCATCTTCTGTATTGTTTTCCGTTGTGACAAATGTGATTGGAATGTCTGGGGAACACTTGGAGGGATTTCTTAAGTGGGAAGCATTACACATTGCTAGATCATGTATTTATTCCTGATTAAAATAAACCTAATAAATATTTAACCCTTGGGACTTGGGGAGAACTTCTGGGTTGAGGAGGGTGGCTGGTTCATGCAGAAGCTTATAGGTTTCAACTTTTCGAGTAAATTTGCAACTGGAGAGGGGGAGCAAAGACCATCAACTGGGTACTGCTTTACCAACTCAGCATCTTCTCAAGATGCAGCCTTGAGAAACCCAAATGGTATGACTTTTGAGGGGGTCTTATCAACCTTGAAGGTGGTCCTAGGGGACTGAGGGATTGAGGGACAGAACAAATTCTTAGCAACTGTTATGAAAATTCGGTCCCACCTGGATTCTTCTGCACCTTGCTTGTGACACAGGAGTTATGTGAGTTAGTTTTTGTTGTTTGCTTGTTCATTTGTTCCAGTGGTTATTTTTGAGAGAGGGTCTGCTCTTCTTTCTTCCAGGCTGAAGTACAGTGGTGTCCTCCTAGCTCACTGTAATCTCAGATTCCTGAACTCAAGGGATCCCCCTGCCTAAGTGTCCCCAGAAGCAGAGACAAGCAGGCACCACCATGCCTGGCTAACCTCTCTATTTTTTGTTAAGACAGGGTCTTGCTTATGTTGCTCAGGCTGGTTTGAAACCCCTGGCTTCAAGTGATCCTCCTACCTCAGTCTCCCAAAGTGCTGGGATTACAGGCATAAGCCTCTACCTGGCCAATACCCAAGCTATTCATTCTTATGAGACTTTCTTATTATAAATAATTTTTGAAAATCTATTTAATAGACACAGCTCAGGTGCTGAGGCAGTGGAAAAAGATGAGATCTCTGATATCATGAAATCATGCTCTAATGTCATAATGAAATAGGACCCTTTTGGACAGTGGTAAGTGCAGTACAGAAAATAGCAGGCTTGAAAGCAGCAGCCCACCAGGTAGGGCATCCTTGAGGTTAATGCTTAGGAAAGGTTTCCAAAGGAAGGCAAAGTCTGAGCCAAGGAGATGAGCAGCAGAACAGCCAGGCAAAGGTCTAGGAGGCATCTGGAGGCAGTAGGAACAGTAGGGCCATTCTTTTTTTTTTTTTTCTTTGAGACAGAGTTTCATTCTGTCCCCCTGGGTGGAGTATCGTGACATCATAGCTCACAGCAACCTCAAACTCCTGGGTTTGAGCAATCCTCTAGCCTAAGCCTTCTGTGTAGAAAGAATAGGGACTGAAGATTCCATTTGGGGCAAGGGTAAAAACACCCCCACAAAAAAGGAAAAGCAGAGAAATAAGCTGAGCAAGGAATAAAAACAGTTTAGCTAGCTTACTTTTAAACCACCAGCTAAATTACTTATCTGAGCAGTTTCTGCTTGTACTGGAAGGCTGGCCTGTAAGAGATACAGCTTGAAACTCTGAGGAATAATGGCTATAGACAAAGCTATGCACAAGGCCTGGGAAGGAACATTAACCAGGTCATCCCCTGCCCAGTCAGCAGCCAAAGCAAATATCCATTGAGCTTTGTTTGATGGCCAAGGCAGAGATTAAGGGAACATCTCAAGCCCTGAAATATGGACAAGAAGGCTTGTACCCTAATCACAGAGGTAAACGCCTTCAGGTGGAGATCAAAAGAATTTTCCGTTCCACCAGTTCTTCAGAGGAGACTGATCCTGTCATATTTGCTCCAGAGAGAACTAGAGGGGATTAACCTCCCCCAAGGCATCTGTGTGCGTGACCACAGACAGGAGGCTGCCCCCTCACAAGGCTCGGGTTTCAGATTTCTCAAGGCTGCTCAGACTCTTAAAGTTAATGATTATAGAAAGAATAAGAACTAACATGCTTACTCGGAGAAACTGCTGGTATTTTTGTTCCCTTCCTCAGCTTACCCTCTGGTCTAAATGAAAAAATAGCCTTCTATAAAAGCTGAGTGGAGCAAACACTCAAGGCCACTTGCTGGAACCCCACAAGCTAGTGGTGGTCTCCTGTGTTCCCACCTTTGAAACTCCATCCTGACTTTTTATCTCTCACCGGACCTCCTCTGTCCTCTCTTAAAACTGGCCACAGAATGCATGATTGCAGCAAGCTGCTCTTCTTCCTCCAACCCGGCCCTGGAGCAGGTAAAATACCAGGGACTTGCTTTTGTTTGGAGTTGCCTTTCCTTGGCAAGGGAACAGAGGAACCTGAATTTCAAGTTCATATGATATGCAGGTTACCTTGCAGCGTGTGTGTCATGAGAGCATCCTGAGACCTTGGAAGATAAAATGAATCATACTGATTTGATTTTGTAGGCAAAGAATGCAAGATGAAAAGCTTCCTCCAAGACCTTGATACAGACCAGGACCCTAGGCATAATCTCTTTCTCTTATACCTCAAGACCCCAGAGTCCCAAGTTCCTGGAAAACCAGCCTCAGAAAGAGTGGGAAAACATGTGTGTTGACTTTGTGCCCCAGCCTCTAATGCAGCTCCTCTTGCTGTGCATGCTTTGGGAGGTCATTAACTTCTCTGAGCCTCAGATTTGTTATCTCTAGATTGAAAATAAAATAAATGTAAGGAATCTATGAGATGAGATATTAAAGGACTTTGTGGCCTGAAATATGCTAAGCAGTAATAGGTTATCAAATATCATCACCACAGTTTCTTTTGGCTCCTGTTTCAATAGTTCTGGACCCAAGATTTGCAGAGAGACTGAAGATTTTATCCAAGAATAAATTTCTAACTCACAGTCATTCCCCCAAACATCTGCTGGTAAAGAACACATTTAAGGAATGGTGGGACCACACCTACGGTACATTTTACAAGGGTACTTGTTGAATCTACTAAATGTAGAATCTAAGTGTCTTAACACAATAACTAAGAAAATGCAGTGAAGGCTATGCTAACCAGTTTCATGAAAGTATTCCAAATAGAAGATAAAACCAGCACATTGTATCCCATAATTGCATTAATGTACACAGCTATGATTTAATAATTAAAAAAACTGCTAATATATTAAAGTATTTTAGATCTCTTGATTCCAAATAATTTCCCATGCATCCCAGAGACTGCTGGGAGCAGTTGTAAAAGCTGCTTCCAAATGACTAAAACAGATGAGAGGGTTTATTTTTAAATATGCTACCATTTGTTAAAACAGATTAGTTTTTGAAATTCCCCAAACACCTACACCCTCAGAAAGAGAAATGTGTTTTCTAGGACTATTGGAAGGTATTCTGAGCATTTTCTGGGTCCTAGTGAGTGTCTGGTTTCTGAGAGGGCCTTGGCGAAACCCTCTGGGATCAACTGAAAGCAGGATAATCTCTTTGCAACATCAGGAATTGAAATATGTTTGTGCTCAACTCTCCTGCCACTGAGATGGACCAACTTCAGAGGGACAGAGTGAAGAAAATTGGAATCAAAGGACAAGAAATAGAAGAAAGAAGCGGGAGGGAGGTCACTGGAGTGGCTTGTGGTTCCCAATGTCTGAGCACTCCCCCAGTCATCTGCCAGCTGCTGCCCTGTTAATGATGGAGCATGTGGTTACTGCAAGATGTGCCGAGCGGGTGCTAGGGGCCCCATGGAGAGCAAGGCACCCAGAGCCCTGCCGCACTGGAGCCTCCCATCTTGAGGGGGGCAGCCTTAGCACTAAGAGTGATTACTTACTGGTGGACATCATGGGATATTCCACATAAGAGAAGTACAAGCAGCACAAGCCACAGAAAGGGGCCCAGTTCTAGGCTGTAAAGTCAGGAAGGCCTTCCTAAGGGACAGGAAAGGCAGGCAAAGAAGGGGCTGGGACAAAAGCATTCCACACAGAGGAAACTGCCTACAGGAGGAGGAAGAGATCATGGACTCCAAGGGATAGTAAAGACCACTGCGGCTGACAGAGAGAGATGGAGGAACAGGGGCTCCTGTTTTCTGTTGGGAAAGGTGACAATGCTGATCTAGCATCAATCACACCTAAGGCCCAAAACACTGACACTTTTACTGTCCTGTGATCAAGGGTTTGGGTCTCAGGAATGCTGGGCAGGGCTGGGGTGCAGTTATGTGGTCTTGGAATTGCTACCAGGTGGATGAGGGCTCCCGCCCATGGTGTGGGTCTCAGGGGTTCTCCATAGGGGACTTCATAGTCTCCTGATTGCTTTCTCTACCTCTGGCATTGCCCCTCTTGACTCTACCCTCCATCCCATCCTAATAGAAGTCTTCCTAAAAGGCTGCTCTGAGCAAGTTTCCCACCTGCTTAAAAACCTTCTGATGGCTCACCAGTGTTCACAGCAGCACTGCTTGTGACAGGCAAAAGGCAGAACCCAAATGTCTATCAACAGATAACCAATGAATCAAATGTGGTCCATCTGCACAGTGGTATACTATGCAGAAATCCTGACACAGCCTATGACGGGGCTGAACTTTGAAGACATCATGCTAAGTGAAATCAGCTGGACACAAAAAGATGAATCTTGTATGATTCTACTAGTACGCGGCAGCTAGAACAGGCCAATTCCTAGAGACCGAAAGGAGAACAGAGGCTCCTTTCCTCCCAGAGGTTACCAGGGGCTGAGGGGTTGGGGGAGTGGGCAGTTTGTATTTAATGAATACAGAGTTTCTATTCTGGTGATGGATAGTGGTGAGGGCTGCACAACCCTGGAATATATTTAATGCCACCGAACTGTAGAATACAAATATCTTAACACAATAACTGAGAAAATGACATGAAGGCTATGTTAACCAGTTTGATGAAAATATTTCAAATTGTATATAAAAACAGCACACTGTACCCAATGACTGTATTAATATACACAGCTATGATTTAATAAAACAAATTTAAAAAAAGAAAAACAAAATACTGAAAATCATAAAATGAAACCAACAAGCAAACAAAAATAAACAAACCCCTTTGAAGGATCCCCAGGCACTCCGGATAAAACCCAAGCTGTTCAATGGGGTCTGGCCCCTCTATGCCTCCCCACTGCTGCCCAGCAGGGCTCGGTCCTCCAACTGCTGCCTGTGGCCAGGATTCTGCCTGTAGTTATACAGCCACCTTCAGCATTCAGCTCAGACACCCTCTCTCTGGGGGTGCGTTCCTCCATGCTCCCTCCTTCCTCTATGCTTCACTGGGGTCTTCTCTTTGGGCCACCCTAAGATCCTCTTTTAAATATATGCTTTAAGTGTTTATCTCCCACCCTTAGTAACTACAGAATTGCTGAGAACTGGAACACATATTATTTACCACGGCATCTCCTGCATCTAGCACTGAACATCTGGTACAAATTAGATACACAATAACAGTAGAAACTAATTAACAGCAGAATAATAGACATCAGAAATTATGCTGGGGCCACCTTCGTCCATCATCATTATCATCATTATATCGTCATAATTATTGTCATCATCAACATCACTGTATCATCATCGCCATCACTGTCATCATCGTCATGACCACCACCATCATCATCACCTCACAGGCACTTCAGACCATCCCGGAGAATCATGAGTAATGAGTTCTCTTCTTTACCACCATTCATTGGCAAGGGAGGTAACTTACGGTTCAGACCACTAAACCCTAATGAGACACTCCCAGGAAATAAAGACACTTTACCACCTAGAATTTGACACGGGTAGAAAGTATTCAGGAGATCCCCTTCAGCATCCTAGAACCGTGTGTACATGGAAAGATAAACAGGAGCCATACTCAAGACCCGGGACAAGGACAACCCAAGAGATGGAAGCCATCTGAGGGAGCCACCTCCCCCCAGCAGCATCTGCAGTAAGACTGAAGCTAGCGCTTGAGACTCACCATCAGCACAGCCCTCCGGAAGAGTCTGGAGTCAGTGGCTCTGGTTTTGAGGAGGTGGATACTGGCCACGTCAGCCCCGCCACGGTCTGCTGCCAAGCACACACGGCGAGGGTCTCCGCCGAATGCTCCAATGTGGGTGCGTACCCAGGTCAGAGCTGCCACCTGGTCCAGCAGCCCCCAGTTGCCACTTGCCTCTCCAGACCCTTCAGAAAAGAAGAAAGACTTTCACCCTTTGACATTTTGCAATCTCATTTAACAACCATGGTGTTGTCTCTGCCAGGCACTTGGTTCCTCTAAGATACCTGGGCTTTTGTCCCACAGGTTGAGATAATGAGTTACAAATACAGTGAAGGATAGTGGGAAGAATATTGGCTTTGAAATCAGACACAACCATGCTTGAATTCTAGCATTACCTTTGCCAGCTAGGAGACCTTAGACGTGACCCTTCACATCCATGGGCCCATGGCTTCCCATCAGTAGATGGGAGCGTTGCTCAGTTAGAGGCAATGCACATGCAGTTCCACCACTCGTTGGTGGGAAGAGGTGAACTCCCTGCCCTACACAGCTTGGACCCCATTTCAGGTGGCTTCCCAGGACAGTGGCCAGGCCAGGTGGGGGCTCTAGATCCTATTCCTTCCCCTTCCTCGTCTTCTGCAACTATAATATCATGCAACTAAACTAATCTCTTTCCTTTCTCATGGAAAGGACAGGTTTTAAACATGTGTTAAAAACCCAGCACTACTATTTTTTAATGAAGTATAGCACAAACACATTCTTCTTTATAGCTTCTTGGGACACTACATGCCCACTCCCTTCTGATCATTCTGAAGTCAGTGGATGCCCCTTGTCAAGGTACCCTGCAAACTTGTGCTCCTTTATGAAATCTCGAAACACTAACCAGCATTCTCGTCTCCACTGAGGAGGCCCCCACACATGTTTTCTGACTTTGCCCTAAGAAACAGATATCAAGGCGTCCAGGACCCCTACATGCAGACCAACATCAAATAAACACACATGTGCAGCTCAGATGCTCCTAGAGCTCCAGCCCCACCACATCTCCCCATGAGGCACCGTAGCTGTGATTAACAGGCTTCAGTATCCAGCAAGAAACCACTGACAAGACTCTGTATTCTCACATAGAAAAAAGAAGGAAAAAATAAAAAGTCTGATTCTCCAATGTAGTATTCACAAAACTGAAGCTAATACCCATGCAGAGACATGAACAAATCATTTTCCAGCACATCACATCATGTTCCGAGATTGGTAAAGCCATTAGTATCACATAATCCCTGCTGCAAACTTTTCTGGGGTGTGCATATTGTTAAGATGAACACGTCTGTTTCCCTCAAGGTCTCAGGGAACCCAAAAAAGCGGGGCACTGACTCCAACTCCTATAAATTTGGGAGGTGATATCCATGGCCTGCCCTTCCAGGGACAATGGGGAAAGGGGGATGTTCCTGACTCTCACTTCTCATGCGTCAGCTTCCCACTACCTGAGAAGAGCCAGTGCTGTCCTCTGGGGTCCACCCTCCCAGGAGATCAGGGGTGAGGGCACTTTCCAGGGCTCTCATCAAACTAGTGCGGACTGGGCTCCATCTGGGGCTGGGCCAGGCACCATGCTGGGGACCGTGCTGGGGGCACTCAGCACAGAAGGCAGGTAATAAGCAGTTATAGTCTGAGAGTTCAGCACCCTTTCTTTTCCTGGTGAAGAAATTAAAACTTAAGAAGGAAAGAGCTTGTTTAGATGCAAGAAGTAAATGTGAGATCAAGTTGGAACTCAAATCCTAATTCACAACCAGAACTCTGTCCTAATGCTTAATCTAATTCAAACATTTGTTGAAAAAAATCTACCATGTGTCTTAAACAATGTATGTGTTCTATTTCTGGAATTATCGCCACTCAAAGAGGCTACATAACTCCCTCATTCCTAGTGTATCAAGTCTGAATGTCTTCCTGGCTGTTCAGATTTTTCAAGATGTCCGGTTAGCCTGCCTGATCAGTCTGAGTCCCTGTCACTGCCCACATCCAGCCTGTTGCAGCCTGGGGTGGCTCAGCCCCAGTTCTCCTCACACTCAGGTCCACTAGGTTCAGTCTCACCATAAGCACAAGCTGCACCACAGATGAGTGTGTGGGAAAGCTCAGCCCCAGGGCAGGGGAGGACAGGGCTCTGGCCGCTGCCCAGGAGCTACCGCCTGGTGGGGAGGCGGATGTGGACGGAAGCTCTCTGGACCTGGGTAGCGTCCACATGGCCCTGATCTGCCCACCACTTACTCCTCTGATCAGGGCCACCCAGCAAACATTTCAATTGTCCCCTCGGCAGAAGCCCCCCTAGTGCAGTTCTGGGTTCCCAGCAGGTCCTCAACCAGGTCCTGTCAATGGACACGGGCAGGAGGTGGCACAGAGGCTTCCGAGCCAGACTGCTGGCTGCAATCCTGGCCCCACCACTTACTGGCTGTGGGGTCCCTGGACAAGTTACTTAGGTTTGTGGGCTTTGGTCTATAAAATGATGACAGTACTTACCTCTTTCAGTTGTTATGATGAATAAATTAGCTACTGTTTATAAAAGGGAACCAAACAGAGCCTGGCATAAAGCACTATAGAAGATTAACTTTTTAATAAAATAGAACAAGTTTAGTCCCTACCATCATCTCACCGATGACCCGAGAAGGGCCTGCCTTGTCTCCTGCGGCAGGAGCAGCAGCCGTGATAGGCCCCACTGGGGCCACCTTCTGTGCCTGACCTTCTATTTAGGAAGGACACAGACCCTCTCCACAAGGGATGGTGAGGTCATGCACTGCATGGTTCCTACTGGCAGCCTGGCCTTCTGTCTGGCTCCCTGGCCAAAGCACACTTCCTCCCTCCCACGCCCTATGGAGGGCCAGCAGACCAGTGCCTTGTCCACCTTCTCCTTCTCTGTCCCTGATGCCACCCCCAGCTCCCCTCAGTGCATTGCTGTGCCAGGCAAAAGACAATCACTGAGTGCCAGATGCCCCTGAGGTCTGTCCTGCCTGCAGCATCCAAGCCTGGGGACAGATGTGGCCTCCCCTGGCCCACTGGGGAAGCCTTCACTATTTTTTCCAACAGCTCATTTCGACAGGCGCCAAGGTTGCCTTTAAATACAGGGCAGGGCTTGTCTTTTCTCTCAGAAAGCACGAGTTTGTCTAGCCAGCCTCAGGCTGGGCACTGGCTTCAGCTTCCATCTTTCTCTACCTCTTTTGAAAAGTGCCTCTGGAGCATGGGGCTCTAGGGGACCATCTCCTCTCTGGGACACATTTATGGGCCGAGCTGAGGCACACACTGCAGCTATTCAGCCCGATTCAATAAATGCCAAGGCTGCTGTGGCCACCATCCAGAGGCAGCTCTGTGCCCGCCACTAGGCAGATGCTGGGCCGGGAACAGAAGAAAACACAGCCCGGTCTTGAAAGAGCCCCTGTCTGCGGGAAGATGGGGACGCTGACTCGTGCAAGTCCTGCTGGGTGCCAGAGGAGGCCTTCCGGCTTTTCTCTCATGCACTCTCTCACGGAAGCTGCTACCTTGCACTGGCCTCATCTGTTGACAGATGGGCCCTGCAATAGGAGGTGGAAAGAAGGAACTGCCCTGAGCCCCCGGAGCCTCAGGCCTCACAGAGCGCTGGGGGGCCTCTCAGACCCTGTCCTGCAGGACCCCAGGCTGAGGCTGGCATTCAACGTGAGCAGTCCTTTCCAGACCTCTCTTCTGAACAGCCATTTTCAACTGTTTAAAATGGAAAAAGGAAACGATGAATTGGCGGAGCATGAGGAATCTGTAAGGCAATAAAGCCCTTCTGTGCGACCCTGCAATGGTGGACGCGGGACATCTTGTGTTTGGCAAAACCCCTGGAACATACCACGCGGAGAGTGAGCTCCAATGTAAAGTATGGAAGCTGTGAGTCACGTGCATAATAAAATGCCCTGCTGGTTCAGCCAGAATCACAGCGTGCCCACCCAAAGCATGGCATTACTAACAACGGGGAAACAGGGGCGGGGAGAGGGAGTGTTGGGAATGCTCTGTGCTTTCTGCTCAAGTTTTCTGTAAACTTAAACCAGCTCTAAATAGCAAAATCTGTTAATTAAAAAAAAAAACCAGAAAAGGGGATGGAGGAAGTGTTTGTGCCACAGGCTTACTGGGGGGACTAGCAGAGACGAGGCCGCTCCGCGCTCCCCAGGGAGGGGAGCACCTGCTTCCAGTTGGTGGCTGCACCCAGTGTAGCTCTGCAGAGCCTGTCCCCCAAGTGTGCCTGAGGTGGGCAGGAGAGGGCTCCTGCAGCCAGGAGGCCTGTGTCCCTATCATGGGTCTGCTGGTCCGCTGCCCAAGGTCCTGTCTCTGTGCCTCAGTTTCCTGAATAATTCACTGAGGATACTGAGGTCTCCGTGCCCCTTTCAGGGCAAACTATAAGGAGGTGCAGTGCAAGAGACCCAAAGGGTCTTTGGAAAATCGGGAGGGACTTGCTATGAGAGCCAGTGAATAAAACAAAGGGCCTGTGGCTAAATGGACACAAAAGACTGACCTTGCTCTGTCCAGGAGGAACAAGGCATCCACAGGCCTTTCTAGGCCCCTGAGGCGGCGAGCCACCATTCAGTACTTCCTGTTATTATTCAACCAGCAGGTCTAGTGCCCAGGATGCCCCTGTGGGTGATAAAGGCCCTCACGGAGCCTTGTCTCAGCGTGAAGTAGCCACTCAATGCCGGCCATGCAGCTCTCCTGAGAGCTGAAGGGGGCCACCCTGGAGAAATACCTGGCACAGGGAGGCGCCCCACTGGTGCAATTTCCCTTCTCTCTTGCTGATAGTTCTCCTCTGAGCAAAAATGAACAGGCACCATTGGTGCAAGTGAGGAATAAGTGTTCTGGAAGTTTCCATCGCCTCCCTACAGCAGCTGTCCCTGCCAGCAGCCAAAACGAGTTTGCCTCTCCAGAAGCACATGAATTCTCAGCAAGATTACATTCTGTGAAATCAAAATCCTCCACCCCCTCAGCAACAGACAGCATATGGAAAGTCGCTCTCTTCTGTCTCAAAATGCTCTAAGCCAAGAAGCCAGCCATGTCTGGGGCGAGCTCCATGGGCCTTCCACAGGACAAGCCCTGAGTGTCACCCGCCTCTTCTGAGAAAGGAGCTACTGACTCAGTTCCTCACAGTCAGTGTTGCATTCAAACAGACCAAACGAGACCCAGGAAAGAGAGAAAATAAACTCACATGTGAATAATTACTTATACTCTCCAAAGAGTGTCCACAAAGCCCCAGTCACCTATGTCTCAAAAGCACATCTGTGTGAAGTAGGGTGGGGATAATGCAGTGAGGGACCTAGGGTTCCCCAGGCCGAGAACAGGGGGAGGGTAGGGGGAAGCTGTATCCCCTCTTAGGTTCCCAGGGGACCCTGCTACCTCTAAGGGAAAATCTGAAATCATTGTCCCTGACTCCCCCCACATTGGCATAGCTGCATTTTGCCTTAATTTGTTGCCTGTTTCCTAAGTTTAATATCTTCTTATGTCTGGCCCAGGCCCAGAATCTTGGTTGTGGTACCCAAGGCCTCATGCCATGTGGTCACCAGCTCTCTGGGTTTCTGTTCCTGCAGGATACCTACCACCTTCACACCCTAATCCGCCATAGCTCCTTCCCTCCTGCCCCCACACTGAGCATGATACAACGGGCCAGGTCTTCAACAAGACCCTTTCCAAACAGAGATGAAGTTCCATGCCCATCCTTGAGGGCATGTACAATCCACTACATTCTCTAAAACCTTCCCAGTATTCTCTCACCTGGATACACAGGGTAAAATGTTCCCATTTTCCAGAGGAGAAGACTGATAGTCGGAGAAAGGAAGAGTTTTTTCCAAGGTCCCACAGCCAACAAGTGGCAGAGCTGGCCTTTGGCTCTTCAGAGTCCAAGGCCAGTGTGTCCACCGTCTCCCACCATGGTCTAACACCCCCACCACCCCTGCCGATGTCTGAAGAAGGAAGAGAGGACGTAGTTGGAGGATGTTTGGGTCGGTTCAGACCTCAGTTCTGCCCTGGTGAGTGATAAATATGATCCTGCCTGGGCATAGCGCAGGACAGTGTTCACAGTGAGGCCCGAATTAGAGGAGGTGAAAATCACTACCCACACAGCCCTCATTCTCAGGCAGACGGCCTCCCCACAGGCCGGAGAGCACCCCGCGATGCACACACCCTGAGCCTGTTCAGGGCAAGTCAAGCCCTGGTGCATCCTGGCTCTGCTATTTCCTAACTACATAACCTGAGACACTTTCTACCCTCCTGGGCCTCGATTTCCTCTTCAACATATACATGCACACACACACACACACACATACACACACACGTACACACACCCTCCACAAGATAATGCCCATGATGTACTTGGAACAGCTTTAGACACAAAATTCTCAATAAATGGCAACCATTGTTCTCATGTATAGGTGTCAGCATCAGTGGAAGGTCTCAGAATGTGCTGGAACCTCTATTGTGTGCCTCACCAGGCTAGAGGAGGGGTAGAGGCAGCAAGGGATGGAGCTTCAGGGAGAAGGGGCCGAGCCTCGGTGCAGGGGTCAGCAGCCCCCACCAATGCCAACAACTCACCAGAACTCAGGAAGCCGAAAACACCCACTCGGTAGCTAGCAGTGACCACGATGAGGTCGCCAACAGCAGCCAAGATGGAGCCATCGACCGTGGGCCATGCTGCACTCCCGTCGCCCTGCACCATGTTGTGGAAGAACACCAGCACAGATGCGTTGGGTGCCTGTGGGGACAGGAGAAATTCCGGCTAGAGGTGATGACGGCCATTTGCCCCCACAGGAGCTTGGTGAGGCCACTTTTCCCATGCGAGGTGCCAGATGCTGAATCGTCCGTGGGCTCTTCCTGTTGACTTTGTCCTGTGGATGCATTTACCCTGTGACACGAGCTGAAGTTTGTACCTCCCATTCTTAGATTGAAGTCCTAACCCCCGGGTCCTCAGAGTATAATTGCATTTGGAGTTAGGGCTAATGAGGTAATGAGGGTCGTGGTGAGGCCCTAATCCAGCAGAACTGGTGTCCTTATAAGAAGGAGAGAGTCCTCCTTGCCCGGGGTCCTCTGTGGCTCTCCTCAGTTGAACACCTTCACTGCACCTTGGTGATGCAGAGCCTTAGTCCATTAAGCACTTGCTGAGGACCAGGCACTATTCTAAGGATCTACATTTGGTCCCAAAACAGCTGTGTGAAGTTGGCATATTATTATTATTAATCCCATTTTACTGATGAGGAAGCAGAGAATTAGAGATCACACAGCCTGGAGGTAGAGGAGCTAGGCTGACAATGTTACAGTAGAATATTATTCTCCATTTGGGATCTGATGCCCCCCCAGGCATGGTACATGCAGGCACCAGGTGACTCAGGTCCGTCCAGGGTCCTGCCTCCTGTGGCAGGTCCACTTCATGTTCAATAGCTCCCCCACACAGATGCCTCCACACCAGGGCTCCCTCACCAGCAGCACCCATGACCTCAAGGACCTGCCTCTGTCAGCCTGGGCTAAGCACTCTGACCTAGAACATTGCAGGAGATCTTCCACCCCTGAAGTAGATGCTGTAATGACCACAAACACCCCATTCTACAGGTTTGAATGAACAAGCCATTCTCAGAGGTTCAGAGCATGAAATAACTAGTTAAAACTCCCACAGAATGGAAGAGGCCAATCCGTATTCTAACCCTGCCCTGACCTCTCAGGTGCTCTCCTGGCCCTTCCCTGCCTTCCCCACTTGGCGGAACTGTAAATTCTTCAGCTACGAGACCTTTTGTTTCACTTGCTCTGGGCTGTGCAGTGTCAGCTCCATGGCTAACACTCTTCCTTCACACCCCTCCCTGCACAAGTATCACCTCCTGATCTCCCCCTGACACTTCCTGTCACTTGGGTCTCCTTGCCCTGCTTATTTTTCTTCACAGTACTAAGTGATGCCATAATTGGGTGATATTTATTTATCTATTTATTTCTTCCCCTTTCACTAACACACAAGCCTTATGAGGGCTCTGGTACACACCTATGCCCCAGCCAGGACAGGGCCACGAGTGCCACAGACCCTGAGACCCACTGAGGGAACTAGGGGTCTGATGCACACTGTCCACCCCATGTGGTGCTGTGGGTGAGGACATGGGGAGGAAGCAGGAGGCTGCTCTGATCACTCTCAGCCATCCAGGCCTCCACAAACCTCAGAGCCACCTGCACACAGCACCAGCAGGGCACAGGCTCTGTGGGCCACAGGGGAGGTAAGTGGGCAGTGCTGGCTCTAGGGACAGCGGATTTTGGCAAACACAAGTGCTTTGGAACTCACCATGTTCTGAGGGACAAACACATTGAGATATAAGCAATCTTCACTGACTTCAAGAGATGTGGGCATCAGGATGCCTGGCTGCCAACAGCTGGCCCTGCAGATACAAACTGTGTGACCTTCAAGAGAAACAGCCATGAGCACATGCCCCATCCCTCTCCCCTACCCATTGCCTATGGCACGAAGACCACCCCACTCCAAAGGCCCGGGTTCCCATCAGCTCTGTGGAAAGTAGGAAGCTTCCAGAATTGGGGCTGGAACAGGATGCCCTCACTCTCTGGTCACTGGACTGTAGAGGAACATTTCCCAGGGACCATCCACCAGCCTAGAGAGAAAGGTGCTGACCTGGTGGCCCAGGATAGAGCAGGGGACAATGGAGGCCTCTTGGGACCACTGCCCTCACTTGCTCCAAAGTGTAGACCTCTCTCCAGATGGGACATCTGACCTATTTCCCACCACAGTGCAGAATCCCCGGGTGCTGGTCTAAGCATGTCCTGGTACAGGAACTGAGCCCACAGCTGAGACCAGGCCTAATGGTGGCAGGATATTCATCCACCCAACAGGCTACTTGAATGTCCCCCACGCCTTACCAGCTCTGGGCTGCAATGACCCACACTCTGCGGTCACTCTCCACTCACGGCCTAGGCACCTGGATCGCCTCATCTATCAAGTGGGTGCTTCCTAACGTGGTAAGGTGTTCTAGTTCACGGGCAGATAGCACGCCTTCCCGCCTTCCCGCCTTCCTGCCTTCCTGCCTTCCTACTCTACCGTCTCAGTTATGTCCTCACTGTGCTTTGCCTGGAGCTCCCTGCAAGCCTCCTAGCTCATTACCCTGTCCAGCCGGGGGCTAGAACACCTTACCACGTTAGGAAGCACCCACCGACAGATGGGTGCTGTGGGCCTGTGGCGCACCCAGCAGCCCACCACAGGTGGCAATGCAGGTGGAGGGTGAGCTGCCTGAGGACAGAGGCACGAGGTGCAGCAGAGAGGGAGAGGCCTGTGGGGAGGAGAAGGGCAAACACAATGGGGGTCTCCTCATGGGCACCCTGAGTGTGCTCCAATTAGAGAAGTACACGGAAGCATCCTGCAGTACGTCCACGATTTACAGTGTGCGTGGAGGAAAAGGAGTGGGGCAAACTGAAGCTTCTGATGGGGGAAGAAGATAGGAAACGGGTGCTGTGAAATAATAGCTTGTAATAGTGTCTCTAGCAGACAAGAACTTTGAACAAGCCTTCAAAATTCTTGTCATTAGTTCATTGACTTTTCCCAGCTTCCTTCCAGCAGAAGGGGCCAGGAGAATGAGCTCAGCCACTGCAATTCTGAGGCAAGTGCTCTGCGTGCCCCACCTCCAGGTTTGGCCGAGGGGAGCCCCCCTGCGGACTAATCCATAACCCCTCTTTCCCAGATCAACATCCAGGTAGACCTTGGAGGAACACAGAGCCTCCATGGCCTAGGCCCATGAACCCCTGCCTGGAGCAGAGCACACAGGCCACCACATCACCACATGAACTTCACACGAACAGAGCCCTAGTGAGCCACTGAGTTTTGGGGCCATCTGGTATAGCACTTAATGTCCCCCCAACTCATAAGTCTCTCACCTTCATACATTGATACATTGCTCAAGCCAGAGTGCACTGCTCTGCTACCAGACTCACTGTGGCAGATGAGGATAGGAAAGGCCCTCTCCAGGCACTCACCAAACATACTCCACTCAACATACCTTGGCCTGCTGGCATTCCAGGAGCCAGTCCAGTTCCAGGGCTCTGGTGCCCGGAAACGGCTCTCTGCCAGGGGTGGGGCAGCATAAGGAACTCCAAGGAACTGGTCCACTTGCTTCCATGATGTGCCCACCTGGACAGCCTGAGACCTGCCCAGCAGCTGGCCATGGGTGACAATAGGCACAGAAGGTACAGACGCCTCATAGCTGAGCAGAGGTATGCCTGTGGGTACAGGGGGGAAGCAGTGAGTACCCCCTGCACTGGCATTCTGAACGTGTTTTAAACAAAGGAGGGAGAAATCAGTGGTTTTTGCAACTGTAAAATGTCAGTAATTCATTCAGGTAGAACCCCGTAGCTTAAGTCTAGTTAAGTTTTCAACTTGAACAGAAAGAAATAATAACAAAGACAACTGATCTTTATGAGGCACCAAATGTGTGTGCACAGGGAAGCAGGGATTTCTCCTGCATGTGTGTTGTTAATATCCTGCACATCTTCCCAGTTGGACTTCAAGGGGCTGCCCACCCAGGCCCACAGCCCCCTTCTAACATCCTGGGCATTTGGAAAGAACAGAGGGCACCTGGCAGGCAATATTCAACCTGCCTGGGGCCAGCTGGGGCAAAGCTTGTTCACCAATCAGCATCATGTCTGTGCTGAAATGTATAGATTATTTATATTAGAAGGGGTGAGTAAAGAATATTATTTCTTCAGGCGCTACAAGTCACATTTTACCACCAAATGAGTTTGCTACAAACTTAGAAAGAGAAACTGACTTTTAGAACTTCTGAATTACGGCTAAGGGATTATATACCCATATTTACAGTTCACTGATAAAGAAATAAGTTTAGGGGCAGAGGCTTAGGGCCTGCCAGGACCCCACAGTGAGGCAGGATTCAAAGCTACGCCCTCTGAACTCCACCTCTAAGCTTTGCCCTCTCTGTGTCTCAGGTGCGCCTGCCTGTGAGGCCCTCCCTCCTACTAGTTCAAGTCTAAATCTTTCTTACCCATAAGGCCAAGACTGGGCCATTTGCTCACCCTGCTGGGTCCCCCAGGGCCCCTCCAACCCCCCTTGTAATGCTAATCACCAGCAACTTCGATCTCTTCCCCATAGCCTGATCTTGTTTCCTTCAGGGCATTTTCATTCATTCATTGACTTGAATAATTAAGCCAATGATTAATTGACTGATTTAATAAACTTTTGGGGGGGTCCTGACTTGTTGCCAAGTACCATTTTCAGGAACTTGAGACAGGCCTGATTCTCCAAAAGACTTAAAGCCTTGCACAAAAAAAAGGAATAAATACTCTTGAAGACATTCTTCGTATGTGAGTAATCTCTTACAATGTCTAAAGGTACTGATAAGAAAAGATGAATACAAGTCATGTCAAGCAACTTGTAATGCAGAAGTCAAACATGACTTGAGCATGACAAATTTAATACAGTTTTTTTCTTACTTAAAATGTGTGTGTATTTTTTGGCTCCCTCTCTCTCTCTATATATATATATATATGTGTGTGTGTGTATATGTACATGTCTATACATATATACATATGTGTATATGTATACATATATGTGTATGTATGTATAGACATGTATATATACATATACACACATATATATATATACACATACACATGTATACACAATCACACACTCACAACAGTAATGACTAGATAGGAATAAGGAGAAAGGAAGCAGACAGGCAGAAGTCCATCTATTCCTCAAGGGTTTGAAATAATGTGATGGTTCTCAATTTGAAGTGATTTTGACCCTAGATCATTTGACTGTGCCTGGAGATATTTTAAATTGTCACAAGAGTGAGAGAGATGCTACTGGTATCTAGTAGGAGAGGCCAGGATGTTGCCAAACATCTTATAATGAACAAGTCATCCCCACTTCACCAACACCCCCCCCACACACACACACAAAACAAAGAATTCTCCAGCCCCAGGTGTCATTGTGTTCTGAGATTGAGAAACCCAGGTACAATATTGGTTCATGCCATCCAGTTCACTGACGATCACCCTCAGTGACCCTCTGGTGCAGTGAAACCAACAGATGGCCCAAAGGGTTGAGCAGATCTGTATTTTATGTTATGGAAAAGCTATTTATTGGGGCTCAGCGCCTATAGTACAGTAGTTACAGCGTCAGCCACATGCACCAAAGGCTGGTGGTTTCTAACCTATCCTGGGCCAGCTAAACAACAATGACAATTGCAACAAAAAAATTGCTGGACATTGTGGTAGCCGCCTATAGTCCCAGCTACTTGGGAGGTTGAGGCAAGAGAATCACTTAAGCCCAAGAGTTTGAGGTTGCTGTGAGCTGTGACACCACAGCACTCTATTGAGGGTGACATAGTGAGAGTCTATCTCAGGGAAAAAGGGAAAAAAAGCTACTTATTGGGAAAACTTTGTAATCTTTCTGATCCTCAATAGTCTCAACTGTGAAATAGGAACAATAGAAACTCCCCCAACACGGTGATGTTAGGAATCCATAGCAACACCTACGTCTTTCACGCCTCCTGCCTGGCAGGTGGCAGGAGTTCAACACCTGAATGAATGAATGAGTAGAAGGAAGAAAGGAAAAATAGAAGGAGAAAGGTGGAAGGGAGGCCTAGAGAGAAAGAACAAGCAAACGAAAGCTTCTCTGTTGCAAAAACATTGGACTATGAGTTAAAACTCAAAATGAGCACTCAGGATGGAAAAAAACAGTTGCTGTTTTTCAAGCTGACCTCAAATCACAAATCATGGCTGATCTCACTCCCACAGTTCCTTCTCACAAGATTTCCTGTCGCAATTTTAAATCAAAAGGTGTCAGGCAAGCACTTAGGACCATGGCTGTCACAGTGGCAGAACCTTCTGCTATGCAGGAAACAGCCACATATCATGAACGTGGCACCACGTTGGAGGAGCGAAGCCAGAACAAACACACGGCTAAAGAATTTCGAGGGAATGAAGCCTGAGCCTGCTTCCCAGGGACAGTGGCATTCATTCCTCCTTTCAAAGGCTGCTCAGCGATTCTCAAGCTAAATGAAATCAAACATGGAAAAAATGCCAGATGTGAAGTTCTCTCTTTTGAGTTCTTTTGCAGAAATGGTAGATTCTTCCCAGAATACTCACATATTTAGGCCATGTGACTACCTAGGTTAAAGAAATCATCTGTAGACTCCGTGCTGATAGCACAGTGGTTATGGTGCTCAATACACATACCTAGACTGTTGGGTTCATACTCAGCCTGGGTCAGCTAAACAACAATGACAAATGCAACAAAAAATAGCTGGGTGTTTTGTTGGGTGTCTGTAATCCTAGCTACTTGGGAGGCTGAGGCAAGAGAACTGCTTAAGCCCAAGAGTTTGAGGTTGCTGTGAGCTGTGATACCACAGCACTCTACTAAGGGTGATATAGTGAGACTGTATCTCAAAAAAAAAAAAAAAAGGAAAGAAAGAAATCATCTGTGGCTACATACAACATACATTAGCTGCAAACAAATGATGTCTGTATGAAGGTGACATGTACACAAATACGGTGTGTATCTTCTTTCAGAAGTGAGCATTTCACATTGAATTTTATCATACTGAATTCCTAGAGAGGCAGTCTAATTTGCTTTACAGAATTCAAAACTTAATGTTAAGATATGTCTCAGCAGAACTACCACACAGATCAGCTACACTATTGGTGAATTATACTATTAAAATCTATCTAGCTTGACTAAATAATATAAATGTCCAGAGAGACATAAGAGAAGACTTGAGATTGAGGAGCTAAGATCTGAGCCCAGAGGAATCAAAGCATTTCCAGGTCTGGAAGACACTCTCATGATCTGAAGGCTGAGGTCAAGAAGGGGCAGCAGAGGAGGGCATCAAGACAGGACTGAATGACTGTCAATGCTCTAGGACAGGAAGGAGCCAAATCCAGTGGCTACCTAGTTTCTTAAATAAAGCTTTATTGGAATGCAGTCAAGTTGATTTGCTGAAATATTGTTTATTGCTATTTTCATGCTACAATGGCAGTTGAGTAGTTATAACAGAAACATGTGACTACAGAGCCAAAAATATTTATTATCTGGCCCTCTACAGAGAAACTATGCAATCCCTGCTCAAGGAGACAAGATGGGCAGGTTCAGCCAACACTTTAGCACAATAAACACATCTAGTTGGGAGGTGCATCCCACAGGCTCCCAGCTCTTAGCAATTTTACTTGGATTTATATGCTACACCCGCTTACAGGCCTCATCCCAGGTGCCCCAAGCATCCAACACAATGTCTGAAAAAATATTTTTTAACTAAACTCAGCCTGGATCAGCTGCCCTCTCGAAAGTTCCCACAATGTGGAATTCAGGCAGTGCAGGTTTGTGGGAGAGGATGGCATCTTGAGGTAGGAGATCTGGCTCCAAGTTCCAGTCCTCCATCACTATCTATGTGAAACCAGGTACGTATTGTAACTTCTCTGGGCTACAGGCCCCTGATCTCTGGGATGGGGATAAAGCCTTATCCTGCCACCACACAGGATTAGTATGAGGACCAAATGAGATAAGGTCCATGAAAGAACTTTCTAAACTACAAAGCAGTAATAAAATGTGACCTAATTAATCATTTCACTAAGAAACTCAAAGGCCAAGTTGGCCTCTATAACTCAAAAGAGTAAATGAACAAAAGTGACACAGAAGTAGGAGTTTTTTCTATCTTCCTTTTTTCCTTCTTTCCTTTCTTCCACCCCATGTGAGTGGCACCTAGCTCAACATAGCTTTGACCAAAACAAGCTACCACCCACCAAGTCACCCCATATATTTGAACAATTCCTGTCAACCATGCCCAGGTTCTTAGGAATCGCTGGAAAGGCACAGGCCTTGGCTTACCCGGCTTCCGGTAGACGTGGGTGGCCTCCTCATGGAGCAGAACTTGGCAGTTCTGGCCCTGCAGGCTATGTGTGCAGCTTTGGATGTCAGAGTAGAACACACACCTTACAGCCCCAGGTCGGGTTTGCAGAGTTGCTATGCGGCAAGCCTGGTGCTGGGAACATTCTGCACAGATGAGGAAGAAAAGTGAGACTTGGGCTTAGAGGTGTTACCTCACTCCTGCACCCAGGTATCCATGCACGTAACCTGCCGTTCATCTGTCTTTCTACCCATGCATCATCATCCATCCTTCCATCTAATCATATATCCGTCGGTCCATCTATCTGTTCATCTTCCATCCATCCACACATCTGATCATTTCATCTGATCATTCATCCTCCAGTCCATCTATCTAACCATCCATGCATCATCAATCCTTCAGTCTAATCATGCATTCATCAGTCCCTCTATCCATTCATCTTCCATCCATCCATCCAACCATCCACACATCATCATCAATCCTTCAGTCTAATCATGCATTCATCAGTCCCTCTATCCATTCATCTTCTATCCATCCATCCATGTATCATCATCCATTCTCTTATCTGATCATTCAGCCTCTAGTCCATCCATCCAACCATCCACGCATCATCATCATACCTCCATCTAATCACACATCTAACAGTCCATCTATCCATTCATCCATGCATCATCAATCCTTCAGTCTAACATGCATTCATCAATCCACCTATCCATTCATCTTCCATCTATCCATTCATC